>NC_139764.1:85719168-86319168 GCF_965231275.1 Zosterops lateralis
AGCTGCCTTGTAAATAAAGTTAGAATCAAGCACTTTGAGATATGCTTGTTATTGACACACTACGGAAATATTTAGTGTTCTTAAATTATGTTCTCTATCAATGACTTCGTAAAAGATTCTTAACATTTTTAGGAGATATATGTATGCGCTAAAGAGAGACTATATTCTTTAAAAAGACATTGAGCTTTGAAGAAAGCAATTTTTAGACTTATTGCTGAAGGATATGGTGTCAGCTATCAAAGTAACATATAACAACCATGGGATTAGAACTATTAAATTGCAAACTACAATAAGACAACAATTCTTAGGTAAGACAATGTTTGCAAAATATATTGCCCATGAAAAAGTGAGATAACATAAATAGTTTTTAAGCAAAGCTAAAAACTGGTTTTAATGCATTATTCTTAATAGCAGCATTTACTGTATTGACATTGCTACAGTTCTACTGTATTGGCATTTTCTTATGTAGATATATATTTTCCTTCTGAAATTTTCTAGTGCAGTGTAAATATGCAGACAGTATTTAAACAGAATATGAGACTATGAAGGACTAAATTTTTGCTTGCTGCTCAGCTAAACAGACATAGGAAGTGCAATGAAAATAACAATTATGGGAAATTAGTATAGTCTATATTTCAGGCTTTCTCTCTCAGGCTCTCGGATATCCTAGTTCCGTAGGATATCAGAAAGCTGCAGAAAGCTGGTGACTACATTTTGTAAACATCCAAAATATTAGTTTTCAAATGAAGTTTTCAAATTTCTTTTCTCTACTCTCCGTGGAATGATGTGATGCTATGTTACACCACACCTTTCCCAGTTGTTTCTCATTCAACATGTTTTTAAAATATGGCTCCAGTTCATGTGGCTATTTCTGGAATGAGCAAAAGAGTTCTTTTTACTTCATTGTTTTCCTCATAAATGAACATTGGTGTGCACATTTGCCTGGTTCAAAGATGCCCATTAGCAAAAGCAACAGTAAATCTCCAATCTCCTGGAAAATGTGAAGTTGTCTAACAAGACTTTATAGAGCAATTATCAGTCCAATTTGGCTTCCAAAGAAACCAGTAACTGCAGGTTAAGAATAAAAATCTCAGTTCACAATAATCTTACCATTTCAAATAAAATATAAAGTGTATACAAATGCTTTTGCTTCCATTTGTGTGATGGACAATGGAGAAGAGATTGAAAAGTCCTGCATGAACTCATTTATGTTAATTTCATTAAAACAAGACAAAGATGATGATGATGATGATGATGTATGCTCCATGGCAATGAGCACGTGTAAAAAACTGTGCCACAAAGTGTAAGAGGCAATGACTCCACAAACCGTTTGGAGCTGGTTTACATAATTTTTCTGGAGTGATACTCCACAGGCTGCTAAGAAAAACATAATCCAAAGGAATGTTTCTTATTTTTCTTATTTCTTGTAAAGAATGTGTTCTTTTGAAAGAAAATAGAAGAACTACCACCAGTACTTTATGGATATTGGCTTTATGAGCAACTTTCAGAACAGATCTTTCAAAAATTAAATAACCTGTGCAATGCAAAACATAATTATCTGAAAACTCAAAATATTGCTCCAAACAATTGAAACCATGAGTTATACTACAATTGATTCAGTGGAAAGGGTACCAACATTCAAAAATCAGGAGTGTAAATTTTGTTGTTACTACTTTAACTAAACCGTCACATACACACCAAGAATAAATCTTACTTCTCTGACTAAATGCAGCTCACACTTCAGCAGGACAGTTTATTTAAAATGTTTGTATTCTCATGATAGATTTTTTCCCCTCCACGTCTGGCAAAAAAAATTAATGTCATCGCTTTCAATAACTTTTTAAAACAAGTTTGTGTTTTTGACAATATATGAAAAATGTAACTTTTGTATTCTCATTTTCGATGAAGTTCCAATATTCAAATATTTGAATTCAGTTTCTGAGCACAGTGTTTAAATTAAAATGGAAAACTCTTTTAAGTTCTAGAAATTCATTAGTTTTTTCAAATTTTCACAGCTTACAGTACATAGGAATAATCACAGCCAAAGCCTGCAAATGACCTTGTTGATTCTTGTCAGCTCTGGGGAACAAGTTGACAAGTACCCAAAAGTCATGCTAATAATCTAGGTTCTTAGCTTCAAATATTTAAGTTACAATTGATGCAGATACTGATACCTGAAGCTGGTAACCTAAGTGCCATTTGTAACCAGTGAAGCAAAAGCAGAATTGCTCAAGTAAAGTTCAACACATCCAAATCCAGGTATTAGAAGTGTTGTGTCATAAAGTGTCCTTCTTACTGTGGAATCCAGGATCAACACTCAAATGTGACTGGCTACTCCTGCAGAACTAGAAAGAGAATGGGCTGTGCTATATAAAAGCTGGTAGACAGGAATTATGGAAAGTCCATATCTTTCTTTCTTTTTTTTTTTTTTTTTTTTTTTTTTAGATCCGAATCAGTATGAATGAACTAAGGATAATGATAGCCAATGTATTCTCTACATCAGTATTGTAATTTAAAATTATTAATATGAAGAGAAAATGTTGCAAGTACTTTAAACTAATTTGAAAGTCATAAAAAGAATTATTGTTTACTGAACAGAAAAACAGCAAGAAGACATAATAAAATCTTTGGTTTGCAAATATCTTCAAACAAACAGTTAAAATTGCTTCTTTTCAAGAAGTACTTGACATTGTCTTAAGTTTTAATGCAAAATTAAATGACTGTTGAATTTAAATTATGCAGTATCAATACTGTCTCTCCTACACTTTTGTAAGTATTTCAATTTCTCATTATGCAGAACGGATGATCTGACCTAAGAGGAGGACAGAAGTATTAAGAAAATAGAATAGAATTTATTTTAAGAGGCTCATTGAACTCCCACTGGAGTTGATGAGAAAATGCCTAGCTATTTCAGTGGGAGTAGTACTAGACCTATGATAAGCAGGTTGTATTTTGTAATTTACAGTATACAGTGGTCCTAGAAAATAAGATTCAGAAACTAATTGACCTTCAGGTTGCTTCATCTTGTAGAAAGCAAGAACTTTTGCGGCAAACACCTATAAGTTTTCATAACCTTAGAAATACTGGAACATATTTTTAAGAAGAATTAATGGATTACAAAGTTTATGGTCACTTATGTCACACAAGATACAGACATGAAAAAAAGAAAAAAAAGGTTTTGAGTTTAGTTACGTGCTTAAACTGCACATATATCTTAAAATATATCTCTAACTCGTCAGATAACCCAATGCCTATCCTGGGTATTTTGGAGTAATCCTGTAGCTAAAATCAATTCAACATAAAATCAATCTATTATTTAATTTCCTTCCCTGCCTCCCCCCTTCACACTTCTTTTTCATAGCATTAAAAGGTGAAGCTTTAACTGCCATTGGTCATTGGCTTGTCATGTGCCTCTTGTTTCTTTGGCTCTAAATCAGCAGAAATATTTGAGAATGGAGAAACAACATCTTTGGACATTAATTGTAAGCCATTAAAAATGATAACTGCTTCAGTATTAATTTTATAATGCTCATGCCTCTAGGATTATTATCATTTCATTCACTGGTACTATGAATTCAGTATTTTAATAAAGGCTGTTGAGAAAAATGAATTTAAGTGAACAGCTTTGATGACTGCCATCAATATTGCTGTAATTACATATCAATAATAAGTAGTTACATATCAATAATAAGTAGTTGAGAGAGGGCTACAGTCGCATGTACAAGTAAGCTTGCCCAGAGTGTAGAATGGAACTAGAATAAAACTCCAGAATAAGAATGTATGTGAAAATGAACCATCTCAAGACTGCAAGTAGAGGATCCAGCATGTAAAATAGAAGAGGCATTGGAAGTACACAGGCACAGGATGGTGTTAGGTCCCAGGACTATGCATAGAGGGGTTGGTTCTTGGTGTAGAATGGTGCAACAACCCAGTGAAACTGCCTATAGCTGACAGCATAATTGAAAATATTTAAGAAAACAAAATCAACAATTAATTGTACAGAATTGGTTACGTGAAATCAATGACGCGATATCCTGCAATGTTACATATTTCATCGCTATTAAAGGAAAATGATGTCTGTATTTGGTTTAATATTCCACCCTTGAGGTTTGACTGCATTTAAAATGCAGCATGGAGTGTCATAAATATATTAAATAAATAAAATATAATATTTGGTAATGCTTTTTTATATTATTCATTCAAGCTGAGGTAGACAGGTGTACTGGGTTGACAGTTCAACCTAAACCAGGACAACAGGTTATAGGAGTGAAGTGAAGTGAATGTTGTCCTCTTACAAGTAAAATTACAAGTTTGGGGTGGTTTTTTTGTTTTCAAGATAAGAAGCAAAATATTTGCCAAATAATTTGCTATGAAGACCTCTTACAGAAAATGTCAAACTTTATTACTCAGAGCTATTTCCATACACACTGTTAATATATTGTGATAATAAACTGCATAAATCAGAACACACTGTGTTTTTTAGGAACATCTCACTCCTGTGCAATCTAGCTCAAAGGGAAAAAAAAAAAAAGAAAGGTATGGTCTTCAGAGGTATTTTTATTTGATGCATTTTTAGCAGCTAACAGATGAATTCATATCATCCAGCAAGGAAGAACTTCATATAATCAGGAAAAGAAGATTCAACACTCCTGTAAAATTCATGATGATGCCTAAATAAAGTGTTACTTTTCAACTTGTAAAGCATATTACTGCCTTGATTGTTTAGTCCCAAATTTTCTGTTTCTCTGACTATAAATTTATTTCAGTAAGGGATCTTAAAACTTACTGCTATCACCCCTTTCTGGTTTTTTTCAGCATCAGATTTTGTATTTTGTTTTGTGTTGGCATTTGATGGCCTTCTAGGCAAAATGCTGACAAATAAGGGAGGGATTGATTTTGACCTTTTGCAGCTTGGAATCTACAGATATTTAGGCAGATGCTTGGCTTTCTAAAAAAGTGGTCTTACTGACGTCAGTGTGGCCACTTCTGTTAAACTTAGAAATTTTTACAGGGTCAGGATTCAGTTCTGCAGAAATCCAAATGCAAACAGAAGAGGAGATGACTCAGCAAGTTTTTTTTCATTGGTATTAATAAAGATTCAAATGCAAATAACCTAGATCTACAAGTACTTGGCAGATCCTAGGAACATTCAGTCTTTATTTGCAAAGGAGGACTTAAAAATGAAATCATTCTCTTATTTTAATTAGATTTTTCTCTTACAGTCAGTGCTTTTCTTTGCACGCATCAGTGGAATTCTTATATTTCTGAGGTACTGGTAATTTAATATTAAATTGTTAATCATTTAACCAGATGATACATCTGATTATTTGAAAGCTAGAATTATTTTGTACTTATATTAATTGCAAAGAATATTAATGGTTAGAATTATCATGAACTATTAAAGGTCTAAATAAATAAAATGCAATGGTATATAGAATTGTTTGTTCTATTTCATTTAGTTTTGAATCACAAATTTCTGAAACTTGTAACAAAGTTGTGCAACTTAATAACATATCTTACAGAGCTGATCACTGAATTTAACCACAACCTCTACAGTGTGTGATTTAAAATTCTTACTATTTTTATTCCTTGTTTACCTTTTGCTTGTGGTTAAGTAAATCAATTTTTCTATCAAGTTCCAAGCTATGAAAAAATAAGTTGAAACAGAAAATTAATTAGTTAGAATTTAAAGTATTTACACAAACTGTGGGATAAAAAGAAATTACAAAATTCTAAGGTCATTCATGTAAATTTCATCTTAAATAAAGGTCAAGCTATTAGATCACATTGAAGAAAAAGTGAATTTATTACTTCCACTTGTGAAGTCTCATGTGGAATTGTAATATGTAATATCACCAACATGAGCTTTCTATGAGGCTATAAACTTCTATCCAAATGACCATGGATAAAGCTGTTGTTTAGGGAATCAGATGGCACCTATTTTCTTATCCTGTTCATCAGCATATCGACTGGACTTGAGCAAAAAGACAGTTTTACAACCTGCTTGGCACAGGTGTTGGACATTAATCAATGTGACAATGGAAACACTTTAGCTGGAATCTTGGGGACAGTACTTCTAGCCAGTTTGCTCATATTAGTTCAATTTGTACACAACATGATATTATTTTTGTAGTTGCTTTGCATATAAATAAGAAATAACAAAGAGTTTTTCTTTTCATTAACATCTCTAATACAAACTATGAGCTATAACATTTGATTTTTCTTGTAGATAGGATGATTTTCTCTGGTCATTTTAAGACACAGCTTTTCAATGTGCTGATACTTTCTGGTATCAGATGAATATTGCAGTAGTGTGATGTATGATGTACAGTCAGATCAAGGAAGAATGTGGCCATTCTCATTAAAGGACAAAGTTTGCTTTGTGGGAAAAAGCCCAACTTATTCCTCTAGTGGTGAATGATGTGCTTATTTCTTCAGTGTCTTGTAGCTACAGTTCATTAGCTATTATTTCCATCACAATACACTGTGGTGTGTACTAGTTCTTATTTCTTGAGTTGACATGGGTTACAAAGATAGCAGCTGGCTGGGCATCGTGACTCTGGCTGACAACATTGCCTCACCTGTGTCAGCAGTTGTCTGAATCAAACCTGCAAGTATTCAAATAGGACAAATATTTTTCACATTTATGCCTTGTAACTGCAACTCAACATCTAAAAGTAAAGACATCCTATCAGAGTCATGGCTGCAGGTCAAAATCTGTCTTTTCCTAAAGTTTGTTGTAACCAAAGCAGGGTTTGTTGACTTGTTTGGTTTTGTTTGGTTTTCCTTCCAATAATTCTGTAGGTTGGCAGAATTTTATAAAGATTAGTTATTTTCATCAAGTTAGTGGCAAAAAACAGAGGATTTTTTAAAATGTAATGCTTATATACTTAGATTGAAACTGCTGTGAAAAATAGATATTCTGGTACATTTCTTATATTAATCAATCTCATTCAGAACTGTGAGGTTGTCATGATGTACTTTTAAGAACAGAATATTTCTTAATTTGAGGTGAAATTAACTTATTCAAAAAGCCCTAAGATATATATGGTAATATGAAGTCCATTGAAAGAATGAAAGATTCCTGTCAGTTTTCTGATCCATGCTGAAATATAAGATTCTGTAACCAAGCCAATAATGGTGCTTAAACTAGATAAAGCTTAATATGTTTTTTGGGCAATGAATTTGTACTGCTAACTTTTATGCAGGTGTACACAGACTACAGAATAAGTGCTGTGTTTGTTATGGTTTGTTTCCTTGTAATTGGTTCTGCTTTGTTTAATTTCAAAGTGAAGATGTGTCATTACAGGGTAAGACAAAAGAGTCAGTAAAATTTCTGATGGCTCTGTACCTTAATGTTAGAAATGTGTTGTTGATCAGATTCATACACATGAGAATGGAATTTTCCATTGATAATTATTCTAAAGGAATAGAAGGTGGATTATTCAATATATAAATAATTATGTTTGTATGTATTATTATATTTTTTGTTTTGGAAAATTTAGTCTAATAAATTATATTCCAAAGCATGTGCATGTAAGTCTTTTTTAATTGGATTTGTATGAAACACCTCTCTGAAAACAGAAAATGCTGCTCATTTACTACATGTATGGTCACCGTACGTGAGTTTCTTCAGTAATCCCTTTTCTGGGGAAGAGAGTTTCAGAAAAAAATGTTTTGTTCAGAAGCTGTGAATTACCTCTTTGAAATGGCTTTATTTTACATTTGAGTAAGGATGAACCTTAGGGAAAGTGCTACGTTTTAATATATGTATAATTTTGATAGTCTAGATATGTTTAAAACAACAGAATAACTGTTATGATCCTACTATAGTATTGCTTATTCTGGACCCACAATTTTACTTGTCATTTTTGCAAACTTTTTCTTATCTTCTAAAGATGATATGCCTCTTGGAGCTTTTGACTGATTCAAATATTCATGCCTTTTAAGTAGTAGTAAAGACTACTGCCTTCATGTTGTGGCTCTGATTCAAAATTGTACGTTTTCAGTATACTATTAGCATACTTAGAGTGGGTGTGTAGGACTGCAAATATATGACATTGAATGTATATTACTATAATTTGTGAGTAACCTGTAACACAATATATATTTATTTTGATAAAGAAATGTGTATTTGTTTATTTAGCAGTCATTCATAAAATGTTACAAAGAAAGTGATATGAAGTAGAAGCATTTTACTGTCTCCTGAACTAATGGTCCAAGTCTTATCACCTGGCAACACCGATGCAGCTGTGATTCATGATATATAGATAAAATATAAGGGTACAGGCAGTAATCATAAAGACTAACTGGCCTCGTGAGACTAATTTCCCGTGACTTCCTCAGTAATCCATGCACAAGGATAGGTCCTTGGAAGAGTGATTCAGAGGAGGTGTCTAAATCAACCACTATGAATTGTCCTCTAGAAAATATATCTTTTTCCCTTGCTAACTGAAGAAATCCACAGAGATTTGCCTTAAGAGGTCAGTATTTGCTTCTGTGAATACTCTTCAGAGATGAGGGTCCGCAGGATTCTACTATACAAAAATATAATTTGGCACAGAGGCCTCCTAAGAACAAAATTACCATCAGTTTAAAACTCTGCATTCTGAAAGGGAACTTTATAAAAGGTCAAGAAGCTACATGTCCCCTGTTTGCTCTGCCTGGGAAGCATAACCACGCAGTGAGTAACTGAACACTTAGACTAACCGAAAAAACCTCCTCTTCATGATAATTCAAAAACAAAAAAAATTGATTGGCCTAACATCACAAAGGTCTGTCAGTGGAATTCACTGTTGAATGTGAAACTGCTGAAATTTCTCTACTGTCACACAACTTGAGGTTTTGATCCAATAAAGCACCCAGAGACATGCCTAACTGACATGCTAACATCTGTGTCGCTATTTGTGCTTACATCCAGAACATGCTAAATACTTGAAATGTCAGTTCTTCACTTTAAATCAACAAAAGGTAAAAAATAATTTCTCGACCTATTCACACTGAGTAACACTGACAAACTGATGCTGTTTGGACTCAGTACTACATATGCTATTTTTTAAAAATATAGTAATATGCAGCATCTGGTTATTTATTTGTTATGGAGTATTTTCACATTTTAATTGTTTTTCCTTCTCACTTTTATTTTTCTCTTCTTTCAGCCGTCATTCTCTATTGATGATTTTTTCAACAGAGTAAAGTGATGCTTTTGTTTTGTTTTGTTTTCTCTTAGGAATATCTCAGCTGACATAAAACTCTCAAACTTTTTTGTTGTGCCTGTGGTTCCTGCGCCATGGCAGTGCAATACAGTCAAATGAGGTGATTTTGAACTCTTGCCTGCTGTTGAATATGGTCTGGAAACCACAGGACTGCAGTCAGAGCCAACGCCCTTTCAGAGAGAGAGAGAAACAAATAGGCTATGTAGAGAGCAGATGTCCCCAGATCTACAGAGATGTAGAACTTGTTTCACATTAATCTCCAAGCACCAGAGGTTAAGAGGTTAGGCTTTCTGGTATTTTCTCCATGTCACTTGATATCAGTATGAAGCCAATTTCAATGGTATTATAATTTCCTCCTCCTACACATTCATACACCTCGAATATTTTTTCTTCTCTTTTTTCTACTATATTTGCATATGGTAATACAGCTGGCATGCTAATTTGTTAAAAGAATGAGAAAGCTTCTGCATTACTAAGTGGCAAAGAGGATGAGCAAAGGACATAGTAATTCTGGCTTCTATAGAACTATTTTATGGATTTATATTGGACATAGTGACATCGTTATGAATATTTTCCAAAGGATATTTGTGATTAAAATATTTTAAAAATGTTACTTCATAAGTAATATCCTATTACAAGTCAATGCACTTCACAGCATTGAAACATTAATTATATATGGAGCAATGCAAACAAGGATCTGCATTGTTGAGGTCTTCATTAAAATAAAATGAAAATAAAGATCAACTATGGCAAGCTGAAAAAATTATTAATCAAGAAATAGGATTTTATACTAAGTAAAAGATAAGTCCAGTTTTCATCCATGAAAAATACATTCTCAATAAGGTAAAGTGATTATCTCATTTCCCCTAATAGCAAATGTATAACAGTAATAAGAGTGAACACTGACACAATCAGGATATAAAAACTAATTTTAGAGATGTCCTCTGTGTTTGCTAATAGAGATGGAAACTTTTTAATTTCTAATGTTATTGCTTTAAAGTAGCCTCTCAGTACACTGGTTTGCTGAATGATATTAAAAGTGCTGCCTGCTTATAATTGAAGTGGTAGATTTCAGCATTTAAAATTTTATTAGGGCAAAATCACTCATATTATCACTCTAGAGGTCAGACACTGCCTAAGACAATCTCAAAGGCTTTAGAATAATAGGTAGGGCATTTATTAAAAATTCCTAAGTATTAGCCTTAGAAACAATATATGCCTGTTTTTTCACCTAGTTCTGTATTGTTTCTTTGATTTGTATGTAAGGATATTTTTTACTGAAAAATATAACTTGTGCCAGTAACAAGATTGCTTACTAGAATTTACATTACTTTTCACCCTTCTCCCCAGGTTAGAATACTGATGTAATTAAGAAGAAAAACACTGAAGCTAGATTATAACAAATTTTCACTCATGAATGAAGATATATAAACATGATCAAATATACCAAATTCAACAGTATGAACACTGGAATAAAGTTTCTTATGTGTATAGGTATTTTTCGTGCTGAACTACAAGTCCAGGTTTATATGAGAAAAAAAAATTGCTTCCATAGATACGATTTTACAATTGAATTTTGGCCTTTATGAATACCGATTTTATAATGACAGAGGTGTTTTTCTGTTTATGCAGAACTTACACAAAATAACTTACACCAGTTACTTGAAATTTTTTTTTTTGCTGTTTGTTATTTTGTGTTCTCAATGACCACACATTATAAATATTTGTTTAGGGAATTTTTCATTATAAAATTATAAGTTTAAAAGTTCTTGAACTAGCTTAGATGTTTTAGGTTCTCATGTCAATGACTTCCACTGAAATTACAAACAATAGAACTGTACTGTATCATAGCTTGAAGAGCCATATTAATCCTTCAGTCTTTCAGAAAACTTCTATTCATCTGAACTTAAATGAACAAAAGATATCTCTTCCAACTTATACCAGAGAGATATTAATAATAGTGCATATGAAAAGAGCTATTAAAATTAGTATACACAAGTATAACTGGATAATTTCCATACATTCATTTAGATAGGAGACAAATTTTCAAGTGTTAGATCATCTATTGGCAATTTTGATTCTGCTTCATTTAATGACTTGCGAACTATGAGGACAAATGTATGGAGTAACACAGATGATTACTCTCAGAAGTGAGATGCTCAATATTTACCACAATGCCAGAAGAGTTGGCTGTAGAATCACTGACAGCAGTTAATATCAAATGTGTGTACAAACTCATTGGCAGAAAGCTTCCAGTTTGTACAGCATCATGCTTTGTCTGATGGCTTAATACCAATTTCAGTGTGCCATACTGATAAGCAGATGCAGCAAAAGTGTAAAAGAGGAGGTTAAGGGGTGTAAACATGACAATGATCATGTCACATGGTGGAGAAGCATCTCTATCCTCTTCCAGAACTGCACATGGTTGTGGATGCAGATGGTTGGAAAGGAGATCAACTATGTCTGCCATGTCCACTTGAAGTGCCAAAGAATAGTCATGGAGATCCACAGAATATAAATATATTGTTGTGTCTACAGTTGAAAAATGGGAAACAGTAGTTATTTTTGTATACCTGAATTTTCAGTACCAGGATTATTATTCATATACTTGTATTTGCTTGTTTGATGTGGTTGTTTGGTTGGTTTTGTTTCTGAGTCAATGGAAAAGAGAGAGGTTGTTTGCTCACTAATAAAGCCTAAAAATATCCTAAAATACGTATTTACTTCCAAAAGGAATCAAAATTACCATAAGTATATCAGGAGGTATTTTGCTTTGATTTGATTGCTGTTTAGATTTTTGTGCTATTCCGGATCTTTTTTTTATTTGATAAAATTGCTTCAGTAGTTGTGTTTATGTTTCCATATTTTCCTGGAAGCTATTCTAGATTGAAGTGTGGAGAGGCAGCCTAACACTTTATTTGAAAGGGTATATTTCAAGTGACCAATTAAGATGTGGGTTTGACATAATACAAAAATTCTGCTTTTTAAATAAGGCTGCCAACATTAATTCTTACCCTTCAAACGTTATGTTCATCCCCTAAAAAACACAGGTCAGGCTGTAAGATTTTGTATCTAAGCAAGCTGATAAACCTATAAACATCAACAAATGAGTTGATAAGATTTTTGAAGTATTATTTGTTTGAAGTGTTTGGTTTAAAGTTGACTGTGGGGCAAGAGTTAGAATTGGGTAAGTTTGTGGCTTGTGAGTCATTATCAAAATATGAGTAAAGATGCATATGTAGCCTCACATTAAAAAGTAAGCATTTTTTTTTTTTCTGGGAAAATTTGGATTAATTTTGTATCATCATGCAGGTGAGTATCTCCTCTTTTCATTCTTTCTCTCCCTCTCAGCTTACCAATCCGTAAGAATTGCAGGTTTGACTGATACTTTTCTAGATGCTTTATTCTTCCTGAGTAACTGAATTTATCCCAAACACCACTACAGCATAGCCTCAAATATCTCAGTGTATGCTGGTTTAAACTGCACACTCCCTGCCCCTCCCCTTCTATGCATCTCAAGTTTGAGTTTTAAAAGGTGGATGTGTATTACAGCATGTAAGATCCTGCAGGCTGTCTATGGGCTACATGTACTATTCAGATTATTTGATTTGGGGTGGGAGTGTATCAACCATAAGGCCATTGTTTTCTCTTACATGAGGGCTCAGACATATCAATCTTCCAGTTTAGGCTTGAAAATGGAAGCTTAATTTTTTTTTCTCTACCAAAACAAATAGTAGTAATATCACATTGGAGCCCAGTGGCACTTTCACTTAAATGTGAATTATAAAGCGTAAGAAAAGCATTGAAACAATACTTCCCTTTCAGTTTTCTCTGTGTTCTGCCTTTTCTGGTCTTGCTGCAAAAGATAATAAATAAGACTCAAAAAGAAAATTTCTATGCATTAAGATGAGACATTTTGCTTCTTAGCTAATTTTTAACACAGTTGAAGGCAAAGTTGGTGTGGTCATTGAAAAAAATTAGAAAAATAGTCAATTAATTCTTTGTTGCATGGTTGTTTATAAATATAAGCAAATTCTTTAAAATGTTTTGCATTTGTCGCACAAAAAGTCAACTACTTCACAAAAGAACAGTGTTCATGCAGGGAAGGGATTTGATGGACCTTATAGCCTATATATTTTACATGCCATTTACAAACTTATATTTTTACATATGAATAGTTTATTTAATAAGTGACAGCTGAGCAACTGTTAACTGTTATATACTGTACCTTCTTCCCTCTTGTGCAGTCATAAAAAAAAACCTTAGAAAGTGTTTTAAAATGCTAAATTTCCTTGAATTTAACTGCTCAACTTTAAATATTAGTATTCCAAAGTGAACTTGATATGTTTTTGAAATGATTTTTTGCTTAATTTCTACAATTCTGAAATGACCAAGCTAATACACAGTGGCTCTATGTTATCTGAATTTTCTTTTTCTGGCCTGGGGCATCACTTGGCTGCATACAACAAACCTGCCCAAGGCTACAGCATAAGAGCCAGAGCAGCACATGTAAACACTGTGCTGGCTTTATACTGACTCCCAGCAAAAGAGAGACCTCTTCTAGATGTGCTTAGCTACAAAGCTTTGATAGAGGAGTCATTTGTGAATAGCATACTATTCCACCATGAAATTAGTTTTCAGGTCTTTTAATATCACTGATTCATGAACTGAAGCAACAGAATATTATTTTGCTGTAGCAAAACATTTCAAAACAGCCAAGCAATATATCTGTTGAAGAAACCAGAGTGAAATGCAACAAAATATCAGAGGATTTACATGTAGAATAGCAATTAAAAAAAAAAAAAAGCTGTTAATATAAATCTGATAATACAATATATAAATAAAATAATTGTAAATAAACCTCCGCCTTCTTATTGTTCTACAGAGACTAGACAACTAAGGAGCAAGCTCTCATTATACTTACTTAACATCTTTTTAATGTGATTAAAAAGGCATTAAGTAAGTTCCTTCATTCATTATCCAAGGAAGTTTGAAGAGTTTAAAACCTCACTGAGACCTCTTTGACAAACATGTGCTGGCAAATGACAAAGGATCAAAACCAGCTACAGGCATAGTATTAAAATGTTCATGGGAACACAAAGACTGTTCAACCACCTGATGATATTAACACCCATACTGTTTGCTTCAGAAGATGTGTTTTCAGCAAAAGGCTCCTTATTATCACAGAATGCTGTTTTGGCCAAGGTGCTGTATACATATCCATTTTACCCTCTCTGTGCCTTCCTTTTGCAGAAAATTGCAAAAGGACTCCATTCTAATGCATAATGAAAGCAAGCTACAAAATCAGTCAGGAAATGAGACTTCTGTTTTCCAGGTAGCCTTAGGTCTCAGGAATCAATACACTGCAAGCTATATTGTGTGTCTTAAAGTCAAGGGGAAAGTATATATGCTAGAAAAGGAACAAAAAAACTTCTGCTGGAGTCTCCTCTCATTTTATTACTGCTAAATTAAATTGCTTTAAAATTAAATTCTTTGTTAAGTAGTATCAGCACAAGAGGAAAAAGAATCAAGACCTACTGTTACAGAGGCTGAAGAATCTATAATTAATTATTCCATAAAACATTTTATATTTGCCAGTGTCTGGAATATGTTGGATGTAATTTTGCAGAATTTTAACTTAATTAGTCTTTCACCTACTCATAGCACAAAATTTTGTAAACCAAAAATGATAGTTGCCCAGAATTCAGGACATTGACATCCCCTTTAAATAATTTTAGTTGATGTGTGGGAATAAATAAAAATAAAGAATAAAGAATAAAGAATAAAGAATAAAGAATAAAGAATAAAGAATTTTAGTTGTGATGCAATAGTGCTGATACACAACAACATTATACACAGCAACAATTTATTCTATCTTCCTTAGGTGATATTTGTCAATCAAGTGGAAAGAAAAACATGTCAGTGGGTCACCAAACTTGATAGGAAGTATTAATTTAGGTATAAAAAGCATTGTAGTGGTATATCTTAAAGAGGTCTAACTCTACAGGTACATAAAAAGCGATCACAGGTCTTTGGCACTAAAAAGTGTATTAATGGTAGTCGTTCATGGATAGAATCTCTTTTTTTCTTTTTTCTGTTAACAGGTAGATAGTCTCTAGTACAAAGTTAAATATGTGATTGCCATTTGATAGTGGGGACAATTGACAAATGCTGAAATCACTCCAATAGTAATAGCTCTGGACTTTGGACCAATATTGCCCCATTGCAGTCCCTACACCAATATGGTCTTCTCTAAATACAATGTTGTGAGAATGTAGTTGGAATATCTCAAATCTGAGGAATGTGAAAATTATTAAATTTTGTGAGGTGCTCATATAAAATGGTGATGGATCATGGAAGTATCATTCATCTTCTCACCCAGTAATATTCTTGAGCATCCATTCTCTGCATGTCTATATAGTTATAATGTCAACATGGTTTTTTTTTTTCCCATGGTTGGACTTAGACACTTAACTTTCTTGCAGACCATTGACCTCTTATGCCTAAAACATTGAGAATGTGGCATTATTTCCTCAAAGAAAAATAAAAGAGAAGGCGTAAATTAAAATAAAACATTCAAATATTGAAGTGTCAAAAAAATTGCATATTGTGTATTTATTAATGAAATTTTTACTTCATCCAAGCAAATGAAGATTTTTGGGCACTTTTTTGTTGGTTTTGTTTCTAATATATAACTAAAAAGTATAGGCAAATGCATATTGCAACATATAATTAGTATCTTCAAATAATTTACTTGAAAATGTGTTAATATATGGGTCAAACTATGCATTTAACATAATATTCCCTTTTATTTGAAGCTGTTATGCAAAATTAGTCATTATTTCTTCATCTGTAGAGTAATAGTTTCTAATGTTTTCAAAATCACATATTAGCATCTGTTAACTGAGACTTGAATTACCCCTGTGGATTGGATGAAGAATACCTACATTTCACTTTGCTTGCAGTTGAAGTCTAGCCAAAGTGTGGCAGACTTCTGCTCAAATGAATCAAAGGACATATAATCAAGAAGATATGTGGTCCTACTCTGATTGAGAACATTCTTAATGCAGATGAGAAATGCGTTCTCTCCTAGGCAAAACACCAAGGAATACCAAGCTTCTCTGAGATTATTCTGAAATAAATTATTTGAAGAGTGATAGTCACTAATAACACAAAGCTGAAATGTTATACAGAGCAGTATTGATTCAGATCACGGCATAGGTACCTATAACTTTTACTCTGCTTTCCAAAGTAATATCCAAAATGCCACTGCCTTCTTTAGTCACCGAACCAGCCTGGGAATTTGTTTCGAAATCTATAACAAGGTAACAGAGGAGATAACCTCTGAGATTTTGCTCTTGTGGGCTAACATAGGCAAAACTCTGTATTTCAGCTCTACACTTCAATACACTCTTATTAAACTCTGCATTGGCTCAGCCTCACCTTGAGTCCTGCATGCAGTTTCAGGGTGTCACAATATAAAAAAAGACATTAAGCTATTAGAAAATATTGAAAGAAAGGCCACAAGGATGGTGAAGGGTCTGGAGGAGAAGCCGTGTGAGGAGCGACTGAGCTCACTTGGTCTGTTCAGCCTGGAGAAGACTGAGGGGAGACTTCACTGCAGTTACAACATCCTCATGAGGGGAAGAGGAGGGGCAGGCACTGATCTCTTCACTCTTATGACCAGTGATGGACCTCAAGGAAATTACCTGAAGCTAAATCAGGGAGGTTTAGGTTGGATATCAGGAAAAAGGTTTGTTATCCAGAGGGTGTTTGGGCACTAGAACAGGCTCTCCAGGGAAGTGGTCACAGCACCAAGCCTGTCTGACTTCACTAAGCATTTAGATGTTGCTCTTAGGCACAGAGTGTGACTCTTCGGGTGTCCTGTGCAGGCCAGGAGTTGGACTTGATGATCCTGATGGGCCCCTTCCAATTATGTATATTCTATGATTAGTTTCAAATCAACAGTGCTTAACCTGGAATTAAAAAGTTGGCTTTGTATATGCTTGGCTTCAAAACACAGTAGCCTTTTGTAAGTACGGAGGTACACAGTGTGCAATAGAAATTAAGTGTAGTTTTTGATTTCATACTGCATACTCCATACCCTTGCATAAGTCATCATTTCCAAGATTTTCTGGAAAATTTCCTAGTGAATGATAGGCATGCAAATAAACAGCTTTTAGGTCTGAATTGGTTTGTTTTATATTGAGATTATGTATGTGTGTATACATTTATAGTATGTATTTTATGATTATGGTTTTATTTATATATATATTTACATGTATACTCACATTATTTATAAAAATACATTACTAAATTTGTGGCTTAAATGGTCGAAAAATGAAAGGGAAAAATAGCAGAAATTAATTCTTATTTTTACTACTAAGATCTGATATAAGGTATACAAAATCAATTAAATTATTAGAACTATTTCAGAAGGTTATTTTATATCAAATGTAAATAATTACTCTGCAGTTAAGGTGTGCTCATTGGTTTTGTGAATAATACCATTTTCAGTATCTTAGCTTTGTGAGAGTCAGAGCTTAATCATGTGACTTGCAATGAAAGATAGATGTAGTTGAACAAAATTTTCTCTTCTGAGATTAGGGGGACAGAAAGTTTTTTAACTAAATATCTCAGTCTCTTGTGTCTAGCTAAACAAACTCTAATTCTCTGTCCACAGCTTTCCCTATATGAAGCATGGAGATATTTACCTAGTTCAAAGGATTGACAGGAGAATTAATTACTTACTATAAGAATGCCTGAAGGTGGAGAGACCTGCAATATTGTTGTAAAGAATGCCTATTGCAATACTTTGAATAGAATTGTTAATTATCATCTTTGGCTTGGCCAAGACATTTTCATCTCTTAATCTGAGAAGTCTTATTTGTAGATTTTACAGAACTTTTACCATGATCTCAATTGCTGTGCTAACTGAAGCAGCATGTGTAATAGAACCAGCTTTTCTCAGCATAAACAAAATCCATTATCTTTGTGTGTTATCTCAGCCTTTTGCTTCCATTCTAATAGTCTTAGAATTTAGGATGCAACTCAGCAGGTCACTGCACAACAGGGGCAGGCAGACTTTCCCTTCAAGACTTAAATACAGGATTGGACCTGACTCATGAGCTGGCTGGTAGTGGTTGATAAAATTAGCAGAGGATGGAAAATCACTTGCTTTTAGCTGTTTGTAGGAATGATGGATTTATTCATAGTATCAGCTTCTGCTCCCTTGCTGTTTTGCTTGTGCCTTGCTTAAATAAGCATAGGGCTACTTAAGTGTGATCACACAGACCAACTTTGGAAGATGTAGCAAGGTTTCCTTCAGTTAGCATTTCCTTATTATGCCTTAGCTAGCTGTTCTTTTGCAAAAAGCAGAGGTTTAAAATCTCACCAATATGCACTTTTGGGGAATTATTTAGTACTGCCAGGAGAACAGTCCCCCCAGTTCATTTACAAATTCTACTAAACATGGTTAATGAGATCTGTTTTGTCTTTTTCATGGTTCTTGAACATTCAGGTTCTCAGAGAAAGTTAATATAAGATACCAATCATCAATATTTAGAGCTAAAACACTACCCAGCATGAAATACATGTGAAGGAGACAAAGAAATCAGCACAGAATTTTACAGGGTGAAGATTAGGATTCTGCAAAATTATTTCTTTCAGGATATCTTGGAAAATTAAAATAAAATTTCCCTTTCAGGAAGTGATTGCATAGGCAATATTGTAATGCTCTCTTTCAGTTATTTTTGACAATGTCACCAGAGTAAGCAACATTTTATTATTATTATTACTTATTATTACTTTCCTCTATACAGCCACTATAAACCAGCTTTAATTAGTATGTGTGTTGCTAAGAAGTCAATTACATAGTGGAAATAATTAATGTATTGACTTCTTTTTTTTTTCTGAAGCATCTCTGATATTTTTGCATACTAACAAATAAAACTTGTGAAACCTGAATTATTTTTTTTAATTATAGTTGTTATTTAACAGTATTTAGGGTGATTGAAGATTTGGACACATTTGGGAGGAGCTCACATTCAGAGGGGATTTTTGACATTGGTCAAATTCAGCAACATACCAAAATCATGGTTATAAAATATGCATCAGTTAATAAAAGATGAACACAATGAATTTTTTTTTTTTTATCAAAAGTGATGTGATAAATGGATTACAGACATTGTATTTATGTAATAAAGCAATTTCCAGAGCAACCATTAACAGTTTAGTACTATGTAAATAGTATGAAAGAAGTTTCATATTAATTATTGGAATATGCAATTCTTTGTTTTGGAAGCTAAAAAGAAAGGTTTTACACTCTAAGACACATTTTCAAAGCACTGTCTTAAAAATGTTATGTAGCTTCCTCCGTTTAATTTCTGTCTCGTTTTTCTTCTGTGTTCATCTTCCTTTCCTGTTCCTTGATAGTTTTCTTCTCTTTGTTCTGATATAACCTTGCTTTTCTCAATTATATTTTTTATCATTGCTTTTTTCCCCAACTCATTGCTATTTATCCTCCAAGTTGCAGTATTTCCTAGAACAGGGGTTCTCAAACTCCAGGAGTCATGATCCCTCTTAGGCTAATTAGTATAGCCGTGTACACAGAAATGTGGTTGCAAGTCTGGAAATGACCTCAGAAATGAGAATGGAAATGAGGATTATAAACCCTGAAGTGGAGCCAGAAGCAGAAGAGTTTTCAGAACATTAGCCAAAGGCACAAATATGTATCCAACCCTATTCTGCAGAGTGGTGAGAATTCTATAGGGGAATAATTATCAAGACAAAACAAGAGAGATGATGCAAACAAATAGTAAAGAAGAAGGCAATTTGGAGAAGAAAAATAATAAAAAGTGAGAGATTCTTGGCCCGTTAAGTATTTTTTTTTTTTTTTGCCTCCACTTTCTTCTTGAACTCTTGCTCCCTCTTAAAATTGTCACTAAGTACTTCAAGCTTTCAAATGTTCTTCTGTCTGCCCTCTCAGGCTGCAGCTTTTCTCCATGCCTTTGTGAAGAAAAACAAGGTTGGATGGTGTGGGAGGGAGCTTGCCTTTCAAACAGTCCAGTGTCTTCTGCTGATACACTGGCAGCTATTAAACTGCCTACCCACTTCTCTGCTAAGCCTATGTTTTCATGGGGCAACACAGGCCATCTCAGGTCAGGCACCACACTGCCCTGCAGTAACAAAACTCACTTCAAAGAAAGAGAAAAAGGATGCTGACAGCTGACACTGTGGCTCTTTTATGGGAAAAGGCAAGATAAGGGATCTTGGAGTTCTATAAGAAATGGCAGAATCTTTGGATCCACCACTGAGTTAAATATAAGAGGTTAGACTACTTTTTCCAGAGTGACTTTTTTTTTTGTCTAGTAGGCACGACATAGAACATTCCTGACTTTAATCTTCATTTCTTTCCTAGCCAGAATCTGCAGCATCACCTGGACAAAATACTGAGTAGATTATTTACAATTCAGTGACTATTTCAAGAGAAAATTTGCTAATCAGTTCTTCAAGGGTAAATCAGAAGAGACATGAGGCAAGGTTTAGAGTTTTGATCATAAATTCTTTATCTGTTTCCCATTTGAAATGATCATCTTAAGGAATATCAAATAATAATATAAAAATAAGAGATTTCCAGCAGAGAGCAGTGCATGTATTTTTATCTTATGCATTATGTATATGGTTTCTCTATTTGTTAAATTTTGATCAGGTTAATATTATTGGAATGAGTAAAACTGACACATCTAACAGCAAAATGGGATGAGAGAAGTGTTTTTCCTTGAAGAAAGCTCAGAGTGATTTGCTCGGGATCTCATAGCTGTGCTGTTGATTTTTCTCTCTTCAGTTTCACTTGCTTTTCTTCACATTATTTATTTATATAACTCAAGAAAATAAAAGGTTAATTTGGGAGAAATCAGTACAAGCTTTCAAATCAATACATTGAGATGAAAGACACAGCAGCAAGCATGTCTTGTAGTTTACTTCCATTTGGTGCGGCTGTCTGGAATGAAATGATTTCCCAATAAATGCAACAGCTTCGAGGATAGAAACACACGGTTCTAAGTGACTTACTGAAGTGCATGTGCTGTGGAAAAATTAATGGAGTACCATACAAATTAGGTGGGTAAAAGCAAGTTTTGTATACTTCAGCTATACCTTCCTTGCAGGAGGAGATGAGGAGCACACCCATCCTCAGTCTATCCACTGTCACATTTGAAGTGAACTGTGAATGCTGGAGGAGAAAAAGTCTTGTGTAAACAGAAGAGAATGACTGTGAAGACTATTTTATTGGACCTCTTAGGACTTCACACTCTGTTAGCAAATACAGTTTGAGAGCATTTAATCTGGGAGCTGTTCCAGTCCGTTAACAAATCCCTTGCAAGGCTGTGAGAGATTCATTGTTGTATCCTGACATATGACGTACGGCTTCAATAACTGTACTGGACACACAGGGTGATGATCTCTCACCTTTCTGAGCAATGACACTGCTACACTAGTATTTCTCTTCAAGAAAAGCTCATAAGTAAAATTCCCAGTGGAGCAAGAAGCTACATTAATCACACATTTGCAAACAGTCATAGTGGTAGCTCATCACAAACATGGTTTTTCCTCTCTCTCTGTGTTCCTTTTGGCCTCGACATCTAGCACTGAAATTAGTCTGAACACCCAGTTTTCATTGCTGTTCATTCCATGCCTCATCAAGGAGCCACTTCCAAGCTCTGGACATACTAACTCTCCTATATGATGAGCAGTGCTGTTAAATGGTATTTTGTTTAAGATTTATGTCCAGTTAACAAGTAAAACTTGTGGATTTTGCCTGCTAGTCCCTAGCCTTAGGTGTTTTTCACCATTCACTAACAGAGTCTGGAATGGCGCACTGGGTCGGATGGTCCGGAATTACTGGGTTGAGGTCCAAACACTGAGCTTGTCAACAGGAGAAATGTGACAGCTCCATACCCCTAGGAGCTGTGGCCACTTCCCTGCTCACTTATGCCTGTCCAGCAGGTGAAAGCTGACCGAGCATTTTGCCAGAGTGAGGCATCACAGCTTATTAGATCCTGTTTCTATTTATGTGTATTAACCAACAGCTCCAGCTGTTTTATAATCACAGACTGTATATATTCTACTTGAAAAGTGTGTTTATACCTGTCTAAAGATGCCCAAGCAAACTGGCCCAGGCGAAGGGTGGAAGCTAGGGGAAGAGAGCAGCAATAAATACTCAGACATGCAGTGAAACAACAGGCAACCACATACACTCACAGGTTTCAGTTTACTGATTTTAAGATGCCAAAGCATTTCAAACTATATTAAGGTTATTTTTGTAGATAGCTAGAAATAAGGTAGGTGCATAAGTTGTTATAGATTCACATTGAAGCTTCTTATGTTCCAGAAATAGTTTCTACATATATAAATACCTTTGTCTGGACATTAGAGAGCAATTTGACTGCATCAAAAGTAAGTTCTGCCAGACTCTTTTGAACTAAGCATTTCTCTTTCTTTCTTGAAGAATAAGCAAATATTTTTCCTTGTGATTGAAGTTTAAACCTGTCTTTTCAAAGGAAAGATATACAGATTTCCTTTTTCGCTCTGGCCCTGTGATCAGATAAGGAACACAAGATAAATTTATATCTGTGGATAGGAGTTCAAACCTTCATGTTCCACATCTCCAAATGTCTTATTCTAAGGTAGTAGTACTATAAAGTCAACAGTAAAAAAAAAAAAGAAAAAAAAAAAAAAAGAAGTGTTAAGATAAAATGGATAAGCTACCCTTAAAGTCACTACCAAAAATTAAGCCCCTCCTTGCAATTGGTTTAGACCTGTTCCAAAGGAAGTTCAAAGAAGTACACCAGTCAAAGAGTTTTTGGGATTGAATCCAGTAAGAGAAGACAGTTATTAAGTTCATGTATTTTCATGGTCTGATTTTTCAGCTGCTATGTGGGGAAAATGTCAGCTCCACCTACCACTCTACTTCTATAGTAAATGTTGTTTGGTTTTCATATGAAAGAAATGTTAAAAGCAACTTATAGGAGGTGGCTCTACTCTATGAAATCTAAGTGACAGGAAATGCTCAGATTCTGGAAACTATCTAGGTGAACTCCCTGGTGAGTCTTCAAGTCTTAAGTTTTTTTCAGATTGCTAATGTAAATCTGTGACTATGTAATCAAATTCCTGCTTGGGGATTTTTTTCCCAGTTTTGTGAAAACATTTTTGTGAGAGACAAAAAAATTACATATGTTCATATTCCTCAGGCACCAAAACTTCCTTGGAACTTTTCTAAAACAGTTGTCAAATCTTACTCTACAGTGGGATCTTGCCCAGTCAGCAACCCATAGGCACTTACAAGGATGAATTTTGGCCAAGGAAGCAATTTATCAACATCAGCAGTGCTGACTGATTCATTAATTGTATCAACATCATGATTAGAAATTAATGAAAATGTCCCAAAGTAAATATTTTTTGCTGATTCAGTATTTAGTCATGCCTTCATTTTTTTCACCTGTGAAAAGTAATTCCAGGTATTAAATTTTTCCAATACCATCTTCTCTCTGGTGCTCCTGTGTTTTCCTTACTAATTTTTCTGCCTCATAGTCTAAGTAAATAGCAAATCTTTTAAGAGCCTGTCAGGTGAACATAGTATCATTTATATTAGAAATTATAAAATATATGGTTCTTTTTCAATTAATTTTGTGTGTGATTCACATCAGCTAAGTTTAAATGTCTGCAGTCATTACACCTACATTTGATCTGATCACCTTTGACTCAGTAAATAGCTAAACAACCTGAGGTACTTTATATCTGTGGAGTAATTATAAAATGAAAAATTTTTGAAAGTACCAATTTCTTCTCACTCACTGAAAATAGAAGTGAATGTAGAAGATGACTACCTAAAATACAGGAATCTACTTTTGCCCAGAAATATTTCACACTCTGTGTCCTAGACAAGAGGGTCTAGTGTTTAGGAGCAGTATAGCCCTAAATTGATATGTCTTGCAACTCACAACCATTTCCATACTCTCTTGTTTAGTTGAGAGGATTAAGTAATTTAGCAAGTGAATTTAGAACAAACATAGGATAGTAACATGGGCAATTACCATGTTCCACACACATTCCTAGATGCTGATTAACCCCCTGCTTATTATACAGAAAAACAAACAAGTAAACAAACTAGTTTCCTTTCTAGTTTCTACCATTTTCTTTGATCATAAATGAATTTGTTAGGAACATCATGCCATTGGGATTCATATTAATGATAAAGACAAATATTTATTGCCTGTCTGACCCATTCCACTCCTGCATATCTTCCTGTTTACTGTCCAAGGTGCAAAATTAATGTGTCATTTTATTCTTGAGTACTTAATTATCACAGCAGGGAGCTTAGGTACTTAACTCAAGGTTGTAGATTTCAGTGTCACAGGAACAGAGATGAATATGCATTCCCCAGCCGTAAACTGGGCTAATTGTACTTCCTTTCCCCAGAAACTGGGTAGGTAAACATTTACTGAGGTTGGGGGAGACCCATGTACTGTGGTGGTGGAGACCACATAAATACTTTAGGTAGAACAAAATTTTTATTATCCTGTCAATAAAGGCCTTTTGTTTCATATAACAAATGCCTCGGTGGACTAAGATAGTGACTCCAGACAGTCATAAATCACCTTTTGAATAAAGGGTTTACCTTTGCATCAACTGTATGAGAAGTAAGCACAATGCTTTGCTGCTGATCATCCCTGTCCAAGACATGAAGGGCACTAATGAGGTCTAGAAGAAGTTACCTCTGGTTCGATGAATAAAATTTGGGAAAAGAATTTTCTTTGTATTAAGAAAAGATCACTTTTTGTTTCTGTTTACCCTGTAGTAAATCACTGGACATGGTGGGACCATGTCAATAATAATAATATTTTTTTTATAAATGATACATTGTCATTTTTTGTTTGTTAGTTTAGTTTAATTTAGTTTAATTTTCATGCCATTTGTTTCTTTGTTTGTTTGTTTGCTTGGGGGTGGGGAGGAATTTAGGTTTGTTTTCTTTTTTTTCTGGAGTAAACTGGCACAGTATGAGTTCTTGCAGAGAGAATATCAACATACACAGTTCAGACAGTTCACATGCTGCAGAAAAGGAAAGATGGGAATTCAAAGACTTTGAATGCTCCTAAAAATCACTGGATTAAAAGTTACAAAGTCTGCTAGGAGCAAGGACAAGGACTCCCAAGTGTCCCCTAAAAGCTTTTTAATCTTTAGGCTGTAGGATGCTCATCTGCTTTTCTCTCTGGCTGAATGAAGCATTTCTGGTAACCCATTTGTCCCACTCAGAATCTTCAGCAGCCTCTGGGTTAAGGCCACAGGTAAACATGCAGCTGAAGCGTTTCAGTATTTTAGTGTCAGCGCAGACTGGAGCACTTAGTTTCAAGTTGCTAATCAAATAATTTCATAGCTAGGCTAACATGCACAGAGACAAAGCATAAAGTCAATTAATATTTTTATAAAGAAAATAGTGAGAAAGTTCTTCACAGTCAAAGGGCAAACTTAGCTGGCTATGTGTGAAAAGGTCCCCAGACCCCTATTTAACTCCTTGGACTGGCTGAGCCAAGTGCTGACTCAAGCCATTACACGCTATGTTTTGATGAGATAATAAATGGGGTTTTAGAGTGCCTACTACTGGATCAAAATACTTTGGCCACATGACCATTTTGTCAAGACAGTTTACAAGCCTTTGAAGGAAGAACTTTTTTATTTTCTGGCCTTATGCTGGATAAAATATCACCTGTCTCTACCACTCTATTTTTATGCCATTTCAGGTGTCAACTACCATCTTACAGCAAGCATAAACCTTGGTTAAAAGTATGAAGTCAGCATAAAATTCCCATCATCCGCTCTGATTACTTGAACAGAAATACATTCCTGTGCTCCAAGATGATCTGCAGTGCTTTGTGATCCAGCAATAGATGTAGTATGAAATTATTATGAAATGCCATAACACAGATGACTAGCAGACTACACCTTCATAGATCTGCCTCTTTTGAATCATATTCTCAGGTGTGGGTTAAGGAACATATTTTGTCTAGCAGGTCAGAAAGTAAAAATACCATGCATTCTGACAACATAGTTCACTGTCGTGTCAGATGAGGTAGAGTTTGTGGGGCTGTAATATAAATGGGATCACTGAAGTGACCTGGATGAGGTTTAAAAAAAAAAATCCGCTTTACAGTTGCTGTTGTTATAAAGCTTTTTTTTTTTTTTTAATCCAGTGAACCCATTTAGAATGCTCTCTGCACACAGCTGCATCAGAACCGACTGAGAAAACTGCATACTGCTGTGTAGGCTAAAAATAAATAAATGGGAGGGAGGAGAGAGCAGAAAGTTCTTACAGGTTTTACCGCCAGAGGAAAGCATCAATGAACATGTCCCTTGGGCTCTTAATTCAGGTTTATGGATTTCACTTTCTAGGCTGGATGTCTAACTTTCAGAGTTTCCAGCACTTAACATGATATATGTTCAAGTCCCTTAACTTTCTTTATTGTCTCTAACCCTCATTCCCTGTATCTGTAGCATAATTTTTAATGGTTAACTTACCTATGGTTAGCTGTCTGTGGTAACTATGGAGAGAGGAAGATTAGAAGGAAATAGCTTAGATAATTACTTATAACAAAGGTTTCAAAAGTGTAAGAACATGCTATATATTTTCATAGGAAAGTTTACACAAGAAAATAGAATTCTTCCTTTGTTTATTTGTTCTGTATATCAATCACTTTTAAAGATGATTTTAGTATAGGTTTGACCTGCTAATTCATTCCTCTACTACCATTATTCATGTAATGAAAAAGAAAAAAATATACTGATACATGTTACCTCAGGCCCAAATATAATATTTTTGAAGGGGCTTCTTTGGTAAATTGATTATGTACTCAGTGTACTCCAACTCTGCAAGAGTGATTGAGCAACTGCTTACACTTCAGATATTGACATACTGCATATTTTTTATTAAAAAATAAATTCAGAACCTGAGGCAAGATAGCTAATATTGTATTATTGATACTTAGTATAATTAATCATGTGCTCATAATTTGTTTTGGGGTATGAGACAGATACACGCATCATCCATTTTTTCATTGTATATTGAAATGACACATGACATGTTGACACCTGAAAAGGTGCTAGTTTCAGTCCCACTAAACAATGACGTTTTCCTTGTATTTTCTGCATGGGAAAAAAATGTTTGGCAGTAAGTATTGAGATTTCCTCTTCATCACACCAGTCTAACCAATTTTATGGCAATTTACAGTGTTTTCATTAGAGAAAAAAGGGTGTGGGTTTTGAATCCCTTCAGACTCAAGAGAGTCTTAAGCTCTTGTGCCCTGCATCCTAAAGAGGCCACCTGACCACCAGGAAAACAGGGTACGGTGGCCAATATCATGTTAAAAAGATGGGTGTAAAAAGTTTTTGAAAAATTATGAACTCCAATTAAGTGATTATAGACCTTTGCCAAGGACAAGATCATTTTTGTCCCTTGAATAGACTGAGGCACCTAAATGCTGACAGGGATTTAAGCTTTTAAGTGTTTAAGCTTTTTTTTCTGGCAGCCTCTAACAAGTTTTTCTTCTCTTCAGGTGGGTTACAGTGCATCATGCCCTCCCATTTCTGATGCACTTGTTTTACAAATTTCAATCTACATCTGAAATTTAACAAAAGTTGAGACTTTAAGGGAATTATAATAGGCCCCAGATGGTAACACAGAAGAGATGGCAATCTCTCCTGGCATCCACAGGTTTCTAAATTAACTCTAGAGGGTTTTCCCCTTGCTCAGTGTTTTTAAGCTCATAGTTTCTGTGTTTTCAAACCTACTAAACAATACATCTGTTCTAATTGTTATTTTTTATTGTTTCTATAGATTGGGTTAGAGTATATGAATATTTGAAGAGAAGAAGTCCATTATTTAGCTGTATGGCAAATTCATATCTACAGTATGAGTGTTTGGTTAGACACAATTTTTTTAGCCATTGTTTTACTAAGTTATATGTTCAATGAAGTATCTACATAAAGGCTTAGAGGCTCAGGATAACCTGTTTCAACATTTTCTCCACAATTTCAAAGAAAAACCATCTCATCTAAAAAGCAAATTGATAAATTCTTTTTTAATTTTTTTAAACTCCCTCTAATATCATGCCTGCCTGCTCCTGCAGGTAGAGCAGAACCAGAGACAGCAAGCTGTGATCTCCCCTCATTTCATGTTTGTTCTCTTTTTTTTTTAATTAACTTCCATAGTCCCACCATTTCCTGCATTTGACCTCTACTCCTATAAGAAGACAGAAATGGACAGGAAAGCACTCAGTTACCAAAGCTTTGTTAATAGTCATTGTTTCCATTTGCTCAGAAGCTGTATGTCCACTTCCACCCCTCAAACTCATTGCCTTTCAGATCGTAAACTGTGCTGAGTGAGCTATTTATCTGTGTTTGTACAGCATGCAGCACTATCCCCACTGAGGCCTTTGGGTGCTACCATCCTACAATAATCTCATGTTCATTAGGAAGAACAAAGACAAGTTTATCTTGAAAAAAATAAAGGCATTCACGATGCAGGTCAAGTTTGGGCCTCTGAGTCATCCTTTCTGTTAAAGATTGTTAGTTTTTACTTTATAGATTTTGAATAATTTTTGAGCTTTTGGGTGCTAAAGGGGCTTACATTAGTAATCTAAACACCTCTGCTTTTCAACACAGATTTGCTGTGGGTTTTAAACAGCAATTATATATCTTAAAAAGAAAACAATATTTCACCATCGCTTTTTTTTACTGGGGCTTCCTATACTAGCTTGCTACACTTAGCTGACAATGATCTGGAGTGCAATGCTCAGGTAGTTTAAGGGATGAAGAAGGCTGACTTGGCCTCAGCTACACGGAGGTGTGATATGGTCAGGGAATAAATTCTAAAGCAATACAGAAGCCTCAAGAGAAAATCATATTAAAACAGAGTCAAACTTAAAGGTTGTTCAGTAGGTGGCCTACTAATTACTCCAGGCAGGAGGGAAATGTATTTAGGCAGAAGGCCAGGAGGAAGCACTACCATTTTCACACTGAAAACACTCAGAGAACTATCTCTAGTTCTGATCTCAGTTTACCAGAGATATTTATGCATATCATATGAGATATTTGTACTTAAAAAAAAAAAAAAAAAAAAAAAAAAAAGCAACAACCAAATGAGCGAGCAGAACACTTGCTCAGCACAAGCTTCTTACATTCTGGGGTATTGCTCCTCTTGTTGGAATAGTGGGCTCATATACGCAGCAGTGCTCCTCGCAACTGAATAATGATCATTTAAGTGGCCATGTTCAGTACAGGTTTTGATCTTCTGAACCCAAACTGAATGGAACATCTTGCAGTTTGGCAAGATGCTGACAAACACTTCTGTGTTTTCAGTTGATTCCTTCCAAGTGGTTCCTCTCAGTACTGGGAAATGAACCTTTCACATCAGTACTGTTTTGACTAAGTCCTACAATATGCTACATATTTATGTTAAATCTCACACTGGTTCATGGGGATGACACATGAAGGCTTGTGTCAACTACATGAAATCATATCTAGAGCTGTAATATTTCTGCCCTTATGTTCTTCACAGAGAGAACAATCAGTTGAGTGCTCTGAAATGGTGCATGAGGCAGACACCTTCACCAAATTGAAAACTAAAGGAGGCAGCCTGAATTGGGCCCTCAATTATATGTATTTTTTAAAAATTCTCGGTGATGAAAAATCTTCTGCTTCTGCTGTTAACTATTGTCACTGTTAAACATTGTGTTTTCAATTTATTTGAATTTGTCTGGCTTCAGTTTCCACTCCTTGGTTTGTGTTACCTTTTTTTCAGTTTCATTAATAAAAGCTTTAGTGCTTTCTACTCATGAAATAGTTATGCCCTGAGAGAAACTGTTTTCTTATCTCACAAAAGCTTTTGTAATTTTGAAAAATTCAGGAGAATAATTTAATTGAAGTGTCTGAAATGTAGACCAAACCCAAATGCAATTACACTTCACAATACAAGAAACAATATAAAAATGTTGTGTGCAGATTTTTGACTGAAGGAATTTTAAATTTTTTTGTTGTTAATGTAATCACAATACTTATAAATCTTCTGTTCATAAACAAAAATGTTCAAACTCTTTTCATTCTCTCAGCCTTATTTTTTTCCCTCCACTCCCTGAAATGTATCTGTAATGCTTTTAACTCATTGACTTGCTTAGTGACAGCACGAGTGTTTCAAATTCTTGCTATTAATTTTTAAATGATCTTTAAAAGTGCTGGACAAAAACTCACTTTCTAAACACTTCTCTCTCATCTACACATAAAATAGTCAATCCTGCCTGTTTACTCAGCCCAAGTGAGGCAGCATAGGGAGCACTGTGTCCAGTTCTGAATCCCTCTCTTATGAGGAAATACTGCAGGGGCTGGGCCTGTTCAGCCTTGGAAAGAGATGAATGAGAGGAGACCACATCACTGTCTATCAGTATCTAAAGGGAGGATGTTAAGAGGAGGTTTCCAGGCTCTTCCCAGTGGTGCCAAGTGGTAGGATGAGAAGTAATGGGCACAAAATGATGAACAGGAAATTCCATCTGAATAGGAGGAAGAACTTTTATTGTGTGGGTGACTAAGCAATGGCACAAATTGCCCAGAGAGGTTTTTGAGTCTCCCTCGGGGGAACGATTGAAGAACTGTTTGAATACAATTCTGTGCCATATGCTCTAGGATTCCACTGCTTGAGCAGGAAGATTGGACCCATCGTGGTCCCTTCATTCTCTGATTCTGTGATTTTTCTCATAGCAGTAGTTTTGGAGGTCATGCTGAGTATTGTTTTCTAGTTTTTCCTCTGTTCCTTCTCTTTTCCTTATTAGATTCCAAACCCTTTTTAGAAACTCTCCTTTGCACCAGACAATACTTCCATTTTGTAACAAGAATATACATTTTTATACTTACACTAGGAAAGTAAACAAAAAAAAATCTTTTGATGGATTTTTCCAGGGTAAGCCATATGTGACCTGTAGTCAGTATCTCTTTATCTTTTGTTAATTCCTCCATAGCCTTTTAGATCTGCTATCATTGTTATACTTTATTATAGTTCAGTTATAGTTATAGTTATAGTTATAGTTATAGTTATAGTTATAGTTATAGTTTAGTTCCCTTAGTTTTAAAGAGGTTATATACTTTTCTTTCTGCCTTTTTTTTTTTTTTTTTTATATTATGTTATTTTTCTTTTGCTCTAATCCTGTGGATCAGCTGGCTAAAAGCCTCTTTAAGATTCTTCAGTTATTCTCCTAGGAAGACCTTACAATTATTTGCCTTTCTCATGAGATGTAGTCTCAGACATTTGCCTTTAGCCAAATACTAATTAATATCAGAATATCAGAATTTACTACAGAATTTTCACTGACTTTAGCTGGTTTGCCATTCTCAGTAAAATTTTATTTTTGTATGTTGGAGAAAACAGGAAGAAGAGGCTTTAGCAGAAGAACAAAAATCTGTTCTGCCTCTCATCTTTATTAAAATACTTTGTGTAATTTCTTCAATAATCTTCACCCTTTCAACATGCTTTTTTCATTTTTTTAAATATTCTGACATCACAACTTCAACTGTTAGATGAGATTTCCTGAAAGAAGGAAGACATAGAAAGGATAGCAAAGCCACCTATTTAGATTTTCTTTTCTCATTCTGCTCCTCTATTCAACTTACGTCCTGTAACTGTAAATAACAGTAACTGTAAATAACAATCTTGTGGATCCACAGTCTCACATAAGAGGCAATTAGATATATTTATTAAAGCAAAAAGCAATAAATTTACAACTTTAAGAATAAAGCCTGGAGAAGATCATGAAGATGACTAAAGCAAGTGAGTGAAGGTAAGAAAAGAGTTACAATTTTTCATATTTCCCTTCGGTTTCTCCTTTCTGTCATGTCTCTGCTACATAAGTATCTACAGTTTCCCTTAACACCTCTACTAGAAAACTTACATTATTTACATCTTGTAGTATTATCTAAGGGTTTCCATGCAAATGTTCATCGCAAATAATTCTTTTTAAGTTCAGAGGACTTCAGAATCACATAAAATTATTTATCTGGTTGCAAAATGTGTGTGTTAATGCAATACATATTTTAAAAAATTAAATCTCTGCTCACAGCAAAATGCAATTTTGTTGCACAGTACATTCTATACAGGGATTTAACTGTACAATGGAAAACTTGCAAGAAAACTGAGTGAGAAAATGGTCTTTTCACTCATGTTTTGCTGCTAAGAGGCTATTAAAACATCTCACAAAGAGATTTTGTGAGAGGTTAGTTGCAAGGAAGCCCCCACCATAAAATGGAGGAGCACAAGTCATAGCAAAACAAAAATTATATCAACAAGAAAAAATGACAATAAATTGAATATGGGAGCAAGAGGAACTAATCAGAAGCATATCTATGTGACAATACAAGTGACAACACCAAAGCTGCCAGCCCCAATGCTTAAGAATTCTTCTAGAGAGCCAAAAACATTTGCTGAGGTAAAAATATCTGCACAGTCTGACATCTCTGCTGCAAAAATGAGGAGGATGAACACTATAACGAGCTGAGAATAGTATATGGCCTATCTCAAAAAAAGGCATATATTTTTTCTTTTATTTCCAATTGACAGAAAGGACTTGTGGGAAAATACAAAAAAATGACACTCCCACCCTTCCACTTCCCATCTTGAATAATACATTGAACTACCTCAGAATTGTTTTTTATTGTAGTAATCACTCACCAAGAACACAGGTATGTTTGGGGCAAGAAAGCATCATATACAAAATAAGTGAAGAGTTTAAGCTGACTAGTTTTTTTTGCTTCGCTCTAAATCATGCTCAATCTTACTTTCCACAGTAACATTTATTATTCCATTTTTTATATCTTAATGATACCAAAGCATGAAGCACACAGACTCATAAAAACCCTTTATCAGAATAAAGCTTTTGAAGTGATAATGCTCACATGTCAATTCAAAAAATATTTTCTCTTGCTCTTAGCATAATGGCCCCCCTTCAACAAAAAGTCAATATGGTGTTCCCTTCTTGTCTGAAAAATTGACAAGGCAGTGTAATTACTTCTTGTACATCTAGTTGTATAATGGCAATTTAAAGTGAAAACCTACTTTTTCAATTGAGATTTAGAATGAGTCAGTGATATTCGAATAATCAAACGTCAATGGAATTATTTCAGTCCCATTCTGATTTATTATAGCCATTAAAGCAGAAGTTAAAGCATCATAAAGGTATCTGCTTGGTATGCCCAGGAGCTATTTTTTCTCAGTAAATAACAGCTGTCTTAATTATTTTCTCCTGTAAAAATCAGAAGTTCAGAAGAATTTATTGAAATTTGAAAATAGTCCTTTTCTTATAGATGTTCTAAACCATTCAAAAAGGTCTTTTAGTGTTCTTTGCCTATGGAATTATTTCACTGATTAACACCTAATTTTGAAGGCAGCTGACACTAAGAAATCAGGGGAAATAAGCTGGGTCATAAACTAAAGAAAAACTGGCACCATGATAGGAATAGATAACTGACCCTTTATAGCAGCACTAACAAGAATCATTCTAATATATACTGTAACCAGACCTCATAAAACAAATTCTCTCTGGCAATACATGTTTTAGAATATTTAGATGCATTCATGTCCAACATAATTCAAGAACCTTAGTGTTTTAGTGGGTTGATTAGGATTTTCAATATCCTCAAACTGATTCTCTGTGAAATGACTAAATCAGTTAGTTGAGGGTTTGTAATCTGAAAAGAAAATAAGACAATAAATAAACCAAACCTTGAACATTTTTCATACAGCAAAACCAGTTTAAATAATTTAGCTTTGGGACTCAATAATACATACACCTAGGTATTTTCAAAGTTGTGCAGAAATTATTGTATCATATCAAATGGACACCTCAAGAAACACAAGGAGTATTAAACCATCACTGTTTTAATTCTTCATTCTACACTACATTCTTCATGCTGTACCATTTAAAGTAAGATTGCTAGCATGGAAACCATAGAAATCCAAAGAAGTTTCCACAGCTGAAAACATTTTGCAAATAAGGCAGCAAGCCCTGAGGAGGCCATTCATTATATATTGTGGCAGGAAAGTTACATTAAAGAAGTGATGGCAAAACAGACACAGCAGTAACACAGAATTAATTGTTGTCTAGTGTTTCCAGAACCATATAGAAAATAAGTAGGACCATGAGTAGCAGCACCAGGAAATTAATTTCCTGTAGATTTCTGTTTTACATGGAGGACTCTCTGATGTCAAATAAGATGTGAAAGAACACACAAGTATTTTCTTCAGAACTGAGATAACAGGAATTTTCTCTTTCAATCAACAATTTTTTCCTATTTTTTCAAGAATTTAATATTTATCTAGACTATTAAAAAAACCTAAGAAGGTTAAAATCGTAGCAGGATGACATCTGAAAGATGAATATGTGCATAAAACAGGTTTTAATTCTGTGTAAGAGTTTACAGATGCATAGGTTTCTAAGATACTGTAGTAGTCAGAAGACATCTGATCAATAAACTTAGGGGAATGTAGACAGTATTTCAGCTGCCCTTAAACTAGACAGGGATTCTTTTGCCATGTATGGGTGACAGGAACATTTTTAATTCCTTCAGCATGTTGCCTGGCCTTTGGAAGAGCCTTAGCATAGCATGAGTCTCTCACAGGTCCTGTGCACATACCTGACTGTCCTATGTGATACCCTGGGCAGTCTGGGGCAGCTTAAATGGCATTAGACACCACTGTGAGCATCTACGGGCTACACAGGAGAATAAACCTCCAGGCTTGTTGACTTGCAGATTGTGACTAAGGCTCCTGTGCTGTCTTCAGCCACTCACCCTTGGGGGCCTAGTGACATTTAAGATGGCATTAAATATGGTGCTTAGTCTCCAGCTGTGGCCTTGGGATGGCACAGGTCTTCCCTCGTATCACAGGAGCCCGTGTGTATGTCTTTGACTAAAAAAAAGACATTCATAATGACACCGAACACTTACATGTAGGCATCTTCCCTGAGATTCATGGACAGTAAGGGAAGCCCAGATAACTATGACACATACAGACACTCCTACCTATACACTTTAATTTCTCTGCATAAATCTAAAATTTGAGTTCTCATTAGAAATGCATTTACATGTTGACTGTATAGTAAGGTAAGACTAGTTTACTTCAGATGTTAACCAGGTTTCATAAATATGGAATTTGCTAGCTCTATACTTATAACAAGAATATTACAAGAAATTTTGCTGCAGAAAAATAAACAAACAAATAAACAAACCCCAGCAACAGATCAACAAGTTATTTCAAGTTAATATTTCACTTATATCCTCTTATTGTTTATTGCAAACAGAATACAGTATGGACATTGTGTACTAGATGTATTTTTTTCAGGCAAAAAGGTTCTGTATAATATATGCATTAGGGAAAAAAAAGCTAAATAATGATAAAAAAACCCAAAATGACAAGTTTTTTTATCTTTTCCTTTACATAATTCTGGAGCAGAAGTCTGACCACCACACAGAGAAATTTTTAGTATGAAGATTCACATGAGTTTTATCAATGACTAAGATTAATCTTTAAAATAATAATAATAATAATAATAATAATAAATCTAGATCTGAATGCATAAAATACCTGCATTTAAAACACCACAGTTTCTTGATTGTGCTGGCCAGATTATTACTACTGTCTGCTGTGAAACAAGGATATGGTATTTGTTGCCAAATATCACACTTTCTGATTGTGAGCCTTACAAAAAAATACAAGCAGGGTTTAAGTAATAAGACATGTGACAAGAACTAACAAAGGACTTAGAACCCTAATTACCTCAGGAATCCAAATGCTACTTCATTTTATAAAGATGACAGTTCACAAAATTTTTTTTCCAGGCAGAATAAGAACATGTGAAGAAATAAAAATGTGAAGACTGACACAGACCAAAGTACAGAAATTAGTAAGTAGAGCAACATAAGCCAATAAATGTAAGAAAATCAATACAAATTCAGAGTATCACATTTATTGGATCCCTGCCATATCATAATGATTCATCATCCTTTCCACCAAAGCTCAAACTTCTAGTTGTCACAAGTTTGATGGGAGAAAGTTAATCGAGCAACATGAATAAATCACTATGTCATTTTTAGTACAATTCTGATTCTCATGCTTAAAGATATAGAAATCCAAAGGCATCTATTGCTGATGACATGCACACCATTCAAGCACATTCCAGAAGTCCTGTATTGATTTAAAAGGTAGCACTGAGAATTATTCTTCTTGAGAAAGTCATCTGGATATTGATGGTGACATTAATGAAACAGAACACCAGAACACTGCCATTCAGCCAAATGAAACAGAAAACTGGGGAAAAAAGCTAACCAAAACCGATCATTTTATATGCTTTCAGAGTATTGGATTCTGTATCACACCTTCTTGCAACCACATATTATTCCAAATTATGACAACTTAAGATATTACTTTTTGTTTTCTGCCTGTCATCAGCATATAGATGCTGCTCAGTACCTTTGTCACTGTACTCTTAATATAAGAATAAAACCAGAAATAGAACAAACATTTCTGCATTGTCTAACTCTTATTCAAGTATATAATTACTTGTGCAAGCCTATGGCATAAAAGAAAAATATTACAGACATTGAAAATCACTGTACTTTTTCTTATAATATCTTGTGTTATACTGAGAATTTAATAAATGCCTTACTGTACTTAGTACTGCTTCTCCTTTTCTGTAAACACAGTACTCAAAAAATCTATATGTGAACGAATGTGAGAAGATATGCTGGTATAACTATGATAGAGCAGATGATATTGGTGACATATTTAGGAAACAGTATATAATGGGAGATAAATCAGATGGAGGGAACAGAGAACTTTAAAATAGAAACACTAAGACATAAAGAGGAGGATTTTCAGGTACTACAAGACATCTGGTGACAATTAACCCTATCGTCACTTCAAGCAGTTAAAAAAGGTGTTTGAGATGGAAAAAAGTAATTTTCTGTGCCTTCATGGTCCTTTGTGTATTTCAAAATTACTCAGTTCAATGTAAACATTTAGTTCAATGCAACAATCCAGGCCTTTGAATGCAATCACGCTAAATTAATGTTGAAATATTACAACTTAAATTTTAGAATTTTGACTGAAAGAAACTTCTGCTGATAGTGTTCCTGAAAAAGGTAACACTGGATTTGAAAATACACATTGGAATTTAGTTAAATTCAATATGTGTCTGAAATAAATGCTATGTGAACTCTAGTTAATGAAGCCATCTGCAGATTTTTTTTTTAAACTTTTCCTTATAGCAGTATTCTTTACATCCTCATGGAAAATGAAAATGTCATGCCCAAGAACTCCAAGATTATTTTCCTACTGTAATGAAAAATAATACCAGAATTTGACAAATTCTTCTCTAAAGGAACTTTCTGGAAAAAAATATTCTGGAAAAAAATATGCAAATTATTTCTGATAACATGATCTGGCAGTTTTTATTGCTTACTGTCCTATTTTAAATATTTTTTATAATACATGAAATGTGGATGTTGGTGGGTTTTTTTGTGCGTTTATTTTAATTTTTAAGAAGAAAACATATTTTTATTGACCATTGTCAAAATGGATATTTTAACATTTTCACTATCTGTATAGAAACCTATGGAGGTATTTGTTTTTGATCTGCTGTTGTAGAAAAAAAAGACTGCTGAATCTTTAATATCCTTTAAAATGATGCATGGCATAGGCTATGAAGAGTCTGGAACTTCAGAAACACTTTATTTCTGTACAGAGTAATTTTTGCTGTGGGCCCATAATGTCCAAGTTTCTGTCAGTTTAAGTGCAGTTTTGGGTACTCTAACATAAGAAGGATATAGAGCTATTGGAAAGCATCCAAGAAAGGCCAGGAAGTTGGTGAAGGGCCTAGAGGGGAGACCATACAAGGAGCAGCTGAGGGCACTGGGTCTGTTCAGCCTGGAGGAGATTGAGGGGAGACCTCATTGCAGTTACAACTTCCTTGTGAGGGGAGCAGGAAGGGCAGGCACTGATCTCTTCTCTGTGGTGACTGGTGATAGGACCTGAGGGAAGACTATGGATCATCCTTGTGAATTTCTTCCAATTCAGGATATTCCATTTTTATTATTTTTTAAAGTTAATTTAAAATTTTGTTCTGAAGGCATGGACAAAGCACAAGGCAATAAAATACCCATCAGCAGCTCCAATTTGTTAATCTGCATTTCATTGTCCAGGTAGAGCACATATTAGAAGCAAAGAAAACAAAAATATATAAATAGTTCTATTTCAGCAAAACCAGTATTAGGTCTATAGTAATGTCATGAATGGACCACTTGCCTTTGACATTCCAATGTCAAATCATTCTAAAAGATTTATGAACCAAAATAAACTTTCTGACCCTTCTATTCTTATTTTCAAAAGAGTCATGACACAGAAATAGAAATTTCATCAATAACTTTGTAACTTTGTCTAGTTTTCTGGTGTTTTGTTTAAAGCGATATATAACCTCTTATACAAAGTTTTCTTAAATTTTTTAAATTGTGGTTAGAAGTTTGTATTTTTGAATTGGAAAGCAGTCAATGCTCATTTTGGATGGACAGAAACACAAACTGGTACTTTAAATATCATCCTCTTCTAAGTTCATTTTACTGTAAAAGGAATTAAATTGGCCTTTGGTAATGCTGATCAGATGGTTTCCATGACCTTTCAACATATCCTGTTTGGAATTAGGATGAGAAAAGAAAAATTCAAGACTGTAATGAGAACTGGCATATTACAACGTTTAATAACTGAGTAGAGACCAATGTAAAAAGTTTGAGGATAATTAAAGCCAAAGTTTTGTTCATTTGTCTGAGTTCAATGGATTTTTAAGTCAATGTTAAAAATTCTTTGCAAAACATATTTCCCATTAGACCAAGAGAATTCACATTAAACATAATCATATTTATATCTTTGACTAACATCACAAAATTAGACTTTGTAGTCAGAAATTTGTGCTTGTCATCTTCAGTTCTGGGAAATACCTGCTCCTTTCTTAATTACAAACATCAAAGAAACAAGTACTTGCATTTCCCAGGCCAATAAACAAACAATTATTATTTATTTCAATTGTTTAATTTACTGTTATGTATCTGAGATGAGGCAAAATAAATATTTTATAATCAATGCACATGAAAACATAAAGAAATACATGGCATAATACTAAAATGTAAATATTTATCTTTCTAGTTTTAAATAGATTATCAGTTGCTCTTCTCAAACAAAAATCAATCATTGACTTGACATTTTTATGTTTAGAGAAAGTGAACTTGTGTGAAAGGGACTCAAGTGCAGCTGAAATGAATGTTTTGCTTTACTTCATAAGTATTCAGAAACATTGATTGACAGTGTTCAATGAATTCTATTAACTAAAAAAATGCATTTGGAGGGTCCTTGGAGACCTCCCCAGATGAGGGACCACCAGATGAGTTACTTCAAGATGAGCCACAGGAACCTGAAGCTTGAAAATCATAGAAGCACTGAATAATGAAATGGCCTGCGTTGGAAAGGATACTAAAGATCATTTACATCCAACATCCCTGCAGGGATGCCTTTCACTGGACTAAATGTGAGACACTGAAATGTTATGGCTAATGGTTTAAAAATTGTTATGAAGGATATTTTCCTGTTATGGCAGAACTGTATAAAGAAGTTGCAACCAACAAAGCCTACCTTTCACTGAATATGCCTCCTTTGGACTGTTAGATAATTCGCCTAATGGAACTTCAGATAAGATAAAGGTGACACTGTTGCCCCATTTTCTCAGGTCTAGGAAGAAGTGGACAAGGCTGAGGGTGAAGACTGTATCCACAAAGAAAGTCAAACCTAGCAGCTATCCTGAAAATTATCTCTGGCTGGGATAAAGGTGGAGAGGGTGAGGAGGATGGAGGGGATGGAGGAATAGGAGAGTTTTGGGTGTGTGGTGTAACCTCTGGTCAGAGGGAGTGAACACCCACCCTCCCTTACACAAACTGGCTCAGCTGCAAAACCCTCCACCCTGGGAGGGCCACACACACAGGACATTCATGTGAGAGGCAGCAGAGAAGTCTCATAAACCATCAAAGACCCCCAAAGTGCCTCCTCCCCCCGACTGATTCCTGAGGCTGCACCAGCCCTGCATGTGACACAAAGTGATGCAATGGATCCAGTCTGCTGCAAGAGACAGTGTCAGGGGAGGTACCTGACCCAAATGTATATTAATCCATTGAATCCATAGAATGCTTTGCAGGCCCCTCACCACTGAGATCAGAAGAAGAGGATCAAAAGGATGCCCTTGGGATCCATGGAGTGGTGATATTTTCCTCTTAATCTGTTTCTCTGTTACTTTCTTTCTCTCTTCCCAATCCCTTTTCCTATTTCTTTCCTTTTCTCACTCTTTCTTTTTCTATCTCACATTTGCTGTTACATAAAATCCACACTATTGGCTTTGGCAGATGGTCTAGTTTGCACTCTAATTCAGGCAGAGGCATCTCTCTAACAATTTTAATACTCAGGTCTGAACACCAAGTTACTCAAAGCCCCATCCAACCTGGCATTCCACAGTTCCAGGGATGGGCAACCTGTTCCATTGATTCACCACCCTCACAGTAAAGAATTCTTTCTTAATATCCAATCTAAACCTACCCTCTTTCAGTTTGAAGCCATTGCCTGTTTTCCTGACACTACATGCTCTTGTAAATAGTCTCTCTCCTTATTTTCTGTAGGCTCTCTTCAGGAACTGAAGGCCACAGTTAGATCACCCCAAAGCCTTCTCTTCTCCAGGCTGAATCCCAATCCCAATTCTCCCAGCCTTTCCTCATAGCAGAGGTGCTCCATCCCTCTAATCGACTTGGTGTCCTCCTTGGCATTTACTCCAACACGTCCATGTCCCTTCTATGGTGGAGACCCTGATGGAATCTTGCATGGGGTCAGATGTTATGAACCCCACAAAGGTCTGTCACCTCTGAGGGACCAACCCTTGCAGAGAAATGGCTTAAAATAATTTTGTGAGATTGCTCTTTATCACGGTCCCCAGAGTTGCCAACTGGCTAGCTGGGCTCTGTTGTGATATGATGAAGTTTTAGGCGGTTCTGGATTTCATGCAGAAGTGTGCTTGCTTGGAGGAAAGGAGTGGCTCACACTTGGTGGTAAAGAAGGTGTTTATTCTGGGCGAAAGCCGAGGTGTTCAAGGCGAGTGCGTGTGTGAGAGTGTGTGTCCTGATTCTGGGTCTCTCCTGCTCTTATGAACAGGGGTGTTACTCATGGAAATGAGGGGGAATGACAAAGGTAGAGGGGCATTGACATTGCCATTTAGGGGTAAAAGGGGTGTGGAGATACCTGAAGCCTTGGCAGAGCCATCTGGCTCAGCTAGGGCCATCAAATACCAGGGGTGTGTTCACAGATAAGATACAATAGGTAAGGATGGGCAGAGCCAGGGCTATTAAGAAGATACAATGGGGGGAGCCAGGGCTGTTATGAAGTTAACAATAGTGATCAAGGGAAGCAGGGTGGGGGAAGGAATGAAACCAGTACAGAAACTTAATAACAAAAATTATACAGACTTTAGAAAACCTAAAATACACACTTCAACAGCTCTTTAAGTGTGTTTTGTAAAGCAAAGGTTTTAATAAAAGCAAAATAACAAATTATACAGAAATAAAAGCCGAGCACAGGTGTCAGAGAAGCCTCTGACACCTTAAGACACGTTAGAAAGTACTTGAACTTCTTTGTGCACCTTTATGATTTAGGAGGGACAACTTGGCCCGTTGCCAATAGAAGAAAGTACAGATGTTGAGACACATTTCTGAAGTCTGACCAGTGCCCTTGTTCTGGCTCTGGGCCAATTACAATGAGAAGGCTGTGGAAAATACTAGTTTAACTTCCTTACATGTTCAAAGATAAACCAAAACTTTTTTCCTTAAATAGAATAATTTGGTATGAAAATTGCAACACCAGAGCTGGATGCAGTGCTTCAGCTGGGCTCTCACAGGACCAGACTAGGGGAGCAGAATCAACCTCCCTACCCTGCTTGCTCTTTGGATACAGTTGGCTTTTCTGGGCTGCAAGTGCACACTACTGAATCAGGTCCAGTCTCTCATCCACCAGCACCCCCAAGTCCTTCTTGACAAGACAATTCTTTATTTGTTCAGCTCTCATTTGTACTGACACCAGAACATCCTAACCTAAAAATCTATGAAGATTGCTAATGTTTTACAGTAAGATATGAGGGAAGTGTATTTTATGATTATGAATATCAATATCAAAGTCAATTGAGAAATAGAAGCCCCAGAAATCATACAAACCTAAGCACAAAACATTAGAAAACAGAAAGGATTAAAACAAGTTAATCTGTCACACAAATCATGCTCTTCCCACTTCCCTGACAGAATGTTGTGATTTAGGAATTATACTCTCCTGCTGAGTTCTCCTACCAAGACCCAAACCACACTGGTGCACACCCAGTTCCCCTTTCCCCCCTCCTCCCATCTTCTCACCCCCTTCCTTCCCCCAAGAGGACAACTGGAGGCAAAATCATGGGCTAAGATAAGAAAAATTTGCAAACAGCAACAAAATATAAAAAAAATAACAATAACAGCAACAATATTATAACAAAAGTGTACAAAACAGAAGATGATTTACTTGCAGATGCTCATCGAGCCTGACCCAAAGCAATGTGACTGCAGCTGGTGGCATCCCACCCCAGCACTCTCCACTGACCAGAAGCCATCCCCTTCTTCTCAGAGGCCAGATTTTCTTTCCCCTCCCCACCTCCTTGCAATGAGGTAGGTTAGTATCCAGTAACATCTTGGTCCTGGCCAGGCCCCCTTAGCCACACACCCTCTCAGCTACTGCAAAAAATTAACCCTGTCCTCTGCTGAGACCAGCACACAAAATAATACTGAAATAGGGCCGTGAAACAGTGCCACAGGCAATTGCTCTGATCCCACAGTATGAAGTGTCTGATATGAAAAAACCATACGATTAGTCATTTTTGGAAGATTTTATGACGGAATTGGTTTAACACCACTAAAGATATTTTTTTTAAACGAAAAGGGAACTGTAGGTATAAAATGTAAGTGCATACTGAAGGTATGAAAGAAACTTCTGAGAAGTTAGGACATGCTACATTAACTTAATCTCTTTGTGAAGACAGACAAATAATTTCAGTTCAAATGAAAAAAGGCTGCTTGCCAGTATCAGGTATGTTTTGATAATCGGAGTGCAGATACTTTATTTTTTACCCATCTTCACAGATTTCTTTGAATATCCATTTTTTTTATCACTAGTTTAGTAGTTTTCCCTACAGTTAAATGAAAATGGACTTTTAACACTCAATGAAACTTTCTCCAATAAATAAACAAACAAACAAATAAATAAATAATTTTAAAAATGGATCTTTCATATAGCATTCTTTCAAAATCTTGACATCCCTAATTTTTGTTACACTTACTTCCAACTGATAAAAGTAAATGTGGACCATAGTAATGGTTGATATTCAGGTTGATAACCTGAATATCTTATTATAAAATAAATGTGATATAAACAAGAAAAGGCATTGTAGGAGAGTAGAGATATTTCTAGTCTATTTACCCGATATATACTTGAAATTCCAAAATTGGAAGTAAATTTCCAAGCCTATAACCACACTGCCCTGACAAGAACAATAGGAAATTTGCCCAGGATTTTTAGACTCTTTCCTCCATCAAAATGGGTCAGAAAGTTGTCAGGCAAGAGATGCAACACCAGGAAACAAAAAGAGAAGCAAAAGATAAAAATAGCACATTAAATTTGTCATGATTTTTAGAAGACTGCCCTGTTCCCCTATGTTAAGTTACAGCTATCAATGTTTTCCTTTAGTTACTCACATTTAAAGGATAAATCTTATGAAGTTTCCAAAGATGAAAACATTCCTGGCCTAATTTCCTAATGTGCTGACACCCAGAGCTGCCTGTGAAATCAGTGCAGGTTTTGAGTGCTCAGATTTTTGAAAATCAGGCCACTTATTTTTAATTAAAAGACAGATAAAGGAAAGAAGAGAAAGAAGACATGTATAACTATGCCTAGGCAGTTGGAGTTTTTTGACCTCTGCTTCTTACACTCCTCATAATTGTCATGCTGTTACGCTGTGCTCTCCTCGTCTGTTCCTTGTGTCCATCCAGTTTTACAGTTTTAGTTCATAATGTTTTGAGGCAAGATAAATATTTTAATGACAAGGGAATACAGGATGTAGAACAAACAGGCTTTGAAGTCTTGCTAAATACTTTCATTATCTCTGTTATATTAGTTAGTCACAGTAATAATCAGACAGAGACTTCATCGCTGCAAAATCTGAAGCAATTTCCACAGCTACTGAGCAAAACCAAAAAGGTAATCTCCACAGATTTAACTGAGCAAAAGTGCATCTGTGACAATACACAGCACAGGCTGTCATCCAGTGATGTTTGTCCCAACAGTTGAACTGTATGACTTGGTAAAAGTCGTTGTTGCTAGAATGGACTTTTTAAAGGCAGTAGACTTCATAGGTATGATTCCAGACTGTCTCTCAGTTTACGTTAATCCTTTTTATTTATTACACAGCTATTTTATACATATATATATATATATGCATTCTTCTTTTGTGAAAAAAAGTTGGATATAGTTTTCAAATTGCCTCTCTCACTTTCATTGATTGCCTCTTGACACAATTGCATTTTATTATTCCTTAGATAGGTATGACAAACATGGAAGTATTTTTATGTAATTTATCTTCCATTTCGCATTCACAGTCAAAATGTCCTGTAAACAGAAAAATCGCGCTGTGAAATCCTTCCCTCATGTTTTGGAACCTACTTTTTAAATTTTGTGTATTTGGCTCACACATTTCTCATTCTGTATCTAGAAGTTACTCATCATATATAGGGCCTTAGATCTTACTGCAATTTCTTCCTGTTTGTGAAGTTAATAAAAAATGTTGTGTGACAGGTATATCTGACACTACATTATAATTTACAATGAAGTAGTGTGGTTGTATACACTCGCAGAGTCTTTCCAGGTAAAACAGACTGAAAGGCCTGAAGTCATGTAATTACAGTCAACAGATAATTTGAAAGTCATGAAAAATTTAGAAGAGAGAGAAATAAAAATGAAATGAAAAAAAAAAAAGAGGTTGAAAGCAGTCTAAGAAAAGCCTGAGGCATCTGAAGACAGTCATTACTGATGCAAGACAAGGGATATACTAAAGATAGGTAATGTCAAGAGGGAACTATAATGAGCCAGAGTTAAAGCATGGCTGCCTGCCTACTGACAGACAAATACACTACTGTAGACCTCCTTAAGCCTTTTATTTTGTTGATAGTTATCTTTCTCAGGAACAAAAGATTCCTCTTATATACACAGTTGATAAAGTGGGCTGTTCTTTGGAATAATTCTAGGTGCAACTGTCATTAGTTCTAAATGATTCTTTTAGAAAATGAGAAGAAAAAGATAAGTTGAAAGGAAAATTCCCAATGCATAATGATTTACTAATAACCACAGATATTTCTTCCATCTGGAATTATCAGCGCAGGGAGTTAGAGCATAACAGTCAACCTAAACATTAATTTTTAAACTAAGAACTCATGGATGAATAAGAGGAATTAATTGTGTTAATTGTTCATTAGACTATTCCCAATATGCCTCTTGATCCCAAACCCAGCTTAGAAAATCCTGTTGGCACTAGGAATGATCTAGAGATGGATCAATAGGGGCACACATACAGTTGCACTTTACTTGTATAAAACTGTTTAGGTTCTTTTACACAGCTGAATTTTCAAGTGAGACCTGATGCAGACAGAAATAAAGTCATAGCTGTAGGCAGTAGATGCAGTGTTTCTTCCCAATAAGAACCTAAACAGTCAAGCCAAGGACACAGCTCTATCTCTCTCCTTATAACTCAGTTACCATCAGATTCCCTTCTATAATTCACAACTGGAGACTTTTAGAGAAAAGACTAGGAAACCTTAACATTTATGGACACAGATGGCAATGCTAGCTATGCATTGTTTTTGGTTGTTATTTTTTTGGTCATGCAAGAAATGTGAGTATGTTTAAGTTCATCTAATTATGTAAGAAGAAGCGGGGGGAGAAATAGTAGTTCATTTTTAATTACAATGATTTACTATAAAATTTGCTACTCAAGATAAAGTTTAGGAATGTTGAATTAAACTAATTCAAATAGTAATAATAACACAGGTGCTAGGATGAGGCATTGATCTTGTATTTACATGGTGACTTCGTTGTGCATAGATGGCTCAACATTGCTGAAAACACTTCCTGTGTCACTATACATTCATATTTTTGAAATAAGAACCCATACTCCTTCCCCTTTACCCAACCAAAGCTCTTTCACTCCATTCTGTACAATAAATGAAACAGAAATTTCTCCTGTGAGTCTCCTGTGATTTCAAAAGAACTTACATTTATCTGAGAATTCAGAGAATCAGTCTAATGTTTGACTTCTTGCTCAAATATTATTTTTCAGTTTCATTAAAAACACTTTTTTTTTTTTTTTTCCTATTTCCCACTCTCTATTACCCCTTGCTTATTTTTAAGATGTGGCTTTCTGAGAATCTTCTTTATACACAAAGCTGCTAACTGAGCTATAGAGGAGTGGTTGGTGAATCTGGTCCTATAAATGCCATGTGTTAAATTTCATTAAAAAGATTTTTGAATACAACAGCAACAGATTCTGAAGGAGAAAGAAACAGAATCATAACAACATTAATAACATAAATTTAAAAAATTAACAGTGTATGCATACCATTTTGTGATTCATCTGCATTAAAAGGGTTTACATATACATAAGATTAATTATTCTATTTTTTAATATACAAAATCAATTATTGTAATTAACTTTCACATTTTCATGTAAAAAAATTAGAAACTAGAACTATAAAAGTAAGTATGAAAATATTCATAATAGTCAGGAATCTAAGAGTCTAAATTTCTTTACTGCATATTCTAATTCTCAACAGATTAGTTTTGACCTCAAAATTCTCCCTGGTAGGTTCCTCTCAAAATAGATAGATAGATAGATAGATAGATAGATAGATAGATATTAGATTTTCTTAACTACATAAACATGGACCTTGCATAATTTCAATGACACCAAGTATTTTTTATCTCTCTTTGGCTGTTTCACCTTGCAATAGGAATAAGAGAATAAGAAGAATACAATTTTGCTTGAAGTTTTACATTCTCTGTCTTGGATTTATTGCCTATAACTTTAGGTGTTTTATTCAAATGTGTCATCTAGATGCCCAGTTGCTGCACACAGAGCAGAGAGAGAAAGATGTGGGTGACTTTCTAAGAGCTGACTCGTATTCAAGAGAACTTTTCTTTCTGTATTGATTCCTGGGAATCTCTAGGTCATCTCCTTAGATTAGACATTTATATCTGTTTCCAAGGTAAAATGACAGAAACTCTAAAATGCCACTAAACTGAGACATTATTTTTAGAACTGTTGCCCACGACCTAAAGAGGTAGATGGAAAAAGAAAGAAGCAGGCAGATATCCCCATTTTTAGGGCTACTAATATATGCGTTTCCTGGAAGCAACCCTCCTGTGTCGTGTAAACTTTTTGGTTTGCAGGTCAGACCTATGCAACATGCAAAAAAAATCTTCACAAACTCCCCTCTTCACAGCCAAAAACCCTCCCATCCCCAGAAAACAAACAAAAAACCCACTTAACCTCCCTTCCCAAAAAACCCCAGAAAACTCCCTCCAAAAAACCCAACAAACCCAAAACAAACAAACAAAAAAAAAACCAAAAAACTTCAACAACAACAAAAGCAATAGTCCAGAGATATTAAAACTTATATATGTGTTACAATTACTGGGAAAGCTATTAATTGCTTTTTTAATTCTTGTTTGCTCTGACAAGGCCAGTAAAATGACATTGACTGTGTTAAATCTACAAAACAATAAACTGCCGTTTTTCCAGCAACAGAATGTAATTCAGAATGTAGCTTCTCCATATAAAGAATGGGCTTACATTTTTTTAAAAAATATCTGTAGTGAATTATACTACTTTAACAATTCCAGGCTGCTTTAGCCTTCCTGTTGCTGAGAGTGCTTAACTAAAGTCAACAAAATGAACTGTTTTACTGATACTGTTTGTTGAAACATTAATTCAAATTTCAGATGGAAAAATAAGAAGATCTTTAGAAAGTAGCCCTGTTTGCTATCAAAGTTTACATAGTACAGTTCTGTGCAAACTGGAGCACGTAGATATAAACAAACAATAAATAAAGTTTAAAAAACAATCAAGCTGAAAATAACACTTGAAATTTCTCAGCTTTCATTTTTTTTTTTTTTTTTTTTTTTTTTTTTTTCATTTGCACTTTCTTGGACTCAAAAGAAGCCAAGCAGATATAAGTGTGACAAAAAGACTGAGAATGTTAAATTGTGCTGTGCTCAGCTCAAGTTATAGAACCAGTGGGCACTAAGTGCTTGGCAGGGAGACGCTGTGCCATTCCCTGTATGTATGCTGATAATCAAAGCTTTGTACGAAGTGAATGCCACTTCAGTTTTATGAGCTTTTTATGTGACGTGGCATATCAAATCTGCCAAGCAGAGGACCATCTGGAAACAGGTCATCAGAATGGATTCTGACACCCTCTGACAGGATAAAGAACAGAAAGGCTGGGGAGGAGAAACCACCCCAACCCTCCAAAATCCCTGGCCATAAACAAATAGAAATTCAGTAAAATGAATTCAGCATCATTATAGAATATTACTTAATAAAAGAACAGTTTTACTCAACTGAATTTAAAAGCATGTTTTAAAATTTATGTCATTATGGTAAAGCTGTCCTTTTCTTTCCTTTTTTTCTTTCAGTTACGAAAGCACAGATCTTCCTGGGCATAATAGAAGTGTTATTCTGGGTTTTTTTCTTCTTTTTCTCTACCTAGAGAATAAAAATGTTTTTTAAAACTTCACAGCCTGATGTTCAACACACATTGTAGAAACCCTCACAGGCAGATTTTTGATAAGGGTTCTGAAGCCATTAGGCTATTGTAGTTCAGCTGAGAAGATATTACACAATCATATATCACTGCACCAGCAAACCCGTGCTCTAAATGTCATTCAGTTATTAAAATACCACAGGCCCTGAGAGTTTGACCAGAATGAAGACCTAGGAAGAGTGGATATTTTCCCCCGTTTCCTGGATTCTTAAGGCAAATTTATCACTTATATAGACATTTTTATCAGGAGTAGATTATAAATGAAAATCTTGCTGCAAGAACCGAAGGGTTAAATTGCTCCTTCAGTTTTAAGTCTTTGAGAACTGAAAACATGTTTTACACTTTGTATGATAGACAAATGTACACAGAACCTCACTGAAGACAGTCACAGTCTCAAAACCTGAACAAAACAGACCACAGTGGTTTAATGTTACACCGCAATTCTTCAAATAAATCAATTTAAGAAAACATTTCCACCACTTCTTTGTTGAACTCAAATCACTCAGGCGGACATGATTATAGTTCTACTCTCAAGACTCAGTCTCAGGGACAATTATAAATCTCATTCTCTCTTTCTCTTTTTTTCTGTCTCTCATTTTTTTCTTCCTGCTTATTTTTTGAACACTGCTTTGAAAACAAGCCCTTCTGAGCTCTAGAGATGCTTGAGCGAGTTTCAAGGTGGAAATGTTGGCAAGAAAAGAAGTAAGGATTGCTGCTGATTGGCCTAGCAATAAATGGAAAAGAAATATTTTTAATTCTCTGAAACTAGTGATTGCAGAAAGGAAAAGCTCTTGACCCAGTTCTTTTTTATTTTCCTAAAAAAGCTGATATTTTAAAATGAAAATGATGCTCCTAGGAAATCCAAGACCTTATTTTTTTCTAATGCAATTCAGGTTTCTCCTTGAAGCTGTTGGCACTAGCGTGATTTATATCGATATATTGGTGCTGAAAAATACTGAGAGTGTTATGTCATATGTTGGTAACTCCAGGAACGTTTTCCTTCTTCCAATAGTATACCAAATGCATTTTATTGGTTTTTCCTTACAGACTTTGTTGGATATTGCAACTAATTATATAATTTTTTGAAAACAGTGACTAAACTCTTTCATCTTTAATGATGACTAATGACAGGAGGAAGTAGAAATTTGTACTTCAGCCCTTCTATGCAGCCTGACTGTAAAGGCCAAGTGTCAGAATAATTATATAAAATATTGAGGTGAAAAATCCGGGGGAAATAACTTATTCAGGCACTTTCCTCAGGTATCCTTGGAGAAATACTATTTTGAAGTACAAAAGAGCCTGAGTGCTGAGAAGCTCCTTGGTAAGAGCAAGAAGACAGAAACGACACTACACAGACAGAGCAGAATTCCAAAATAATTAACAGATCTATTCCTTTCTCTATTTCTTTAACTCAATCCACTCCAACAGAACTGTTAGAGCAGTTTATTAGGATATGAGACACTGACTGAGATTTCATCTCTAGTTTAATTAATAAACTAATGGTTAATCCAGGCTGATCCAAATGATCTCTAAAGGGCCATTTGCTAACTCTTTAATAATAATGAGTTTCTCTTTCTAAAATGTATTCTTGATAAATATTTAATTGCTATATTCTCATAAAAAGACGAGAGTTAGTAAATAATTTTTTTGACAAATAGGGAAAAAGGGGATACGAGGTGAAATCTCAAGTGGGGTTCTTTTATTTTACACATCTCATCCTCCTCTATAGAACCGAAGATTAATGGATGACATGCTGCTATTTTCTACTTCGAAATACAGCAATATAGGATTTAATCTTTTTGTTGCCATGACACCGACCAAAAAATGGGTCAGATGTGGCGTTAAGGAAAGATTTTAACTGAATTTTTTAATATATCCATAAGGCCTCTTTTATGATGTCTGTACATTTTAGTTTATCTCTGATATGCACATATAAATCTACATATTCTGATCTATTTATTCTGTAAATATATTTTTGATACAGAGGACAAATCTAAACTTTCTTTTGTAGATGGTGAACCAAAAAAAACAAATAAATAGTTCCTCAGGGTAGAGACGGAGAGATGATAGTGCAGAATATCAGCTACTAGCTAATATTATGGTCTAGATGATCAGCAACACATTAGTGTTCAGCATGAGAGATCTTTATTCCATACTGACTGCAATTTTGGCATTTATTTGAAGAAAAGGGCTATCAGAGTATTAGTGCTATATTCCCTAAAGAGCAAATAACATGCAAGACGCAAGATAAATGGACAGAATGTCTTGGACAGAAGAAGATAGAGTTACACTTTGAAAATTAATATCTGGAATCTTTAAATTATGGATCACAGTGAAGAAGAAGTCCGTGAATGGATTTAAAAAGTCTGCTGGCTTATTTAGATTTATTCATATAGGAAAATTCCTGCAGGTGCATAAAGATAATATACAATGAGTTTGAAGAGAGACAGACGGAGATAGATTCATCTGCAGTAGGTATGGAGACTGAAAAGAGCATAAAGAAATCAAAGGAAGGCAGAGAAAAAAAGACCTTTTATACAAATCATGTGTGTAAAGAGAGAGGAGAAAGAGAGGAAAAACTAGATTTGGACCAATCAGCTGAAAGACTCTTCTTAACAGTAAAAAGAAGGAGCTCCAAACAAATGTTAATGAGGAAGACAAGTGCCCAAGTGTCTCATTTGTGAAGTGCTGTCTGGTTCTGCGTAGTTTCTCCTATATTTACATAGAAAATAAGCTTATTAATAAATTCCAGTGGCTTTGTTTAAAATTCTGCCATGTAACATCTTGCTATATAATACATCAGGCAGAAAAAAAAAAGTGCTGAAATCTTAGCCAAAGTAATATTCTGTTAAGGAATAAAAGCAGAGATTGCTAGGCACTTCTAGATGCCTTTTCCTACACTCTTTATTTGATAGTGTAAAAGCATGGAGAGTGTGGGCTCCATATTTAAGATCAATCCACTGCTAAGTTTTTGCCGGTACAGCTTTTTAATCTCTGTGCTAATGTAATTAAAAAAACAAAAGTTATAAATTAACTGATTAGCTTGCTCCTTTTCTGTAGAACTTCTTCCTAAAGAGATATCTAGAATATTTTATTACTTACTAGAAACAAACTTTCAAACTTGCATAGGAAGCAATTGAAATTAGTGTGCTAAATGGGAACCAGGTAACAGTGAAAGAAAAGTAATTTTCCACTCCCTATTGCATTCAATCTGAAGCAGCAAAAGAAAAATTACTGGTGCAAACTTGGTGAAAGAAAACTTCACTTCTGGTAAAAACTCAACAGTGGAATTCCAAACTGCCACTTAACAACTTCTATTAATTGAAAATTTTGTTTTGACTGGTTAAAAAGGGAAGTAAAATCCTTAATTTATGTGTATGTTAGCATTGATGATATGACATTACACCTTTGCATTCTTATTTATGTTAAAGGTAAATGTATTTTGACAACAGATATAATTTGTCTTAAATGAAGCAAGAAGGTAGGGCAGGAAGACTGAGATGATCTTTTATGTACAGTGCCACTGTATTTTGCAAGCATTTAATTATGAGGTTTTGGTAAATAATCCTTTAACAAGGTCTAAATTTTGACTCATTAAACCTATATTTTGATTCCTGTATTTATCAGAGTGCATGAAATAGTTGTCTTCAACACTGAGGTAAATAATATGTTCACTACTCAAATTTAATGTGCAAGATTGAAAGATATAAAAAATGGATTAAGTTTTCTTTCCCACATGAAGCATGTAGGTGTGTGGGAAAGATGGGGAAGGTGAAGAGATTTGACAAAAGTTGGCAACATAAGTTGCTGCAGCCTGAAGCTGAAGTAACTAATCTCTTGGTGGCTTGTGTGGGGTTTTTATTCTGTATTGCCTAGCAAGTCATAAAAAAATCATACCTTAACTATTCTAGCCAGCTGCCACATTTATGAGTAAGGTCTTATTCTACAAAACTAAAGATGGGCAAGTATAGAGATATCTATTTCTGTACAGCAGACAGTAAATATTTATTCACAGCTTGCAGGTCAATTCCAATTACCTGGAAAAAAAAAAAAAATCCAATTCAGCCATTTCTTTGGCCAAGGGAAAAAAATAAAAAAAGAGAAAGAAAACATATCAAAGCAAAGAAAGAGTAAATTATATTGAGGAAAAATTAAAAAGCAGGAAGACAAAACCTTAGTGCATTATGCCTCAGTCAGGCCTTATCCTGAAAGGTGTTTGGTGAATAAATTGACTGCTATTTGGTTTAAAATTTACATTTCAATTACATGAATTCAAGTAGTGCACATAATCCATACAGGAAAAAAAAAAAAAAAAAAAAAAAAAAGAAATGTAAAACTGAGACAGTATTGCATTTTCTAAGACTACAAATTTCATATTAGGTGATTATTATAAATTGTTTGCAAAGTCTTGCAAAATACAATGTCATACATGCAATAATTACTAAAAATTATCATGTGTAAGAGTGTAAGAATCCTGCATTTTTTAGCACTAGAGGCCATTTAAACAGCCGTTAAGAGCAGGAGATTTTCAAAAGATTTTTTTTTTTTGTACATCTTTCATAGGACATCAATATGCAAATGGAAAATGAGGAGGACTGGAAATGTTAGCCTAAGGAGAGTGTTCCTTGAAATGTTTCCTGATTTTTGTTTCTGTACACTACTGAGTGTAAAGCACATTCCTGCTACCGTTTCACTTTATCTTAACACATTAAGATGTAGAGATTCCTCTGCAGTCTGTGGTGAAGACCACGGTGAGGCAGATGTTGCTTTGGAGCACATGGAGGTCCATGGGGGAGCAGAGATTCACCTGCAGAGCACCACCTGCAGCCCTTGGAGAAACCTAAAAATTAGGATATCTAGTTAAAAAATTATGAATGTTTTTTGTGTGCTGAAAATGTTTTTCATATATTACAAGTTAGGCAAATTTTAGGTAAAATCAGATAGAATCCATAACATGGGTTTGAGATGCACTGTTTCTCAAAAAGAGTGCTTATACTGCAAAATTGGACCCTTGTTTGCTGTAGCTGGCTTTCCTTATTAAACCTATTTCAGAAATTGCTTCTGCTCACTAGGCAGGAAGACCTATGCCATAAGGATGTCTGTCCCTACTTTTGAATAAAATGGATTGTGACTTGCATTTTCTGCTTAACTCAGTGTTGTCAATATAGGTTAGCTTTTGCTCTGAGCATGCCTAGTGAATGGTGCCCATGAGGGAACACAGTGCTAACAATACCTAAACCATGAGCCTGTAAGAGCTCTAAGAATGAGACAGCTGTTGCATCAGTTGGTGCAGTACGGGTTTTTTTGCTGATGCAGAGCTTTGACACCTAACAAGATTGCTTCTTAGGAACAGCTGACCTGCTTAGTGCCATGGGAGATTGTAGGTAACTGTGTTCTGCCCAGGGAATTTAGCTGCTGAGTTTACATCTTAATCTGTGCATTTGTCTCTTCCACAGAGAGCCCCAACAAAGAACTAGTGGCATCTCTATGCAAAATTCCATACTGGGTAAAGGATGAACTCTTACTATACCCCAAAGAGTTTCAGAAAGCATTAGGTATCTCAAGCCTATTATAATTTACTATCCACAGCCATAAACACACACCACTTTATCTCTGAGCTCCTCCTAAAGTTACATATTTAAATTCCATTTCCAGTGCCTTTATTCAAAATTCAATGTTTAAACATTTTTTTCTCAGCTCCTTTAAATAAGTATAAGGAGGCTAAATTCAGTGGGTCAATTATTAATATCAAATTCTTCATTCAGTTTCTTCTGAGACCTGACTGAACAACTGCCCACAACAGTTTTGTTATTGCCCGAGTTCCTGTCCAAGATTTTGTTATTGTCTAAGTTGCAGAGGATGATGGATCTAATGTGACTCTCTACAGTAGCTTCTGAGTAGGGAAGGAAGTTAAAGAAAATTTTGCACAGTATACAAGTTATCCAGCTGGGTGATTTTTCAGACCGCTTGATCTAATTACCTTTATTACCACCTCTGCAAATAAAGAGTTCAGCTTGTCTTTTTGTGGATTCAAGAACGCAGGCATTTGATGGCTGCATGGAATACCTTCCTTTCAGGGTTTGAAATATGGAACTGTGAATTCACTGAGTCACGCAGACACCACAACTATCTGATTGTGGGCTTTGGAATGATTAGATTTGGATTTGCTGCAACCTGCTTCAGATGAGAAAGATGTGGGTGCATATTTACTTCTCTCAGTCTCTGTCTCTGTGTAGAACAGGATTTTTTCCCTTTTTTCCCTAGTGCATCATATCTCTGCGTGGTGTATCTAATTGATTTTTCTATTTCAGAGGATTGGAGCTTTGCCAGTCTTGTAGGGTCTGCCTGAAGCTTTTTATAGACTTCTGCTTCCTGCTCCCTTTGCTTTCCTCACGAGTCTTTTCCTATTGTTGGATTTTCTGCATTTAAGTAGTTTTTTATTTAATTTTTGTCTTGTTTAAGCAGGAGATGAAAGCAACTGCTTCCTTCAGGTTGCTGCTTTGGTAGGCTTTCCAGGACAGGAGGGCGGATCTCTAGTCTTTCTTAGAGCAAGAGATAAATACAAGATCAAGGGCCTGCTTTGCTTATGTTACAGGGAAGTCACATGTAATTAAAGAGAAGTTGAAAATGTATTAATGTGTGGCAGAAAGAAACCAAAAACATTTAAAGCAGTTTATAATGATGTAACTGCAATGAGATTATAGGTTTTTACACAGAACTTGGCTTACGCCCTCCATAAAAACAAGACAATCTTGAAGACTTGATAAGGTGCCTTAGCAAGGGGAAGGCTGCTGAGGTTACTAAGGGTGAAAAGAAAGTGGTTCTTGGTGTTTTCCTTCTATAAACCCCTGCTGCTGTTTTCAGAAGGGCTGTGTTCTAACATGTATAATGTATCTCTTCCTAGGACCACTGCATGTTTTGATTACTATATAGAAGGAAAGGAAAGGTGAACAGATGAAAGGAAACAAAAAACCAGAAACTATTTTTCTTTCCTCCCAGGTATTCCAGACAAAAAGAAAGGTTTAAGTGCATCCATGTTCATCCAGAAGTTTCAACAGCTTCATAATCTTAGCCGAATTTTTACTCAGGCTTTAATGTGTGTAATAAAATCAACTTAATCGGAGGTCACGGGAGGCGTGAAGGAAGCTTTTCTCCAGTTAAATTACATTTTAACTTTATTTGACCAAGTCCATAGTTTGGTACTGATAACTGAAAACTAAAGTAAAAGTGGTATTTTAAACCTTATATATATGCTTAATAATGGAAGCCTAAATAATTTATATTGTATTAGTTAGACTTTTTTTTTCTTTAAGGAAGATAAGGAAAAAAAATTGAAGCTAAACTATGTGTGCATAAAACCTTTGCAGCACGGAATGTGATTTAATAGGTTACTGGTAATGAAATTATCAGAAAGTAATATTATAAGAAGCTGAAAAAATGAGGGACTTTGGTATTATTTACAAAATAGGTTGTAGTTCAATGAGTTGTTAAGTCCATTATAGAATGTATTCAGTCATGGCATCAGGCTATTTGATCAAAGCACTGATGCAAAAGTATAATGGGTAAAAACATTCTCTCAAAACTGATCTAAACTTTCTGAAGGGCTGACTTGTTCAGCATGTTTTTCATTATGCACTTATCATTTATAACTAGAACCTAGCATGTCACAGTCCTTTTGTATCATAACTTCCTCGTTTTTTGTCAAAAATCTAATCCTCTAACGTCAACAGGAAGCTGCTGTTCCCATTTGGGAGAATATATTCCTTCTGTAAATTCATTCACTTATGTTCAATTCTTTCTTTCTGTTACACAAAGATTTTTCTTCCCTAAGCTATCTCAATGCCTGCTGCTTCAGAGCTCAAGACATATGTGTTTCTATAACCCAAAGAGAAAATACTACTTTGATTTCCCAGTACAAACGACCAGAATCAGCCAGAAGAGAAATTGTCCACTTAACAATTTGTCCACCCTTATAATTCCAGCTAGACTCAAGAGTCAGATCTTCCCAGGTACTGGAAGAAAACCTCATTAAAGTGAAGAACTTCTGAAAGTTTGAAGAGTGAGATAATACATTATGTCATATCTATACATATTCTCATTAGAATACAGATATTCTAATCTGTATCTGGACAGCTACTATGAACAGATTGGGAGCAGCCCTGCTGAGAAGGACTTGGGCTGTGTGCACTCACAGCCCAGAGAGCCAAACGTGTCCTGGGCTGCATCCAAAGCAGTGTGGGCAGCAGGGTGAGGGAGGTGATCCTGCCTATCTGCCCTGCTCTGGTGAGACCCTGTTGCTTCGCGTATCTGTCTCTCAGGCCAGCCCAGCGGTCGGCTGGACCACCCTGCTAGCTCTGATACGCCTCAACAGTACCTTTGCGTGGGTCTTGGCTCCGCAGCACCTTTGCCTTGGCTGTCTTGGCCGTGGTTCGAAAGAGGGGACACTCTCGAGGCTCAAAGGTTTTATTTGGGCATCACAGGGGCAGTCCCTGGTCCCAGGCCTGTGCCTCTGGAGAGTGACCCAGGACCTGGTTAGCAGGGAGTTTTTGTTTCACAGAAGTCTCAGGGGTGGGTACAAGTTGTAAAACTAACGAAACAAAGCAAGGTGGCTAATGCCAACTGCAATACACACACATCAACAAATCAGGTAAATTGGGGTGGGGTCTCTGGGGGATCCACCAACCACTGTCCGACACCTCTCAGAAGGTCTCGGGCCTGGGAGATTGATGGACAGGAGGGGGGAGAATATACATTGGGATGGGGGAAAAGACAATGGGAAAACCAGTCTCCAGGCAGAGGCTTAGGTTGTCTTGGAAACTCTTATCAACTTCTGATAAGAGCATACCAGGACAGGGGCTCTTATCTAGCTAGGGCTAAAGTCCAAGCCATACTAAACTTATAACTAAAAACCTATAAAACAATTCCAGCATCCCCACAAGACCCCACCTGCAGGGCTGCACCCACCTCCAGAGCACCCAGCACAGGAGTGAGATCACTTGTTGGAGCGAGACCAGAGGAGGCCACCAAGTTGATTAGAGAGACAGAGCACTTCTCCTATGAGGAAAGGCTGGGAGAATTAGGATTGTAATTCTGCCTGGAGACTCCCTCTTCCAGAGGGGAGTCTATAGGAAAGATGGAGAGAGTCTATTTACAGGAATATGTTCTGTGATAGGAAAACAAATTGAGTAAGAGGAAGTTTAGATTAGTTATCAGGAAGAAACTATTTATTGTGAGAGTGGTGAGGCACTGGAATAGGTTGCTCAGAGAAGTTGTGGATGTCCCATCTGTGGAAGTCCTCAAGGCCATATTGGATGGAGCTCTGAGCAATCTGCTCTAGTGAAAGGTGTCCCTGCCCATTGCTGGTGAGTTGGAAATAGATGAACATTAAGGTCTCTTCCAACTATTTTATGATTCTCCTTTATTATTGTACAGTTGTAAGATGGGAAGAAAAGACATTACTGAGACAGACAGAGAGAGGATTCTCTTTGGATTTCTTCTGTTCTTCCACAACAAATAGGTATAGAGCATTTTGGATAGCACTACCCAAATTATCTCACCAGTTATATTGCAGTGGCTAACTGACTAGCAATGAAATTAGGTGAGATAGGAAGAAAAAATATTTACTTTAAAAGAACAATAGAAAATTTTTCCATGCGTTTTCATGTTTGTCATCTTCTTACCAGTAATTATATACATTACTTTTCTTATCAGAAGAAAAATAGAGTGAGATTACATGATTAAAGACTGTTCTCCACAAACACCGGGTGGCCAGGAGCAAAACAGCAGGCAGAGGAACCCAAATAAGTGAGTCAGAGTCTGAATTCTTCTTACTGACATTCTTCTGAGCAGATATCTGAACAGGCCAAAGTCCATCTCTTTACATTTAAGGGTATTATTCATTGTTTTACCTTGTTCTCTCCTCTCAGAATTCTCAATTCCACTCTCTCATGATCACTGTGATCACTGCCCCTCATCTTCACATCCCTGAACTGTTTTTCTGATTTGTAAGCATGAGGTTCAGCAGCTAGTCTTCCCTCTTCACCCCCTCTATCACCTGTATTAGGAACTTGTCATCAATGTGCACCAGAAACATCTTGTGCCCTGATGTGCTGTCCTTTGAGCAGGCATTACTTCCCCATGAGAACCACAGCCTACAAATGTGAGGCTTCTCTCACTTGTGTGAAGAAGTTGTCACCCAGTTCCTTCTGCTGAGGAGGTCTGCAGCAGACACACAGACCTTGGTTTTTCTCTTTATTTCCTACCGGTAATCCTCAGATGGATCATCATGTGCTTCTGGGCAATGGTCCACACATTCCCACTGATCTCATCTAAAGGGGAACTTCTTTCCTTGCCCTCCTGGCCTCTCCTGCCTACAAAGCTTACAGCTATCCATGGTAGCCCTCCAACCATGTGAGCTGTACTACCCCATTCTCATGGTTTCAGGAACTGGTAGCCTTGCCACAGCACTCTGGCCCCTGATTCCTCACAATTATGCACATTTGCTCCCCATGCTGCATGTGTCAATGTAGACACACTCCAGAGCAATACACAGTTCTATTTCCAGAAAAGGTAGAATTAAGATGACCCCATCCTGACAAAATAACCATAATGGATAGCATTCATTTACTCCTGTGAATGTATTTTTAAAAGGAATTTCTCAGCTGTAGAACTGGAAACTTAATTCTCTCTTTCTTAATTTATTTTTTTTTCTCAACTCGGAATTCTTAAGATAGCAGAACAATGTCTGTCAGGAAAGTCTTAAGGAAATGCAGCATATTCATGCAGCATGTTCATATATCTAAGAATTTTTTTAAAAAAATTGTGTACTAATTAACAAATACGTTTTGAACTCTAGGTATAATTTAAACTACAGATAACAGGAGCAAAGAACCCAAACAAACCACCTGTCTAACTGGCTGAAAGGAGCTGTGAAAGAAGTGCCATTCAAGTCTACCTTGAATATTATAAGATGGAAAAATAATTGAATTTATTGAATTTATTTTATATATACATTCCTTCAATAAGTTGAGCTTTTTGCTATTTCTTTTTTTTTTTTTAATGAAGGATAATGGAAAATTCTCTGCATGAAAAAGAGGTTCAAGTACAAATAGATAGCTACTTTTTGATGTGTTTAATTTCCTTTTCCTTTAGTTGAGTTTATAATTCTCAATAAAATTTAGTCACTTTTTTTAATCTATACTACATATTAATTTTTTTTTTAAGAAAAGAAGTCTAAAATTTAAATTAGTTAGTTTTTTCTGGTCTATAAATAAATCAGAGTTGATAGACAGTTGTTTGCAATATGTCATTAAAATGTAGAAACATTAAATTTATATAATTTCAAATAATCATTTTACATTTAGTATAGCAGCAATAGCACATGAAAAAAATTGATGCCTGGGCCAAAATTCACATATTATTATTAATCAAGAAAAAGTATGTACAATTTATAATATGTCTACTTTTGTAGATGAATAGTGAATTTCAGCATAAGGTAAATTGGTCATAATTGATAGGATGCATTTCTCTGTGTGAAATGAATCCTGGTTATAAGGATTTTCAAAACCATATAAAAAATCATATTCAGAATTTCTATTTGTGTCACAAGTGAAATTCATTTCTTGTTACCTACATAACTCATTTAATCAGGAAAAAAATTAAAACTGTTCTGGAGACCTAAATCTTATGATTCACTTATTAAGTAGTCCTACATGAACAAATTTTCAGTATCTCCTGAAGAGGAGGCTCTCCAGCAGATGTTTCTGCAGCTTCAGCTGTACTGAATTCCCAGCACAGGTTTTAGTGACACTACTCAACTCTTCTGTTTTGTTCCTGTTTGCTTCTGTGGTTTGTTTTTGGTCTGTTTTTTTTAACATTGCCTGCATACGTTAGCTGGAGAAATGTACAGTGAATCATTTGGATAACTTATATAAACTCAATTCACATCTATATAGAATAAGAATAAAGTGGATTAAAAAGACAGGCTACTCAGTCTGAGAGGGCCAAGGAAGCCTTTTTCCCTGCTGAAATCTGAAGATATGGTCATCATATTCTACTCACATCATCAAATTTGAATGGAAATTGCCATGTTGCTCACCTGTGTTTAAAGTTAAACTTATCCTCATTTCATGAACTCATCAGAAATTCCTATGCCTGTCAGTTTGAATGATACTATTTTCTATTAAAACTTCTCTGCTAGTCTCTAATCTGACATTATATTGTATTTAACTCTCTATAACTCTCTATTTGCTTTCATAGTAGTGATGTATTTTTTTTTCTTTACTGTATTCAGACTTTCATCTGTATCTGAAAAATTAAATTTATTTTATGGCTTTTTTTCTGATGTGGCTCACTTGACTGATTCCAAATTTCTCATCAGCGTACACATTATCCTGGTGCACAGTTAAGTTTTTAATAAAGTATATATTTCTGGATTCTGCTAACAATAAGCATCACTTTGTTCTCCAATCTCTCAGTGTTTGTCTTTGCAGGTATTGCTCCTTCCTTAATAACTGAAATGAATCTAGGGTACTCTAATTACTACAGTCAATATATATTATATGATTTAATAATGAGAAGAGAACCCGCATAATGATTTACTTCTGTGTAACTCCACATATATCAGCTGGTGTCAGAAGAAAAGGCTCCTCTTACTATTTTTCTCTCTTGTATTTCTCATATTAGCTCACAGACAGAGCTATAAAACAGTGCTGTTGGATGTAATCCCAATATGTGAGATTAGTGCCATAGTATAAGGGGGGAAAAAAGGCAAAGAAAAAGACCCTGAAAATTTAGAATTAATTTCTAAACAGTAGAGGGCTAAGTTGAGAACTTCAAGATGATGTTTCATACTTATAACTTTCCATGGAAATGGAAATATTTTGTTCAAAACTTGCTAATGTAAATAAACATTAAACTGGTCTTTAAATAAATTATTTACAATTTACATATAGTAGAATAAAGAATACTATATTTTTATTCATAGGAGAATTATGGATAATAATACAGAGCTAAGTTTGGTAAACTGTGCCCATTTTTATTGGGATTGAGTTGATTTTTATCATAGTTGCTAGTATGGGGCTGAGGTTTTGATTTATGCTGGTATCATTATTATTAATATAGAGATGTTTTAGCTATTGCTGAATAGGGCTTACACACAGTCAAGGTCTTTTCCTTACCCCACCCCAGCAGAAAGCAGACTGGGGATCTGCAGGGATCTGCTGGGACAGCTGACCCCAACTGACCAAAGGGATATGACATACCATAGGGCACCATGCTCAGCACATAAAGGTGGGGGAAGAAGAAAGGGACTCTCAGAGTGATGGTGTTTTGTCTTCCCAAGTCACTGTTGATGTGTTTAAAGGGCTGCTTTCCTGGAGGTGGCTGAAGCATCTGCCCATGGGAATTAGTGAATTAATTCCTGGTTTAAATTTGTGTTTGTGCTCAGCTTTTGCTTTATCTATTATACTGTCTTTATATCAACACAAGTGTTTTCCCACTTTCACCCTTCCAAATCTCTTCCCCATTCCAATGTGGTGGGAGGGAAGCAGGGAATAAGTGAGAGGCTGTGAGGCCCCAGCTGGGGCTGGGGTCAAACAAAACCATAAGTCTTAATCAAGTTTATAAGAAAGCCATTAGGTAAACAGTGGGTCTAGTGATTACTTCACATTCAGTATACCTGAGAAAAAAAATCTTGTGGGTTGATGGCTGTACATAAAATGATAAAAAACTGAGTTGAATCTCTTTTTACAGTAGTTACACTGTTATGATACCTAGTCCTGAACATTTTCCTCACACTAGCACATATTTGTATTAATAATATTATATTTAATTATATATAACATACACTATATATATACATATTATAGCTATATTATATAATTATTATATAATACACTGTTTTAAATCCCTTTCTTATTAGCTTATTATGCATTGATTTATTTGATATTATGTTGACTTTGTATAATAAAATCTACAAAACTCACTGGACATTGCCTCATAATTATTTGATAAATACTTTCACTACAACTTATTGTACTCTGTAAATAACTATCATTTGATCTTCTACTTTAATATTAAGAGAAGCAATCTCAGTGGCTTTCAAGCAATATTCCTTAATGCTTTCCTATACAGTCACATGTGAGATACACTCATCCAGGTACTTGTCACTTCATGGAGGAGCTTCATGGCGCCCCACTGCATTCTGCATTCTGTCTGCTTTCTGAAAAAATTCACTGCTCCTTTTAGGACAAGATGTTCCCAAAAAGACTATTTCCCCTGATGGAGCAGCTTCATACTGCATATGAGTTAGGCAAGGTAAATAAGGCACCTTGAATTCAGCACTGACAGACAAGAACTTGTGTCATACAGCAGTCAGGCTAGCATTTAAAAATAGTATCAAGAATAATTTATATAGTGTAATAAAATTCAAATTGAAAAGTGATTGTAATAATCAAATCCCAAGGTTCTATGATTGATGTGTGTCAGAAAGGAGAAAAAACTTTATTTTTCCAGAGAGGAAAAAAATATTAAAACCAAAAAATGGCCCGAAGAAATCTCTTGTTTTTCAATAAATTTAGTCAGATTAAACCATAAGGCTTTACATAAATAAGAAAATAATATAAATAAATTAGTAATATGTAAATGAAATTCTGGATTTCTCTTCATGTCTTTTGACAAAATCCAAATTTTTCCTTAAGACAAATCCAAAGTCAGGCTTCTGGCTAGATACCAAGAAACCTTAAATATACCCCACTCCCACACCCAGAGGATAGCTGCAATTATCAACAATAACAACACAATTGGAGAGGCATTCAACAGGGAAGAGGACATTATTTTATCTAATTTTTTATATGAGGCTTTTTTCACACTGTCTTAGCAACAGAAAATACTTCACGCTGACTGAGGTTAGCTGCCAGAGAGAATATTAAGGGATAAATCATGTGCACCTTAAGATTATATTTTACTTAACTGACTTTATCTGCATTACAATGGGAAAAAATTACACATATCTGTTTTCAAAAACATTATGAAACGGCAAAACAGTGGACAGAAAAGTACTTACACAAACAGAAATTTGCACTTATAAATAGTATTATAGTAAGAAAAAGGAAGTTGGAAAATGATAATTTATTAAGATATCATTATTATTTAGAAAATAGTATTATTTAGAAAGGTCCCACTGTACATAATATTAAACAATAAAATTTTGTTCGTAAAATAAAAAATGAGAATCAACATGTGCCTTTATAAACTGGATTTCTGCATTTGAAAGACATAATTTTTACTCTACATTCTGCAAAGAATGAAGAACATGATACTTAGCTTCACAATTAAAATATATATTCAAATTATTTTTAACTCTAGGTGCATTTGGAGACAATTTTTAAAAATTATCAAGGCTAAATTGTCTTCAGAGCCTCATGGAAGCCAATGCAGTAAGAGAGCAGAAGAATTAAAAGTGCATGAGTTGGAAAACCAGCATGCAGTGTCAAGTCATTACAAACCCCATTGAGATCCCACTCGGTGGCATTGCTAAATCTAAAGCTACAGGGAATATATGAAAATATTGACTCTTGGTAGTTATCTACTTATAGCATAAGTTTTCTTCTGAAAACCATTTTAAAAAGTGAAGAATTCATTTGGATAATTGCGAATGTCAAATCTTCAAAATTGAAAATTCAAAATCTTCCAATTAAAAAAAATCCAAAAAAACCCAAACCCTAGAAACAGGTATAAAGGATGGTGGCATTTAAGACTCGATGGAAGCAGTTCTTAAACAAAACACAGAAAAAATGTTCCTGGTTTTGACTGGTACCAGTCTATTAAAATCAACTTGAATCATTTTATTTATCTACGGCACAGAATAAGCATTGGAATAATATCAGATGGACCTACATTTATCTAAATAAAAACCATAAGAAAATTTCAGAACACATACAAAAACGTTTCTAAAAATCTTCAGACTGGTTTAGGCCTTTTCTCTTACATAGGTTGAATGAATGAAAATATATTCTTTTGAGAAACGGAAGCTAGATATTTGAAATACTGTTTCACAATTCATCACTTAAGATCCTGACTCTGCCTTTTTCCCAAGCAAATGGTGGAGCCATTAGGGGCTAATTGTGAAATCTAGCAGTGCAGTCTGTGAGATGAGTTAAAAGGGTAGGAGTGAAATTTTCCCTCCCTGGAATAACCTCTACATTTAGCCACATCACCTTCTTAAAGTAAGGAGTTTTTTCTCCTGCTAAAGGAAGATTTTCTAGCTTTACAGTCTGCAGTCCAGACTTGTAGAGTTAGATTTCCTGGAAATTTTATTGAAGGAAGGTATAATATGTATAAATATGTCTAAATCACACACAAAAATATATTTTTGAAATATTTGAATTTTCATTTTTTAAATAATGGAAGATTGGAAACAGTCTGTAAACAGTTCTTCATCCTTGTAAATCCTTTTCTCAGTCAAATAAAGAGCCTTCCAGGCAGAATTATAGAATCAGACAGGTTGCAAAAGACCTTTGAGACCACTGGGTCCAACCTGTGCCATAACCACCTTGTCAACTAGACCATACCACCAAGTGCCACATCCAAATTTTTCTTTAAACGCCTCCAGGGATAGTCACTCCATCACATCCCTGGGCAGACTGTTCCAATGCCCAGTAACCGTTTCTGTGAAGAACTTCTTCCTTATGTCCAACCTAAACCTCCCCTGGTGCAGCTTAAGATGGTGTCCTCTTGTCCTATTGCTGGTTGTCTGGGAGAAGAGACTGACCCCCACCTGGCTGCAGCCTCCTATCAGGGAGTTGTAGAGAGGGATAAGGTCTCCCCTGAGAGCCTTTTCTCCAGGCTGAACAACCCCAGCTCCCCCAGCTGCTCCTCACAGCACTTGTGCTCCTTCACCAGACTTGCTCTCCAGCACCTCAACATCCTTCCTAAATTGAGGACCCAGAACTGGACACAGCACTTAAGGTGCAGCCTCACCAGAGCTGAGTACAGAGGGAGAATGACCACCCTGGTCCTGCTGGTCACACTGTTGCTGACACAGGCCAGGATGCCACTGGCCTTCTTGGCCACCAGGGCACCCTCTGGCTCATGTTCAGCTGCTGTCACCAGCACTCCCAGGTCCCTTTCTGGCCACTGTCCACTCACTCTGTCCCAGCCTGTAGTGCTGCAGGGATTTGTTGTGGCCAAAGTGACACTTGGTCCTGTTGAACCTCATATCCTTGGATTGGGCCAATCAGTCCAGCCTGTCCAGGTCCCTCTGCAGAGCCCTCCTATCCTCCAGCAGATGAACACTCTCCCCCAGCTTACTGTCATCTGCAAATTTGCTAATGGTAGACTCGATTCCCTCATCCAGATCATCAAAAAAGATATTAAACAGGACTGGGTACAGCACTGATCCATGGAGGGCACCAATAGTGACTGGCTGCCAACTGGATGCAGCACCATTCACCGCCACTCTCTGGGCCCGGCCATCCAGCCAGTTCATAAACCAGCAAAGAGTGCTCCTGTACAAGCTGTGGGCTGCCAGCTTTTCCAGGAGTGTGCTGTGGGAGAGAGTGTGAAAGGCTTTGATGAAATTCAGGTACTCAACATCCACAGCCTTTCCCCATATCCACCAGGAGGGTCACACAGTCATATAAGAAAGTTAAGTTGGTCAAGCAGGACCAACTCCTTCTAAATTCATGCTGCTGGTTGGGCCTGATCCCCCAGCTGTCCTGTAGGTGCTGTGTGATGACACAGATGACTTGTTCCATACCTTGCTGGGCACCGAGGTCTGGCTGACAGGACTGTGTTTTCCTAGATCCTTCTGGCCCTCTGATGGATGGGTGTCACATGAGCCAGCTTCCAGTCATGGTCCCACAGACCTGTGACTTCAAAGTGGCTAAAGAAGTCACTACTTCCTCCTGGATTACAGGGGGGCTATTCTGCTCCCTGACCCCATCTACCAGCTCAGGAGGCCAGCTGTCCTGAGGATGATTTGTCTTATTGTCAAAAACTGAGGCAAAGGTGCTAAGTACCTCAGCTTTTTCCTCACCTTTGGTAACTATATTTTCTCCTCCCCTTCCAATAAAGAAGGTTTTCATTGCCCCTTCTTTTGCTATTGAAGTATTTATAAGAACATTCATTATTCTTTACAGAAGTGGCCAGATTAAGTGCCTTTTTTATCAACTTCATCATCAACCTTGACAACTGGCAGTGGGTAATAATAATCAGAGGACTTAATTGATTCATGCAGTCTCCTGGTATAGTAGACTATACCTCCATCCACCTCACACCTGGGCCCCAAGGAGGCAGAACACTTCATTGTGGGGTGAGTCCAGTCAATATACAGGGCCCTCAGTTCTCCTCAGAAGGGAGTTACCTATTGCAACTACCCTTCTTTTCTTCTTAATAACTGAGGTTGTGATCCATCTGCTAGACAGAGTGCAAATGGGAGACTCTCCAGTCAGATTTTTTTTTAATTTAGTATCATCTGCCTGATCCTCTAGATCAGAGACTACTACCTATTCTGTTAGGGTATCTGGGGGGTCTGGACTCGATGACTTAATCTCCCTTACTAGGGACTCATTTCCCTTCTCCCCCATCTACTAGGTGTCCTCCTGCCTGATGGTAAGAGGGCCAGGACTCCTCTGACTTCTGCAGAGCTTCTCTCAGGGTTGAAAGGGTGCAGCTCCACCAGTCTCTTTCTCTTTTGCTCTCTCTGATACTCCTCAGCCTTTCTGCTTCTTCCTTAAGCTCTTTGACCGGACAGAGAAGATCATTCACCAGCTCACACACACACAGGTGTCTTTGGCACCATCCTCAACTACTGACACCAAGCTCAGACACACCCTGCAGCCAGTGACAGACAGCTGGGTCCTTCTAGGAGGGGTCTGTCAAGGGCTAGCACAGTCTTGGTAGCAGCAGTAGCAATGGTTACTGGCTGCTTATAAACCATCCCTGGATCTGGTCAAGTAGGGGAGAAAAAAACAAAGCAGGACAAAACCCAACCAAAACACCACACCCACCTAACACAAAAGCCACCACCAAGAGCCAGGAGGGTGCCTGCACCCTTCCTGCTCACCCTACCCACATGACCTGCCATACTACACCCCTGTTCACCATACTCCCTAGAATTGCTTAAATCTCCTGCAAAAGGTCCCGGTTCTGGTCACTGCTTGCCTGGTAAGAGGGTGAGAGTGGCTTAGTCAGCTGCTTTAAATCTTCTGCAAATGGTCCTGGCACCGCCCCTTGCTTGCCTGATTTGTTGAAAAGAGGGGGGGGGGGAGGGAGGAAATCTCAGTAACTCCCTCTGGAGCTAAGGAAGAAGCCTAGCTGGCTGCTTCCTGCATCTCAGACTCTGTTTGGCTTCCTGTGAGCTACAGATTCTCAATCCTTGCCGTGAATTCCTCCCAGAAGGTCTCCCAGAAATGGTGCAATCTGGGAAGAATTTCTCTGCTAAACAGGCTTATTCACTCCCTGCTGACATGGCATAACCTGGCACCTGTTATTAGTGTTTACAAAATGATAAAAATACTCAGCTGAGAAGTTACACAGTCCATCTTATCAAAACTGAAGGTTTTCAAGTAGGAATTACATAATCTCAGGTGATAAATAAAGTGATATTCTAACCAATGAGTACAAAAGTGAGTAAAATAAATGCCCATAAATTATTCTTCATATTTCTAAATTTCTAAATCCTTCCCATTTCTCCTGATTCAGTCATGCCTGTGCTTTCAAACCACCCTGCTGGGCTGGATAATTTTTGATATTCTTTTATATTGTTCAAAGAAAATAATTCTTTGACCTGTATTATACAGAACTCTAAATTCATATCACTGAAATATCAAACTATTTAAAATGTGAATGATTATGATAGTTTTGGGTTTCCTTTATTTATACTATCTTACGTTTTGCTATTGTCAACAATGCTTGTGAACACTGGCAACATCTTAACATTCTCCCTGTAAAAAACTTTTCCATTTTCTGTAACTATTTAGACAAGTTTGTTCTGAAAGTTGTAGACTACTGTGCTTATTGCTAGTCATGTTTATTCTGAAGTCATGAGGTGGTGTAGATAGAAACCAGTAAAGAACTCATGCCATAACTCTGACAATATGCTATATCACATCATTATATATTTTCTACATTTGGCAGTGAATCCACTCTGTGAAAACCTTTGTAGCTAACTTGTGTTTCTGATTAAAATTTCTTCCTAAAATATTTAACTGTTCAAAGCATGAACAAGACAGAACTGTACCACATTTTCTCACACCAATCAGACTTGTTAAAAGAATGTGAGTTTTTTCCTGTCTGAAAGTATTTTTCCCTAATTGTTATTCATTACTTTGCTGTTTAGATAACAAAAATCACTGAACACATGAAAGTAAGTTTTGTGGAGAAAAAATTTGGGAGTATTTTTTCAGCTGCTAATTTGTTCACAAGCAGAGAAACCCTTATTTCTTATTTACAGAAGTATCCATATTGTAGGAGTGTAAATGCTTCATGGAGTTTCTAATCATAAGACCAAAATGTTGTCCAAATAGGTAAAGAAACTCCTTGTCAGTGAGGGTTATGGCCAATACCTCCTGGTCAGTTACTGAAAGAAAAAGAGAAATAAGCCATGATGTATAACTTTTTATTTCCATTGTAAGGTTCCTACTGAAATTTTAAAGAAATAGAAAAGACACCATTAATATTATTAGCAATTGTATGATTTTTGATAAAATATAATTATAAAAAATTTCTTTTTTTCAGATTTTTTCCCCAAAAGCATGTGATACCTCCTCTTAATTTTCTACATTTCCCATGTTTTTGTGCTTTTGGTTAATAATATTATCAAATTTTTGGAAAATTTTATATTCAGCAGAACTTGCTGCTCACATGCTCACAACACTAGTATATTCACTAACACAAGATGTTCATTTAGAAATTAATAATGAAAAGAAAATGTCTGATTCAATTCACTAATGTTTGATATTATTTCTCAAAAGAAGTTCCTTTTTTTTTTTTTTTTTTTTTTTGAGGTGATGAAAATGAAATGAGGTAGATCTTTGCAGCCACTGTTAATATAAACAAAGCTAATAACAGTTTTTCTAGTACCAGCTTTCAAACAAGTACACCTTTTTTCCTTGCTAGTGCTCACTGTCTCCTAGGAGATAGATCACGTTGTCAAAGGGTATGTGAAACTAAAAATGAAGACAAATTTTATTGACTGAATTGTTGTGGGTTTTTTATATCTACTTACCTCTCAAGCAAAGCAAGGAATCTGAATTATAAGAGTAATATAGACATGGAAATCAAAAAATAATTAGTCCAACCATTTGTTTTGCATTTAGCTGAAAGAATACCAGGATAGCAGGAAGTTCAAGAGGAAGAAGGAGAAGAACAAACAAACAAACAAACAAACAAACAAACAATCCCCACAAAATAAAGAAAACTTCTTAAAGAAAAAGCATTTGATAATTAAAGACAATATTTACCAAACTGCAATTAGTACCATGGGGTAAGTGAATAGCACCATGAAGTAGTACCACTGAAACAGCAGGAATGTTGTGACCTCAGTACAGTCCAGTTGCCGCTGGTCTATTTGTTCCACGGTATCAAACACCTGCATTTGGATCTCTTGCAGCTGGGGCCCCCTGTCCACCACCTTTCCCTGGGCTAGAAAATTCTCAAGATGGCTTGTCAAGGGGAAGAGGACCTGGAAGGCACTCGTGGAGAGATGTAAAAACTGTGATTCTCAAGGCCTAGAATCCCAAGAGAGCTGCTTGGAAAACATTGAAGAGAGCAGGATAGGTTATTTTATATTTTTTGTTTTTACAGAAGTCAATGGACTCCAGAGTATTCTCACACCATATTTCTGTTTGCAAATCAATGTTTTCCAGTGAAAAATATCTTCATTTGGGGAATTCCAGGCTAGGATTCTATAAGAAAGACACTTTAAGTATTAGCTGCTCCACTCACTTCCTGATAAAAAATATTTTGAGATACCCAAAGAGTGAAGAGAAGAAGTTATCAACTGCAGTAATGTATTATTATCATTATTATGTCTTTTAAAAAGTTTAGGCAAAGAAACACGATTTTTCTCCTTTTTGCACTGAAGTAATTTTTTGCTAAATATATTTTTCCTCCTGAAGAATTGTGTTTTGTAAAACATGGTATTTTTCCTCTGGTGTTTGTGTTGTGCCCTCTTTTCCTCTCTGACTCACAAACAAAGCCATGTGCACATATATGCTCATGTACACTCTTGAATACTCTTCCAGAGGTTTAAATGACAACCAGTCTTGTTCCAAAATCCACCATTTTATAAGAAAAATACATTTTCTTTTTCCTCTAGCACTAAATGACTCAGAAAGGGCTTGCTTCAACATAGCTGTCATCACACTGCCTTGCATTTCTGCCCACTTGCCTGGCTTGCAAAGGAGAGGGTGATGAGAATTCAGGAAAGATGACTGGATGGTGATGGTTGGTTTCTATTTGGAGGAAACTGTTTGGAAAACTGTACAGTTCTTTTATCTGTCAATGATATAACAGAGTCTGACATGCCTAGCAGTAGGCAGAAGCAGCTGTCAGTAGTAGTATAATTTATTAGTATCTCTTCTTGAATAAGAGGGCTGACAGAATAACATGGGAGCAAAGGGGAAATATGCCAAGTTATCGTTTTGCACCTCAGGCTCATACTGCCGATAGCCCACTGTGGAGTGTACACAGCATTAAATATGTATTGATTAATTCTGTGGCACAGTCCACTGACTGCACTGATAAGGAAGATGGCTGAGGCATTGCTTCATCTTCTAGCTGAGAGTCCCACGCCCAACATGCTGCCTTCCAGAATGCTCACCAGGAATAGCTAGAGTTGTCCACAAACAAGTTGGCCTGGAAGAAGAAAAAAAAAATTATGCATGATGTATTAAAAAAAAAGAGAATTAAAATAAATAAATAATAAAAAGCATGGTGGATAAAAAAGGTGCTTTAAAAATCAGGAACTAGCAATTTTTACTTAATAATTATATGAGAAAATAAATTTGGTTGATTACATTGTGTTGCTGATGTTTAAGATGAGTATCATATATTAAAAAAAAAAAGAAATCAGTTGTCAGTGGTTATTAGATGAATATTAGTAAGTGGTAGTCAACAGAAAACACCTGCTTTTTTAGTTCTTACTACTGCTTTAGGAAGTGCTAGAAGGAAGGTGACGTGCACTTCTCAGAGTGCCCCCACAGTATCACATATGGGATCCAATTCAATATGGACTTGTGGCAGCTACTAAATACTATTTTTAAATGTCAACTTTCCAATCACTTTTAAAAAGCCAACATTTCCTCACCTTAGTTCCTGCAACATATAAGTTGTCTCTGTGGCTGGCTTTTTTGGGGGGAGGTTTTTCAGGGATTTTTATGGGTTTTTTCCTTTTGTAGTTCATGAACAAAAAGTGACTATAGTAATTCCATGGTAACAACTGGTAAATAAAAATAATGTCTTATTGATGAATTCTGTGTTGTACTAAGGGACAACCAAAATACAAAATCCAGGCAGTTTTTGAGAACTTATACTTCCAAGTATCATGATAATGATTACAGGCAAGAGCTGCTTCACTACTTCAGGTTCATTATCTTTAAGAGTTTATTGAGAGCCTTTTAAAAGTCTTTGCCATGCAACAGAGAAATAGAAACTGAATTAACAATTGTCTCAGCTTGATAATGAAGCCAAAGAACAATTCCTAATTCAATCTATTGTTAATTGATACTGTGCTATAAATGTTGGAGAGAAAGGTAGCAGTGATTTAAAGGAAGGCTTAAGAGGTAATGGTGTTGTTCAGTTGCTCCATGATCCTACAAAAAGAGTAAAGTCTTATCCTGAAATGTCTTTTTCTTTAATTCTCTTAGCTGGTGGGAATTCTACATCTTTAACAGGAAGTGCACAAATCATTATTTAATGCAGCTAAGATCTGAAAAATGTATTTCAGTATATTGCATGCAAAGATTTTGTTGGACTTAATAGACAAGTAACTGCAACTTGCACTTGCTAGATTTGCAGAAATAAGCAAATATATTAACATTTCTGCATTGGAGTCATTCTTCCCCTCTACCCTCTCCCAGTGATAAAAAAGCAAAGGTATTACTTAAACTTGTCAATTAAATACATGGGTAAATTTGTTTGTAATTTAAATTGAATTTCTTTTTCAAACAACAAAAATGTGAGTAATTGCAAATATAAGCAAATAATGCAAATATAAGCAATATAAGCAAAATAATGTTTTGCTTATATTTTAGACTTCAACTTCCTATTTATGTAAATATTGGAAATTACATTAAACTTTCCTGGGAACATATTATTCCATAAGTAATAGTTTTATTTTCCTGCAACTTGGTTTGGAGTAGTCTGCACTGGTGACCACCTCAATCCCTTTGGTAGCCGGAGAGAATACCAAAAGCAGGAGAGACTGCATGATCAACATGTGTCTTAAAGACTGGTGCTATCAGTGGAATTTTGTTTTTTTCAGTCATGGGGTGGTTTATAGGACACCAAGCCTCCTGGAGACAGCTGGGTTTCACCTGTCTAAAAGGAGGAAAAGGACTCTAGACTTTGAGTTGGCAGGGCTGATTGAAAGAGCTTTTAACTAGGTTTAGAGGAGGATGAGGTTAAGACAGGACTTGCTAAAGAGGAGCCTGAGGATGTCCTGCTGGGGTTGGAAGGTGAAATAAGCAGCCCAGCTGAAGTGCCCTTGTGCCAATGAATGCAGTATGGAGAGCAAACAAGAGGAGCTGAAAGCCATTGTGCAGCAAGAAAATTATGACATAGTCATTATTACAGAAACTAGAGTGATGTAATGAATGGCTCTGAGCTCTTCAGAGGGGACTGGTGAGGTGGGAGAGGGGGTGGAGTGTTTGTACATTAGGGAGTGTTTTGACTATATAGAGCTCCAGGATGACAAAGTTGAGTGCATATGAGTAACAATCAGGGGAAAGCTTAACAAGGCCATCATCCTGGTGGAGTCTGTTATAGAGCACCCAACCAGAATGAGGAGGCAGATGTATTCTAAGAGTAGCTGTTTGACATTTCACTGTTGCAAGACCTTGTTCTTCTGGAAGACTTTAACTTGTCAGCTATAGCTGGAAATGCAACACACTGCTGTGTGGATGAGGGAAAGGCTGTGAATGTAGTCTCTCTGGACTTGGGGGAATCCTTTGATACCGACTCCCACAGCAATCTTCTGGAAAAGCTGGCGGTCTATGGCTTAGACAGGTGCACTCTTCACTGGGTTAAGAACTGGCTGGATGGCTGAGCCCACAGAGTGGTGGTAGGAGAAAGGAACAGAAGTGGCCTCATCCCTGATAAGTAACAGCTGTTTTAATTACTCTTTACAGCCTCGCCCCTGAGGAGTCACAGCTATAGCCAATAAAGATAAGTGTGATAAAAGGAAGACAGTTAGCAGGTGGGGGGAATTATCATGGAGGATCATGATGAAGGAGGATATTGGGGAGAGAGAGAATCACTGCTATGAGGTCAGTCTGGGTCTGCAGTTGGAGGCTGTTGTTGGAACCTGCAGTCACAGTCTAGCCAGGTAAAAGCCTGCAGTCAAAGTCTGCAAACTAATACGTGCAGTCACATTTTAGCAGGAAATAGCTAAGGGAAACCTACAGTAGGAGCTTGTTGCAGCCAGTGTTAGTAAATGGTTGGATTCAGTATGACTGAACTGTAAAGAGGAATAAACCAGGGCCCTTTTCATGGTGTGATAAACAATAAATCTGTGTCTTGGCTCATTTCTGCCCTCTAACAAGAGGGCTGCTGCAACAGTGAATGATGGTGCATCCATCTGATGGCCGGTCAGTGGTGGGATTTCCTAGGGTTTGGTATTGGAGCTGGTGAAGGGTCTAGAGAGTAAATCCTATGAGGAATGTCTGAGGGACCTGGGGCTGTTTAGCCTGTAGAAAAGGATGCTCAGGGCAAATCTTACTGCTTTCTACTTATTTTCAAACCTGAAAATAAGTTACAGTAAGGTGGAGACTATCTCCTTTTGTTAGGCAACCAGCAACAGGATAAGAGGAAATGGCTTCAAGCTGCACTAGAGGAGGTTCAAGTGAGACTTGGGAGGAATTTCTTCCCAAAAAGGGTTAAGCATTAGAACAGGCTGCCCAGAGAAATGCTGGCTTCAGAATCCTTGGAAGCGTTCAAGAAATGAGTGACATGACATTTAGTGCTGTGGTCCAGTTGATGTGGTGCTGTTCGGTCAAAGACTGGACTCAATAATCTTAGATTATGTTGTGATTCAACTTGCTGCTGCACCTTTGACCTGATGTATTCTCTCAGTTCCTGTATTGAGAGAGTTATGCAGGAAGTGCTCTAAATATGTACAGGGTGCTGCAGAGACCAGAAGGTACACTTGCTGGGTACTGGAGGGGCCAGGAGATCTAATCCAGTCACTTCACAGTCCATGGGATCTGGGTTCACTCCTAGTGTGGCCGTAGGTCTGAGCCAGGTAATAGAAAGACCTATTTACATGTATACCTGCAATTGGGGGGCATGCACATTATATATATTTATATATGCATATATATATATTTATGTATGTATTGTCTGCTAATGATCTTTTATGCTGAGAAAAGGGAACAGGTGAGGCTGTTAGTGGTGTCTACATTTGAGCAAGAGCTGTATTTTCTGTCTATGTTGACCTATGCAGCCAAACAGATGAATATGTACTGTGTATACACATATTCTCAGCTTCATTCCTAACTAGAGCTGGGGACATGGAGCTGTGGTAGTCTTGCCGCTGTTCAGCCTTGCTGAACCAGGTTCAGTAACTTCTAACAGTTAAGACCCATGAGACAAATGTACAATTTAAATGTCATTACCTTCCTTCAAGGAAAAAGCAAAAGTATTTCTTGCAAATTGGTTTTACATGGATGCTGAGAAATGTTTGCTTAACCAGAAAATCTCTTTTGTAAATAATGACTTCAGAGACCTTGAGGCAATTTATAGCTGGCTGAAATGCACATAAAAACAGGGAGAGGGGTTTTAAATTTAGAACATGATGCTAACTCCCCAGGGACCCAGTCTATGAAGGTATTTACCAATGAAGTTTTCCTTAGGGATGTCAATGTAAACATCAGTTATTGGGGAAGACAGAGTGTATATGTCCTACCATTGAAAAGACTAATACCTTAGGGTGAGTAGGTATTTGTCTTGGGAAGACTCATTTTTGAAGACAGCATTTAAACAGTCAGCCAAAATGAGGTCTCATTGCAGCAGTGTCTACCTACTGCCCAATTTAAATTCTCAGAGCTTCATATGGAGCTTATGATCAGCAGCTATTTGACCTTAGAGTTACAACACCTGGCCTTTGTATGGGGATGCTCAACTGTTTGATCCATTTTCTATCATCTTCATGATAACTAACTCTAATATAGACTTCCTGTGCAGTTCAAAAATCAATGTGTATGCAAACACTCCTTTCTTGTATATCCTTCCTGGTTTTTTTCCCTAACTGTAAATAATTCACACTCATACTGCTCATTGTGTGAAACAAAAATTTAAGAGAAAGTTCCAAGCTGTCAGAGATGCCTTGATGCTCAAGGGATTCCTTAATTGTCATCTGATGCCTCTGAGATACAGGCAAATAACCTACATCTCAAGTACAATATCCCATCATTCCCAATTGTATATATTATTTTATGAGCTTACACCAAGTGTGACAATTTCAGCGCATATAAAAAAGTCATGATTGAAGAGCCCTTGAGACCCACCCTACATTTTCCTTTCATGAAATTATTGCAATGAGAATACACAGCTTTATTCTCTTCAGGCTTTCCAAAAAAAGGATTTTTTTAAAGGATGATTTCAACCACAGAAAGTCTCCGCACAGCACTACTTTATTAGTTCTCTAGCACACTTTTATCAGTGTCCTCCTGAGAGCAGCTCTATTACCATTTCTCTTTGGAGAAGTACAACCTTTCCTTATGATCCTAAGGTCACACTGCAGCTGAGTGCTCAGCTGTTAGGTGGTGTCTCTTTGAGCTGAGTCAATACCTTGATTATGAAATAACCTTACCTGTAATGATTGGCTGGTTTGAAAGGGCTCCCTTTTCTAGTCAGTTCTGGGTACATCCCCATAAATGTAGGGAAGCTTGTAAATTTCTTCTCATGCTTAGTTGCAGATAAGGTGCAAGTTGTTTCAGTAGGAAAAGGGATTCAGTAGGACCATGGACTTCCAAAGTGGAAGGAAGAGCTAAGTATCTGTAAGGATGAGCACCTGTAAGTTAGACCCCTTGTGCTCCCCCTCTCAGACTGTCTGCCCACATAGCTGCTACCAGAGGTGGGATATATTTCCACTTTCTACTCCTTTCATCATTCCTTTCCATTGATGTTGTTACACCACTGTTGTATTTTATCACCTGTTCATAGGCTCTGCTGTCTTTGTTGTTAGCTCTAGATTTTTTACAGTCTCTTGGCTGTCTAATACCTTTAGGCCATGTATATTTCACCCTTGTTGCTTTTGATTAGGTATCTTTTACTGTTCTGTAGCTATTACTGTCCATGTACTAAACTGAAGATGTCATTCTGGTGGAGACAGAGAAGGAAAGAGAGGGAATTCTAAACTTTTAAATCCTGGAAAATGCACCATAAAATTTGTGTTCAGGATTCAGAATATTTTTGACCTTCTTGTATCTTTTGAGGAATTAAAAACAAACCCAGTCCTCCTTCTGCTACTACAGTATACTTACCCAGTAGTGAATGTCTGGAATTTCAACAAATTCTTTGATCCCCACTTTTCTGCTTCTTTATTTCTCAGAATATTTCATTTGGGATAAGCTATCTTCATCACCTCAAGATATTGTAATATTTGTGAATGCTTCCAGGTTAAAATTAACATTTTTTCCTACTTCTCTGTGCTTTTAAAATCAAGGTATTTGTTAATCTATTTGTTAGATAGCTCTCAATCTTTTTCAAGGTACTTCTCTTCCTGAATTTCTACTCTAAATCAGAGGGATTAATTTCAAGATTTAGTGTTTTTTTTTTTTTTTTTTTTTTTTTTTTTTTTTTTTTTTTTTTTCCCCCGTTCTAGAGGGTCTGAACTGGAGTTTGCAGCTCTTGATGAAATAATTCATTATTCTCTTCCCTTTTGCAATATAGAAACTGTATGTAAATTACAGTTTAGATAACTGTTTAAACCTTGTGCTTGAAATAGTGCCTGTGTTTTCTGTAATGAGTCATTCCAGACTTTTTACCTAACAGCTCCATGAGCTTCTGTACCAATTCATGTGCACCATTTCCTCTTCTTTTGCACTGTTTCCTAAGTAATAATATGCAAGTTTGCTTCACTAGCCCCATGTATTTGCATAAACATACCCTCATTTTAAATGATCTCTCATTGATAATATATATGAGCACTAATTTCATACAGCTCTATTTTCTACTTTCACTCAAATGCATTTATTTATTTATTTATTTATTTATTTTTACATTTTTCAGATTGTTTGTTACGGTGCTAACAGAACACTTCAAACTCCATGAAGAATAAGCCTGAGGGCGTAGTGGCAGCAAGCTTGTGAACTAAAATTAGCACACTGTGAAGTGCATGCTTGCCATCATTTAAAACTATGGTGAACCATTAAAAGTCAATGTCAATCCATAAGACATTTGCAAAGGCATCGCTATATTTTATATCAAACCCAGTAAAATATTTCAGGCATAATTATACAGTCTTTTAAGACTTGAAAGTTCATTTCAAAAGAAATTCTTAGAAAATTTTAAAAATCGTGCTTAAATCTAGATCAATTATAATTTAATTTCTGTTTCTTTTTTTCCTCCAATTTTTGTTTGTCTTTCACTAATATCTAAAATAAAATAAAACAATATTTTAATCAATGTAGTCAGAATTTTTTTCATTGTTGCTTTCCATAAGTTTTCTACCAAAAATATATGCATTTTTTATTCTTTCAGTTTCCAACATATATATTCACTGTACTAATGTTGAGTCTTCAGCCAATTTATATTTTTATCTTTAATCCATTCAAGTAATATAATTTGTATATCAAATTGAGTCTAAATTTTAAGCTATGTGTTCATGGTTCAAAAAAATTCATTACAAAGCATTTTTAGATCACTGAAGCTGATCTATATATCTAAGTCCTATTGACCTCCTATATACAAAGGTCTCTAACCTGTTGACATGTGGCGGTGTGCAAAGGAGGTTTATTGTCAGTCCGAGTTGTGTGTTTTGTTTCTGGAATGTTCTTTGTTACACGGTATGTTCCTTGTACCCCCCTCCTGTTCTTCCCTTTTGGTTTCTCCCTTAGCTGCTTTCCCTGCAGCTGTTACCCATCAATCATTTGTTGTGTAACCCCCTGGTCCTGTCCATCACTCCGGGGCCTCTCCCTGTGCCCAGAAGGTTCCAGGAGAGGCATCGAGTGATTGGACAGGACCCAGGAATCCCCTTCCCAATTCTTTATGATTAGTTGTGATGTTTGTCCATTATGTTAGGCACCACTCCCTGTTTGCTGTTAATTGGATGTTCACTGTACCCTGCCCCCAGATCCTCCCCCCTTTATAAACTGCCTCCCTCAGGTGTTCGGGGTCTCTTCTGAGGCATGGCCCTGAGGTCAGGATCCCCTGTGATCCAATAAACCCAGTTGCTTTCAACATCAGAGGAGTCTTGTCCTTTCTTCCCTCCTGTCTTTGCGGCACTGCTGCTCCCGGCTAACCAAGAGCCGCCGTGGTGCCAGGGCTGGCCGAGCCAAGCAGCACAGGAGCACCATGACATTGACATTTACGAAACACTTTATATTGCTTTTAGAAAACAGAAGTATAAGGAGTATGCTGTAGACCAACCAAATGAAAGATCAACATTGCACCAATTCCCAAAATATTTCTATACTAAGGTGGTTTTTTTGTATGAGATATGCCAAAATGAACAAGTTCTCTGTTGCCAAGAACTTCTTAATCTTCTTAATCACAACTAAAAGATTGTTTCAGAACTATAAACTAACTGATTGATATAAGCCTTACAATGTAAGCAAGATTATATTTGAGAAATTGAATTGTCTACATATCATATGTTAGTTAGCTCTGCCAAATATTTGCTCTCTGATTGTGACTAGTCTCTGATATTAAAGAGGATGGAGGAATGAACATTCAATAAAATCTATTTGACCAACTTTTCATAAAGAGAAAAAGTATTTCTCAAACTTACAGATAGATAGGGAAAGCCTTTTTTCCTAGATTTCCTAATCAGGAAATTTATTTACAATAATTATATTTATGCAAATCAGTGAATATCTGATTCATCAGTACAAATGTACACAGGTGAAGATAGGAGGGTGATCACAACCATGGACTCAAATTCTTTTGACCTTTAAATATTTTAATTCCCAAACTTCAGTGAAACTTACTTTCAGCTGAAATCATCCAAGGAGACTAAATTTCTTTATTTAAAAGTAAGACCAGTTTCAAGCACTCTATTTGCTATCTAATTACCTCACAGTTAGGAAACTACATCTTATTTCAAGGTTGAGTTTGTCTAAGTTTAGTTTTCAGCCCCTGGAGCTTGTTACATGTTTGTCATCAGCTGTGAAGAATTCCTATTCACTAATATTTTTATACCACGTGTTCCTTTGTTTAGGGATTGAGTAATGTCTTGAAGTTCTCTTTGGTAAGGTGAAACATTTTAAGGCATACAAGGTTTATTTTTCAGCCCAAAGACCTATGAATCATTCTGTTATTCCATATTTTCTTAAATAATATATATAAAGATTGGATATAGCATAGTATTTCCAATTGGTAAAATTGCTTTGGTACAAAATGACCAAAGTAGGAGAACATTTTACTCCTCCTACTCTTCTGTATCCAAGAATCTCATTAATCCTTATAACATTAGAAAAGAAACTTATGCTGAGATTGTTGGGTCTCTTAGTCACTGCCTTCCAACAGTCTTTCATGTTGTTCTTATTTGATTTTCCTCAGTGGAATAGTTTGTATTTAGTTCTTGATTACATATTTTGTTAGAACATCCTCAGTCCACTGCATCTGAGACCCTGGCTGGTCAGTCAGAAAGTATCATACTGATCTGATGGAAAAGCATGAGTTTCTTGAACTATCATAAGCAAGTAGAACGTGGTAACTCCTGGAAAAGCAGATCTTTCATATTTTCCACCATGAAATTCCATGTACAATGAATGGACAGAGCTGGGTCTATACTAAAGCAATAATGGGTCCAGTAAATTTATCAGGTAGCCTTGTAATCACAGAACCCCAGAATAGTTGAGGTTGGAAGGAATGTTTGGAGGTCATATGGCCTAACCCTCCTGCAACAGGCTCACCTCAAGCTGCTTTCCCAGGATCATGGGCAAATAGATTTTGAATATTCCCACAGATGGACACATTACAACTTCCCTAGGCAACTTGTTCCAGTGCTCAGTCACCCTCACAGTGAAAAAAATGTCATTTGATGTTCAGATAGGACTTTCTCTATTTTACTTTATGTCCATTGCCTCGGTCACTGGGTGCTATTGAGAAAAGGCTGGCTTTGTCCTCCTTTGCATCATTCCTTCAGGTATTTATATCTATTGATAAAATTCCCACTGAGCCTTCTTTTCTCCAGGTACAACACTCACAGATTTTCAGTCCTTTGTCATCGGGACATGCCCCAGGTCCCTTCATTATTCTATTGGTCCTTTGTTGGACTCTATTCAGTATGGCTATATCTTTCTTATGCTGGAGTCCAGAACTGGCCCCAGGTGTAGCCCCACCATTTCTGAGTAGAAGGGAAGGATCAGATCCCTCAGCCTGCTAGTAAAACTCCTCCTAGTGCACCCCAGGATAGTCTTTTTTGCAGCAGGAGCACATTGCTGGCTTGTGAATTGCTGGATCCTTTATTAGAAAAGGTGTTTCCCAACAGCTGGCCCCCAAACATGTATTGTGCCTGGGGTTCTTCCTCCTCAGGTACAAGACTATGCAATTTCCCTTTGCTGAACTTCTTGAACTTCCTATCAGCCCATTTGTCCAGCCTGTCAAAGGTCCCACCTCATAGCAGGACAGCTCCCTGGTGTGTCAGCTGCTCCCTAGTTTCATAGTAATTAACTAATAGGAAACACCAAGGAGGTAGCTGGTTTTGAATTTCACACTTTTACAAGCTTTAGCTACCAAATCGATAAAGAAGCACTCTGTGAGGGATAAAGAGGTCCATAGTTCTGTGAAAAACCTTTCTTGAAAATAGTTATCTATGTCAGGTGAATTCTTCATTATTACAAAAAAAAAAAAAAAAAAAAAAAAAAAAAAAAAAAAAAAAAAGGGGGTGGAGAGATGCCACTTTCTCCCATTTTCTCTGAGCTCATGCTTCAGAGTTGCAAGAAAAGCCATTTACTTATGGAACTTAATAAATGAGAGGTGTTGAAAAGTGAAGAATTTAGGCGTGCTGATTCTTCCTTTTCGCCTCTGTGGATGACCTAAGCCAAAGCTGCCATGGATGGAAGTGTCCTTTCCCATTAAAGAGTAATCAAAAAGACTTCAGAAAGAAAAATATTAGGGACAAGGCCAAAGAGCAAGAAAGAAGCATTACTAGGGAAAGGTGAAAGTGATAGATGTCTGTGAATTAATTTAATGACACACAGAGAATTCTTCAGTATTAAATTTAGACTCTTTCTTACTGTTATTCCATGGTGTGAAGGGGTCTAATGAAGCTCTGGATTTTAAATATATAATATTTACATAAATATATACTTATAAATATGTATGTATGAGGTTCTACTATCTCTGGTGGTAACTTTAAAGGAATGTCCAACCTAGATCTCATGGAGAAGAAAACTAAGCATTACTATTTGCTCATATTGGGGATACTAAACCATGGCTTCTAACAGGACAAACATAATATAAAACATACACATCTTTAGCAAGGTCTTATTACTTCAGCTGTTATTTAACAAAACTGATTGTAACTTACAGCTTCCCTCATGACTATGCTTTCCTCATGACTTATCTTAAAGTTAGGAATGATTGTTTTGTTTTGTAGTCAAGGATAATTCTCAGCTACTACTCGATTTTCAAAGACAAAAGGGATGGCTAGGAGAAATGTATCAACAAGCAAATAGTTAGCAAACTTCTCAGAATTTCAGCTTCAGAACTGGTGTCTACCCAAACCCTAAACACTCTGATGTCAAAAATCTATTAAATCCCTTCTGGAAATTGCTGCAATAAAAAGCAAAGCTCCTGGTACATTTGTGTATAATAAGGGAGCAGAACACCTTATTATACATTTTGACATTTTGCTATTTAAACAATAAGCCACAGTGACCCTTCTTGATCACTTATTTATTTTTCAACTGGTTGAATTTAAAATGAGGGAAACATGTGAAAATGAGGCAGGAATGAACAGCTTTTGAAGATGGTACTTTGTATGGATATGTTCATCAGAGATCTGAAAGAGAAAATCTGTAGACCCTGAGAGAGTTAGTCTTTTGTATCTTAAAGAGAATGTGTTAGTGACTGCAAAATGCAGATGTTTTGCAGTGACATTTAAAGTATTATGTAGTCTAACTGAAAGTTTTGGCTAAGTATGTATATAAAGAAATAAACTAAATTACATGTGTAGTTCAAGAGTGATTTTGAGTGAATAAACACAATTGACAGCTTGTGGGGAAATCATGAGCTACAGTCAAATTTAGTAAAACTTGGTAAAAAAAAGGTCTAATAAAACTGAATATTTAAATAAAGTCTAGGTATAAAAATATTTTAGTACAAATATAAATGTATTCATCTGTGTTTAAAAAATCATAAATGGTAAATATTATGTGTATCAACATGTAATATGAAAAATAGTTCTTTGCTCGCAAACAACATGTCTTGAAACAGATGCAAACACAAAATATTGTTCTTCACACTATAAGCATAAACTTAATTGCTTAATCAGTAGCTCTAGGTATTCACCACCTTGACTCCACTTAATTACTCTCAATCTGAACTAACTATAACTGAAATAAGATTCAAGTTTAAAAGATTTTTTTTTTAAGGTCACAAAATATTTGTATACCTGATGAAAGTAATAGAAACTATTTTGTGTTTTAATATAATTTCACTGGGAAAGTATTTTGTACTTGCTATCTCTGAAAAGCCAAGCATTTCATATGACTAATTCAGGGTTTTCTGTTTGTCTGTTTGTTAATAATATTGACAATGATATTAATCTGGCAGAAAACTACCCTTCTGCAAACAGTAACTGATGTCATCATTGTCCTGGAAAAATTAAAGATGATATAAAAAAAAAAATTTAGAAAACAAAAACATAGCATAGCTTTGAGAACAAGTATGACAGAACAATTATAGGTTTTTTTCTGTGCCTTTGTCTCATATTTTTCTATTCTTGTTCATTTCTTTGTTTACAAGGGCATACACACAGAGTATTCTTGTAAATCTGCCTCCAATACTTGATTTTTAGCTACTGAGTAGGCATAGATGCTATTTACTTCAGTGTTGCTATTCAACATTTCTGAAATGACATTCTTGTTAAATTACTGGGAATTTTAGATTGCATATATCGTGCAAGTGTGGCCTTCATAGATATGTCTTCTCTACTAAGAAGTGTCAGGAGCAGACAAAATGACTGATAGATGGGAAAGCACATGTGTAGTGAAACAAGTTAAATGAAAGAAAAAGCAAGGCAGAAACTCAGAGTCAGTGTATCCAAATAGCAAAAACCAGTGAGAAGCTGAAATGAAGGAAGGTGAGTGTGACAATAAAGGTCATAGAGAGACATGTGGGACACCCTGCAGTTAAATATGAATTAGACAAAGAAGATGAAAATTCTGTGAATAACATCCACTAAAGATAGGTTGATAAAACATCATCTACCTCCACTTAAACATGACACCTAAAGCCCTAAGCTGCTATAATGCAAAATATGCACAATGGCTTTTACATGTAGTGGAGAAGGAATATGGAAGTACTCTGGGTTACTGTTATGTAGGTAGAAGCCAGAAGTGATAATCGAAATCCAAGGGTTTTCCTATGGGCTTAGAGATGTAGACGTGACAGAGGATGCTACCAGAGGTGTGGGAAGAGTGGAAGAAACAGCAGCCCGTTTTTTTTTCTTTCACAAACTTCTGTTGCTTTAGCAATACCGTATTAGTTCTATCAAGTTTCTGTTCCTTCCAGAGTGGATTTGAACTCTCTTACCCAGTCAAATAAGAATATTTAATTTTTTTTTTCCTTACCAAATATCCCTCTAAGCTATTTTTCATTAGTACTTCTGAAAACAGGTTTTCCAGATTGCAAAGATAAGTGGAGTTCTTTCACAATGTAGCCCTGGATCAATTTGTCCTTAAATTTCCAAAATAAAAGTTTAAGAAACACTAATTGAAAATTAAGCTATTAAAGGAGTATCAAAAATTATTTTAAGAGACTTGTAGACAGAAGTGTGATTATTTAACTTATTTTTTAAAATACCTTTTTTGTAAGCCAAATGCCATCCCTTATTAGTTGTAATTTCTTTTCATGACAAATAGAATTTTTTTGTTTATTTTTGTTGGCAAGGTTTGGAATTTTGTTTATTTGTTTATGATTTTTTAATTTGTATTGGAATGAATCTGTGAACTAGAGAGCAGAAAATGCATGTGGGATACTCCTTTAATTTGTTAACTGGAGTCTTCTTGCAAGATCATCTGAATACTTGTAGTTACAGTAGCTATATAAGAGCTTATCCCTCAACTGGCATTTGAAAGGTGATGGTTTGGAAGGCACCTTTCAAGGTCATCTAGTCCCACCCCTCTGCAATGAACAGGTGAGTTTGTTTATGCTAAGACCTCCTTACCCACTTCACTAGGAGAAAAAGAACAAGTAATCTCATACTCATAAGCCTTTGGCATAATTCTTGAAATATATTTAAAATAGATTCTGTTATTTCCATAAAATTAATTTTTTATTTATATTTTAATAAATAGGTAAATCCAAATCTATTTGCAAGAATCACTACTTACCTTAAATTATTTTTTTCAGTTACTTTCCCTCTTATATTACCCTTTCTTTGTGTTTCTCACCATTCATCTCTCTGCCATACAGCCATGTCAATTGTACAGTGTAAGAGTACAACTACTGAAGAATTTTCCTTTGATCCTTTTAACACAGTGGAAAAATGTATGTTCCTTGTGAACAGCATAATTGCCTTTTTTTTTTCCTCAGCTCAGTATGAGAAGTAAAGCTCCTATAGTTTGAGCAGTTGACAAAATAAAGATGAAAAGTCTATACATCTTTTTCATTTTTCATCGCAATATGAGTAATATTAGTTAAGGAGATCATATAACAAGCTTTGCAACTGCTGAGTAAACTAGATTCCTCTTAAACAGCATATCCCAGTGGAAGCAGAATGTGCCAATTAAATGATCATCCCAATTACAAGAGGCTCATGGGGATACATTGTGCTGGTGTGGTTTATAATCGCTTTCATTTCATGGATTGATTAAAACAAGAACAGTATCAGCTTCTCATCTTGATTACCTAATAGAGATGATTTATTTGGTATCCATACAGGGATTCTTTCCTGTATATGTGACAAAAATAGTGGAACTGTTCGTAGACTATGTGCCAAAATAAAAAATAACATTTTTATTCCTATGTGGCTCAGCTGAATTGTTTATGGTTTGATGATGAAAACCCCATTGTCTGAGTAATGTATTTTACTATCAGGGAAAGAATTAGGTATTGAGCTACTGAGCTGTCTTCATCCCAGAGGAATCAAATGGAAATATTGACTCTTGAACTGAGAGCAAAGCTCAACACATGTTTTAAACACACAAGGTGAAATCAATGAGCTGAAATCATCAGACTTCAGTGGAAACAGAAGTTTATTCAGAAAAAGGAGAGAAAAAAAAAAAAGGGGGAACTTTTCACCTAAAACCAGGAATAAACCAATCCATCATATCTTTGAGTCAGACACCTGCCTTTGGAGAAACTTGGAAGAACTGCACACTCTTACAGAGAAAGTAATTTTTTCACTGTTAAAAACATGGTAAAGAAGAGGATATTCACATGAATATAATCCCGTTTTACTGGATTTTACCTTTTAAAAACCCAAAGTTTCCACACCAAAAAAACCAAACCAAAAGAAAACAAACCAAACAAAAAAACCCTCACAACACAGATACTTTCATATATTTTCACAGTTAGGATAATTTCAAGAGCAAATTTTTTCGCAGAACAAGCAAGTGTGGTTGAAGCAAACTAGTTATGTTCTTGAGTGCTTCTGGTGGTATGTCACTGACTTTTTAAAATTGGCTGAATCAAGCCAAAGACTGAAGCTATTTTTATCTCTCATTTCAGGTGTTTCATTAGAGTGTGATGAAGAATATATGAAAGAAATCCTTGGTTCTTATAGAGTCAGCAGGTGACTCCAAGCAGCTGAATTAAATGTCTTAAATTTCAGGATGTGATTATCTTGCTGAGAAACAACAGAGAGGTATGTGTCTGTATTTTTTACTGATTGTACACTAGACACAGCATTCCAGCATGAAACTTCAATCCATACATCAGAAGAAACTTCAAAATAAAACCAGTACGATATCAGTCTCATTTCTCTACCTTCAAAATTAGCCAAGAGCTATTCAGAATTTTCTACACTCACAATTTGACATTTTTATTTTGTTTTAATGGAATACATAAGTTCCATTTCAGGCAGTTTTTATTTTAAATGACCTTTAATCTGGTCATTAAGGCCATTATTAAATCATACCATTAATTCCAAGATCTTCAAGATTTAGAGTAAGAACATATTTTATTAGGTTAAACATGGGTCTTGGACCTTAAGCTTACATTTAGAATTGAATAAATGATGTCAATGTGTATATGTGAACATCTATGTGTATTTTGATAGCAACTTTCAGATGACTGTACATTAAAAACTTTAAAAGTATAAGTATCAGCAGTAAATATAAATCAATATAAATAAAAGAGAACAGACCACTACTGCCTAAAGCAAAAATATTTTTGGTGCCATTTTAAATGAGCAAAATTCAGTAAATTGTTTCAATAAGGTAGAAGTGATGCATTAAAGGAGGGTTCTGCAAAGGAGAGGTTCTTGTGCTGACATGGCTGAGAATGTGCAGGCTGAATATGTAGTGAGCATGTAGACAAAAGAAAGATGTAGATTAAATTTTGGGATTAAGTTCTCCCTACAAAAATGTATTTTTATTAATACAGGACTAGCATTCTATCCAAACACTGCAAAAGCAGAGTTGCCATTACCCATCCTCACACATTTACTTGCAGGTAAGGTCCTTCACTGTCACTTACCTTTATCCTTCCTACATGTACCTTTAATGGATTGGCAGGAACACTTTATCTTTCTCCCCTTTCTGGATATCATTAAAAGCTGCTGTACCTCCTTGCCCAGCTTTCTATCTTTTTCTTGGCTTTTTCAAAGAAAGCTGCTTTAGGAGATCCTCCTGTTATGAGTACGAATCCAAGAATAACTGCTCTTATGTTTAGCCATCAGCAATTTAATGTTCCTTTCCAGTCCCAGGGGTAACAACCTGTTTCTTTTATCTTTTATATTTTATCTTTCTGTACAACCACTGCTTCTAGAACCATTTTTCTAACATTGCTGCTTATCCTTGTATAGCCTACTTTGAAATGTAGCATGTTATCAGTTAAATACAGCTCCTGAAATTTCATTTTCTTTTCTCTTCAGGTATCAAAATCTAGTTAAATAGTCTATTACAAGGGTTTCACCCCCACGGTAAGTTTCTTGGCTTTCATGATTCTTGAGGGGGAAGTATTCAGTGTGATCAATGAAGAATTAAAAGTGCTATTGCTATTAATGGGAATAGTGAGATGCTTTCCCACTTCACATTGTCAGTTCACCTTTTGATGTCTAGGATATGCTTCAGGGCAAGACATAAGTTGTAAAGCATTGTAATTGACAATAACATTTGAAAGAAATACATTTATGTTTTCTTAAATGAAGCTTACAGTGATTGATTTCTTTAGATACACAAGAAAGCTGCAAAAAAAAGGTTACCAGAGACAAACTTTGCAATATATACTTCTAACAAAATGCAACTTCTAGGAGTTTCTAATGGCTTCCAAATTCTTAGGTCAGTATGCTTGGTGCATACTTTTCTAATGATAATTATATCTATATATATATAGATCTGGCATACTAAATATGCACAGATGTAATTTATTACTCAATATTTCACAGGATCCACTCTTTTTCTTTACAATCTTCAATTGTAAACGTTTCTGTTTCAGAAAGAAATAACATTGTCTTTCTTTCCCTTAGAAGCTAGAGTTTACAAAAATTAGCTCCCTCGCTTAAAGAATGATGCTAGTAACACCAAGGTCATGGGTTTGATCCCTATGTGGGCCATTCACTGAAGAGTTTGACTGGATGATCCTTGTGGGTCTCTTCCAACTCAGAATATTCTGTGATTCTTTGAAAATAGTTTAAAAGAAAATATTTTAAAGTACTGAATGGGGACAGATGTGGTTTGTTTTATTTTTTCTGAAAAGAAACAAAGCTGGAAAAAGTAGTTCTAATTACTTTCAGACTATGTCTACAGAAGATGTAACATCCAGCTCCAGAAATGCACTCATACATATGCTTAATATTAAGCATGTGATTTCTCAGATTCTCAAAATTAGACATTTGTTAAAAGTCATCGTGGCTCAAGTTCTGCTAAATTATCAGCAAATTATTAGCAATATATCTGTTGGCTCTCTATATGCCAGTATATCCAATTGCATTCAGTGCCAGCAGATATGAATGGTATTGCTAGATATGTAAAATGGTATTTTTCAATTCAAAATGCAAATAGCAAGTCATGACTGTAAGGCAGAAAACTGTAAAACTTTTGGAGAATTTATAAACTAATAAGCCATCATTTTACATACTTAGGTGACAAAATTACATACATTTATTACATTAAAAGTGCTTACTGAGAAAAAAAAAGCCTACAGCATTTTTATTTTGGAAACTGTTTACCTTATATTCTCCTATTTGCTGTTTCCTTACTACAGTAACAACCATCCATGACAAATCCATGACATTTCTGGAAAGAAAAATGAAAAAATATAAAATCATTAAAAAACACTGTCTACCCTTTTTCTGTACAGCAATTTGCTTTTTAGCTAGAGGTAGATTAAAACGTCATGGAAATTGTTTACTTGTAAAAGAAATTTGGGGCTTAATTTCATGGTTTAGGAATGGTACTCCCAATTTATTTCTTCCACTGAGATCTTCCAAGTTACACTGCTGATCACTCACTCACCACCCACCCCACCCTGCTTCTTCCTCCTCCTCCTCCACCAGTAGCCAGAGAGGAGAACTGGAGGCACAAAAGGCAAAGATTATGGGTTGAGATAGGAACAATTTCCTGGAAAGAGCAATAAGACAAGGAAATGAACAGTAAAAAACGATATTAATAACAGAAAATGTTAAACAAGAGGGAATTATTCTCATGCAAAAATGCTCACTGCAGAGCCCAAGACAATGAACAATGGGCAATAGGCTCTCCACCCCACCACGCTTTGCTCCACCAGAAAGTGTTGCTGTCCTTCCCAGAAGTGAGTCCCTTCTCCCTCCCCCACCCCAGCAATGATGTAATGTGGTGTCAAATAACACAATATCTTGGCCATGTCCTCTCCTGCTGATGTGGGACACTTAACAGCAGTAATTTGGTGGCAGGATAAATCAGAAGTGTCTCTACTGAAATCCCTGCAATTGCATCTCCTCTATACTGTGGAAGTGATGGGAAAGCAAGATTATCCCTATAGAGAGCACAGAACCACCACCAAGAAAGCAATGCTGTAATACCTAATGGATGAGACATGGCAAGAGCTTGGCTTGGCAAACTTCAATTAAAGGGCTTATATAGAACTTGTTCATATGTCTGGAGGTAATTCTTTGTATATAGGTGACTTTTAATCAAAGACAGTATGAAATGTAAATCAAGTGACTTGATTATCTGACCTTCCATTTAGTACAAAATTAAGAAAAGATGATTATATGTGTTCCATTTTTATGTTTTTAATACACTTGGATAGAGGCTTTATACAATCCTGTATCACTAGAACATGAATGTACCAAGAGCGCTGGGGATATTTATAGAAACTGGAGTGAATTCATCCAGAATGGGAAAAATGTATGGCTGATGCAAATAGTCCTGCTGAATGAGAAGACAGAGGGAAAAATCCATGGAAGAGAATCTCACAGCTTGGTGATTAATAGTTAAAACAGGAGAACAAGACAGCTTCCATTGTGGCTGTCAGAATGTTAAAAAAATAGTTGCACAATGCTCCTTTTGTGTTGCCCACTGGGGGGAATGAATGCTATTCAGTTTTATGATTGTGACTGTAAAAAAAAAAAAAAAAAAAAAAAAAAAAAAAAAAAAAAAGTTGCATACAGGAATACTTATAGAAATTAGCTTTAAAATTTTCATCTGATAAATATCCTTGAGGGACGGTTGATAACATCAAAGGATTGTGCTGCCAGTAAGAGGAACCTGAATAGGCTGTATAAATGGACTGATAGGAACATTATGGAGTTCAGCAGGTGAAAGTGCTGAGTTCTGCACCTGGGGAGAAATAACCCCATGCACCAGGACAGGCTGCTGTCTGACTATCTGAAAAGCAGCCTTTAAAAAAAGAGACCTGGTGGTCCTCATGGACAACAGATTAAATATAAGCCACCAACCTTGTAGTATCCTGGGCTGCATTAGGAAGAGCACTTCCAGCACTTCCCTACTGGGTTAACCCTGGTGAGACATGTCTGTCAGGTCCAAGTCTTGGTTGCCCAGTACGGGAGAGATGCAGATGTACTGGAGCAAGTCCAGCAAAGATGATAAAATGGTTAGAACACTTCTCATATGAGGAAAGATTGATAGACCTGAGGCTTTTTAAGCTCAAGCAGAGAAGGCTTGTGGAGCATCTTATCAGTGTATATAAATACATGATGGAGTCAGTAGAGGAGATGGGCCAGACTTTTCCCAGTGGTTCCTCAAGAAAGAACAAAAGCAATGGGCTTAATAGAAATACAGGAAATGCCATTTAAACATTAGAAGAAAACTCTCTTTGATGAGGGTGGTTAAATACCAGCATAGGTTGTCCAGAAAGGATGTGTGCCTGTATTTTTTTGAGTTATTCAAAACCCAGCAGGATTTGTCCTAAGCAACCTGCTGTAGATGGCCCAGCTTGCACAGGGGATTTGGACTACTTGACCAACTCCAGACCTGCAGAGACTGTTTCTGACCTCAACTGATCTGTCATTATGTTTTTCTGTGGACAGTTAACAAGGCCTGAAGTGTTACTGAAACCACTTGGCCCATGGAAATTACAGTTTTACAGGATGCAAAACAGCAGTTGGAGCTGAAAAGTGATTACGCAGGTTAAAAAAAAAAAAAAAACCAAAAACAAAAACAAAGCAAAACTCAAAAAACCCTTGCAAGTGTAAGTTTTACAAATTACCATCTCTACAAACAAATAATATATTTCAGCTTAAAATGACCTCCATCTTGCATATTCCAACCAAGAAGGGATTAAATGTTAGTAAACACTATTGGTTTGGAGAATTTGGTGTTATTGGTTTGGAGAATTTCTTTATCAACAGAAAGTGCACTAATAATTTTCTGATACTTTGAAGACAAGTATTCATAAGAAGTCACAGCTTCTGATATCTGTTGTCCCACTCTTGCTTTGGTTTCTTTCCTGACTCTTATAGTGCCTATTGGAGTGGTGGTAAAGCTGGAATTTAAGTTCAAATAGCTGTGCTGGCAACCTGTACCACTATCACCTGTTCCTGACACACTGAGAGATGAAAGTGATTTATATAGATTTATAATACACCAAAAAGTACAACTACCACAAAAATTGTGCCATGGTTTTTCTATACTTCATCCACTTGCTCAGTAAGTGGGAGATAATGCTTTAAGAATTTGATGAATGGAAAACAGGTTCTATTTTAGTCAGACAGTGCTTTTGGGTACCAAACCTATATCATTCCCAACTGTACACCATCTGGATGATGGATAATGCCAAGCTACTGGACACATTTTATTACCCCAGTATTACAAAACAGCGATGAGAGAATTAGGAAAATGTCCAGAGATTCAGCTTGCAGATTTTCCTTTGAGGTCTACCCATGCACAAGGAGACAAAGCTGCTGCTTCACATTGCTAACTTTATTATTTCACAGGTATCAACAGATTTATCCCAGATGTTGTTCTGATGTCAGCATGAATGTCATGTCTATTTTCAGCCATCTCTCTTGAGATACATTGATACAGGATTCTATAATTTATATATAGTTATGAAGACAGTACAAGGGCTGCTTTTGAACCCACTGATGTGTCAGAGTCAAAATGAATATTCTTCATAAGTTCAGTTAGTAAAAGGCTTTAAACTATGTCTACTCTCTTTTACCTACCATCTCTGTCTATTTTGATTTTTTTTTTAATTTTAAAGACTACAAGACAATTAAATCCACTGTACTTTAACATATTAAGGTAAAATATTTGCCAGAAAGAAAATGACATTGCAGAAGCAAACTATGAGTCTTTGTCTAAGTGCCAGGAATATTAGGTATGGTATAACAACAAGGAAGTGTTATAAAGCTATTTCATTGTGTAGTTAAAATTTCCAAATTAAGCTGAAACCACAATGTACAAGAATGTGTCAAAACAGACATTGTTTAACACATGCACGAAAATGACTTCTTTCAAAAGAAAACTGAAGTTTCAATGAGGTAGAGAAAAGGAAGATATTGAATCATAGAATCATAGACTTTTTAATAAAGACAGGAAAACACCTCCAAGGTCACTGAGCCACACCACCAGCTAAATCATAGCACTAAGTGGTCATTTCTTGTACACTTCCAAGTATTGTGACTCCAACACTTTCCTGGGCAGCCTATTCCAATACTTAACCACCTTTTCAGTGAAGAAATTCTTGCTACTGACCAATCTGAGCCTCCCCATGTGCAACTTTTTCCTTCTCATCCTGTTGCTAGTTGCCAGAGAGAAGAGGTTGACCTCCACCTTGCTACAAAGTCCTTTTGGGTAGTTATAAACAGTGATAAAGTCTGCCCTGAGTATCCTTTTCTCCAGGCTAAACATCCCCAGCTCCTTCAGCTGCTCCTCAAAGGATTTGTTCTCCAGACCTTTCACCAGCTCTGCTGTCCTTCTCTAGACTCATTCCAGCCCATCCATGTCCTTCTTGCAGTGAGGGGCCCAGAATTGGACAGAGCACTTGAGGTGTGACCTCATCAATGGCAAATACAGATGAAAAATCTCTGTCCTGCTCCTGCTGGCCACTATTGCTGGTACAGGCCAGGATGCCTTTGGCTTTCTTGGCCACCTGGGCACACATTGGCTCCCGTTCAACCAGCTGTCAACCAACTCCCCCAGGGATTTTTCCACTGAGCCCTTTTCTAGGCACTTTGTCCCCAGCCTGTAGTACTGCCTGGGTTTGTCGTGGCCCAAGTGCAGGACCTGGCACTTGGCCTTGTTAAACTTTACATCACTGGCCTCCAGCCATCAATCCAGCCTGTCTGGATGCCTCTGCACAGCTTTTCTGCCTTCCATCAGATCAACAGTGCAGCACAACTTAAGTCTGTGACTTTACTGAAGACGCACTTGATCCCCTCATCCAGATCATCAAAAAAGATACTGAATGGGACTCCCTCCAATACTAAGCCCTAGGGACCCTCAGTAGTTACCATCTGTCAGCTGGATATATCTGCATTCACCACCACTCTCTGAGCCCAGCCATCCAGCCAATTTTTAACCCAGCAAAGAGTGCTCCTGTCCAAGCTGTGGGCTGCCAGCATCTCCAGGGTAATGCTATGGGACACGGTGTCAAAGGCTTTACTGAAGTGCAGGTAGACAACATCCACAGCCTTTCTTTCAGTCACTAGGCAAGTCACCTGGTCATAAAAGGAGATCAGGTTGGTCAAGAAGGACCTGTCTTTCCTAAACTGATATGGCTAGGCCTGATACTCAGTTGTCCTGCATGAAAGGATATCTGTTCCATAACCTTCCCTGGCACCAAGGTTAGGCTCGGTGGGGCTATAGTTCCCCACATCCTTCTTCTGACCCTTCTTGTGGATGGGCATCACACTGGCTTACCTCCAGTCATCTGGGATGTCTTTGACTAACCAAGACTGCTGGTAAATGATGGAGAATGGCTTAATGAACTCTTCTCCAGTTCCCTCAGTGCCCTTGGGTGAATCCCATCCATCCCCATAGAGCGATGTGTGTCTAAGTGGCTCAGGCCACTAACTGCTTACTCCTGGATTACAGTTTAGCTCTCCAACCCTCTCTATCACCTCAAGGTCTGGTTGCCTGAGGATAACCAGTCTTTCTGTTAAAGACTGAGGCAAAGAAGGCATGACGTACATCAGCCTTTTCCTCATCCTTGATGAGAATATTCCCCCTTACAGACTCTCTTAACACTACACAGGGTATACAGCTGTAGGGAAAGGTACAGTACAATATTTTAATAGGCTGCACTGAAGCACTCAGGTTTTAGAGAGAGTATCTATGTGAGAAATGTTTTCACATATCAGCTGGCTGTACATCACTACAATAAATTAATGAGAATGTGTGGAGTAATTTCTGACTAATAAACAAGATCAGATAGGCTTTGAATATTAATTTAGAATCAGAAGTATTTGTCTTTACATTTTTGTGTATCTGTTCCTTTGCAATCTGAGAAATGCCAATAGGCATTTGAATGGCTTTGCTTTCACTTGTTACAAGAATTAATCTCTACTCATCTATTCAAAGACAAAGCTGTGAGTAAACTTCATCTCTAATGTATTCTGATATAAATAAAGAATATAAATAGAAGTCTATACAAATGTAGTATCACTCCACATTCATACTTTGAATGCTATGCCATGATCTGTCTTTGGAATTTATCACTTGAAGCAGGCAGCAGATTCAAGAGTACCTTTTGTTATAGATAACGTCTGATATATTTCTGCTGTTCTTTTAAAATCAACTTTATGAATCTGTCATCCACTTAAAGCTTGAAAAGTACATCTAAACAAATTCTCTTTCTGAGAGGATTTTTGCCTGAAACATTTAGCTATCATTTATGCTACTTAAAAGTAACTAAATAATATTTACATAAGTATGAAATTTCTAAAACCCAATAAACTTCTTCTCACAGAAAAGAGTATCACCAAAAAGCAAACAAACAAACAAAGGAAAAAAAGGGTAAAAGGTATTGATTGGCTGCAAGATAAATTAGTAAGAAAATTGGGTTGAGGTTAAAATCTTGTGTATGGTCTGACAAGGTATAAGAGAGTTCAATTCTCAATATTCTTCCTTCACAGGCTGAACCTCATCTGAAGTCCCATTATTTAGAGAAGTGTGAGGACTTTCCAAGGTTCCTTAAAATACTAACAATGGCAACCTTTTTCCCTCCTGCTTCCAATGAACTATTGAAACAAATCACTGGTATTTGATGAGAACAAGAAAGGCCAATTTGAAATGTTTAGGGTTTGCCTCTCCCCTTTTGATTACAAATATGTTGAGAGCTGAGCCTTGAGAGGCTTGATTTTAGACAGGAAAAAAATCTAACAAATACATAATAACTTTATGACAGTTAACTATTAAAAGTGCAAGATAATTAGAAGTCTGCTTACTTATATTTACTTGGATTTTCAATGGGACAGAAAAGTAAATACTGCATTTTTTGCCAGTTGGCACTTTATGTTCAACATCCAAAAAGATAATTTTTTCTGTAGGGTTCAAGACTTTCTCAGTGACTAGCATCGTTAGTGTGTATGTTAATTTTATGTTATATGAAAAAGACATAAAATAGGGAAAAATAATCCAAAACTCACCTCAGGCATACAGTCTTATAGAAAAAATAGATCTCACTGTTTCAAAAAAATGTGTGCATTACCTAAAAAGCAAGAAAGAATGGAAGATTGCTTTAATGAATTTCCAAAAATAAAAAAACCCAGTACTTTGTAAGGAAAATATGAAAATCAGTTTCATTAAATGCACAGTCTTATGAAAAAGATTGCTTTTAAATTCATCAGGAGGGTAATTGAGCTTTTTAAGATGCATTTTTGATGACACAATTTTTAAGATGCTTTTGGATTTTTTTTTTTAAATTAAGATTCTGATACATATTTAGATAAAGAGCTTTGATACAGAAGCAGACTGGAACCAGTGATTTAAATATATGTCTTGTTCCAACTGAAAAAAAAAAAAAAAAAAAAAAAAAAAAAAAAAAAAAAGAAGAAAGTTTAAAACATCTGATATCTTGCTAGACCATAAATGCCAGCCTGGCATATCATTAAGAACATTTTCTTGCATTGTCACTGAAGGTAAACTATATATATTTTACTTCACAATATTGTGACTGCACTTTTGGATTGATACCTTGAGATTCCTGGCTCCATGTCTTAAAATGTGGCTAATATTCAGCACGCTACTGAATAGTCTGCAGAGTACTTGATTCAGGTTTCTTCTAGAGTCTGTGTGCTCCACTGTGATTATACAAATCACAAATGTAATTGCTATTCCGTATATTGGTTTACCTGACAAATGTGGAAATAGACTAATGTTCACAAGAGTAGTATTTCTGTATTATGAAGACATTTATGTTGCTGAAAGATTAGAGCAGACAGAGAGAAGGTTGGCAAGATAACGTCTGTATTTCTGTAATGAGTGTTAACTATCCCACTACCAGACAATATTTTCATTTCATAAGGAACTTATTAAATCATTCTAAGTCTTCTTTTTATAAATCAAAATACATGCCTTTCAAACAATCAGATACCCAGGAGTGACCCAAGAAACCAAGTAATTTTCCAGAACATGCTTAAAGTAAAATAAGCTCTATTAAGTACTGGAAGTCAATACCATGTTAGTATGAGGCTTTCAGTCAGCAAACTTATGATGCTGATATCCACCTAAATAGGATATTTTATTTTCACGTTTATTTTACGTGAGTTATGTGAGAGACAAATTGGTGACAGATATGTAACTTTCTAGATTATGCATACTTTGACTAAATACAGGTACATATGCCACATTCCTCCTTTGAAAAATAGAAGGCTCATCTTTCATTTTCAATATGCTATTTTGAATGTGTGCATCAAAGCTAAATAAATTGCTGGTAAAGTTTAGAGCTCAAAGTGTTTTGTATTCTTCTAATTATTCAAACCTCAGTTAATCAAGGAAGGGGAAAAATGTCCTTAGCAGCTTTCTTAGTCTTTTCAGGAGATTAGTTTCAGAGAAGGCTTGGGGTTTTTTTATCATGAATAGAAAACGAATTTTCCCTTCCCTTTTGCATTCTTCCTGTGCTATATTTGTGCTAAAATTGTAATTTTAGATCTCTCTAATCATGTATAGGTGCCGAAGATTATTCTGATCTTCCAGAGAATTCTCTGAAACAAGAGGACAGGCAGCTCCAGGTTTTCCTGGTCAGCGTAAGCAGTTTTACATGTCAGTTTAACGAGACTGAAGGATGAGGCACTTCTTGTTGGAGACCATATGGCTGTTGTTCTACTTGTAGATTAAACAGTGCCTGAAATACTCCTGGGTGCTGAAACTCAATCATCTCTGCAGCTAAACTGCTAAGGATGTCTCATGTTTTCAATCTGTGTAAACTAGAGGTCTCAAAAACGATTTCTGGATGAAGTTTGGGAGCTACAAGACTCTATGGAGATTTTCAATGCATTTAGCATGCAGCCATGCTCTTCTGTAGGCTAAAACATTTTACTAATATAGATATAGGCTGCTTTTTACCAGTTGCACTCAGTGCCTGGGGACACAGCAAGGAACATACAAGTTACTACTGTAAAGGTAGTTTGTGGCCCACTTGAGGAAAAGAGGTTTTAGTTCAGGAGTTCTTGTACTTTAAGATTTGAAAAAATAGATTATGAGAAAACTATTCTCCAGAGAGAGAGGTTAGAAAAAGGCAAGTGAAAAAAAATAGTCTGTATGTAGAGCTGAACAGTGTGGGTTTGTTCGATTTATAAGTTTATTGTTCATGTTGGGTGTAAGTCCAAAATGGCCTCCTTTGTTCTTTGTACCCTGTCCTCCATTTTGTTCACCTTCCCCTCACGTTTATTCTTAGCCCCAGTCCGCAACATTTTGTCTAATTCCTCTCTCCCTGCCATGGAGACAGCACTCCATTGGTTCCCCTTTCCCGCCAAGTTGTATCACTTCCCCCATGTCCGTCACCCTGAGGCCTGAGATGGGTGATTGGTTGGGTCCCTATGTTCTCCCCTCCCCTGCTTATTCTCATTGGTTAATGTTACTCATGCAGCCACCCCCAGTTTATCCCCATTGGTTAATGTTGCACCCACCCCTGTGTTTGCTCCAAGTTTAAAACCCTCTGACATTACAGCTCGGAGTCTCTCTCTCACGGGGCGCTGGGTCGGTAATAAAGTTCCTACCCTGTTCACCCTCAAGAGAGTCCCCTCCTGTTTCTTTGGATTGCCACTGTAGCGGAATGAGCGGGTGGGACAGTGAGGAGAAGAAGCCCACACACTTTGGGTTGCTGTCAGGTGTGCTGGGGCTGGCCGGATACTGAGGTGCACCGCGACAGAACAGTGTAGGCTGAGATGGCTTGGTGGAAAATTGGCCTCAAGGACTGAGGTTCATATAAATACAGTGTGATTCAGAATAAAATCTGCTCAAGGCCTTTTGCATCTCTGCAGCATATGGAGCCTTTCAGGACTTTGATTTTGTTCACTCCCTCAGTATTTCTAGGTGTTGAGTGTGCTAGAGACTTTCAAATAATGTTGCAAAGGGTAAGATTCAATTTGAGAGTCCGAGTGGAGATGACCACATTTGTCTTCTTTTATAATCAGTGCAAATTCTGTGATACCAAAACAGTCAGTTGGCAATTCAGCCACCAGCTACTAGGGATGAGCTTTCAGACCCTGATTTAGATGTCTTCATGTTAGTGGGCTGAGGTTCAGACAAATGTGAAGACCATGAGAAACTACTGGATGTGGAGTAAGAAACTGCTGGGCATAATAGGGTTAGAAGTTGACGCAAGTCGTATATAGTGCCTTGAGGTATGGCTGACTTTACAGATGGATCAGGGAAATTATGAGTGATGGCAAAATTTCACAGATAATTTAACAGAATATTAAGGACATTTTGGAGAGGAGAATCTGACAAGACCAGGATTATCTATTAGCAAAACCTCAAAAGGAGAATAGGTAGTCACAAGAGTTTCGTCTGGTACAAAACTGAGACCAATGGCAAACAAGTAACTAGGAGTAGCTTCTATATTTAGGAAAAGATGAGGGCAGAGAAAGGGAGGGATAAAGGTGGGCAGGAGAAAGAATGGGAGGGAGGTGGGCTGGGGTGTGAAAAAGGCTAGTCAGGTATAACCAGGCCGCTTGTCTGACCTGTCTGATTACTGCAGTCTGTCCTGTTACAATCTGTTGAAGGAAGTTTCCCAATCTGATTTCCCAGATTAAGAATATGAAAGTAAATTTATCAAAGTTTATGGCTGTAAGTAGCTCTGTTTCCTTTGAAAGTTCTTTATATCACTTTTGGAAAATGCGAAATTTTAAAAGAAGATATTAGGTTTTTTGCAGCTTTTAATCCCTAAAATATCACAGGAGTGCAAATCATCTCTGCTATTTTGTTGTCTTCTTAGAAGTTCTTATGAGCTTCAGAAGAATAAATTTAAAGTTTAATCTGTTTAAAGGAATAGTTGGAGTACTAAATGTTTTCATTAGGTTTTTAATCTCCAAAATGTATTTAAGGGCACCTGAAAACAAACAAAAAACTTACATTTTGACTTCCCAACTGATTTTTTTTTTTACTTTGCAATTCAACTTTTACTCTTTTGCTGTTATGATATTGTCACTTCACTGGTTCACTAGTTGTCTATGTTCTACTAGTTGCCACCGGTTCACTATGAAACCATGATTTTCTAATTTAGAAGTCAAATAGAAGATAAGAAAATGCCTGTATTTCTCTCTTATTCAACATAAAGAAGCTAAGAAAGAACAAATCTAATCTTTTCCCTTCAGATATCACCTTCCTAAATACTCATTTATTATGTTCAGATTCACTTTGTAAAGAAACGTACACACTTTTGTTTGTGGAACTAAACCAGACCTCTAAACCTTTAAAAATATATATGCGACTAGTTTTTTCCACCAGTGACTGACTGAAGTAAGGATGATGAAAACATTGTTTGATTTTATGGTTGGAGGGTTCAGAGACCAAATGAACTAGGAATCATGTTTAGCAATAACAGAAAATAAGCATCAGTCCTAGTCAGCCCGATATAGTTTCTCATAGTTGTTTAGTGAGGTTATTGCAGTGGCCTTGGTAGATCAATTCAGTTTAAGCAAGTCACTGAACTCTCTTGGGGGACTGTCTCAGGAGCCTACACTTTCAGCCACTTAACTCAGTCAACACAAAATGCCAGGGACACAGATATACTTCAATGTACCAGGTACTCACTGCATATATGGGATTTTAGAATGTACAGTCTTGTCCCAGCAGGAGGTCCCTTGCAAATATGGCTGAAACCCATCTGAATACAAAAGCTGGAGTGATGGGGGTACCTCCAGCAGCAAAGGGTGGCCTGAGTTCCTACCTGTCCCCTCTCTACAAGATACTGTGTATTTTACCTCAAATCAATGTCCTCACCTGATCTGCCTACTGCATGAGAAAGAAAATCCTTTCTGACTAAAAATGCATGTCCATATTCCGAAGCAACAAACATCTTCCTGAAAGTGGCCCTTGGCTGCATAGTAAATAAATGCTACCACTTCAAGAAGTGGCTACTAAGGCCAGCCTAGGAGAGATATCAGCAGTGCTTCCATGAACTCTCAGGTTGTCAAAGCATCTCTGAGCAAAAGACCTCAGAAAAAAGTTAGTCAGAACCACCAACAATTCCAAAACTCTTATAAATCCACAGTGCAGAACCTCTTATAAATCCACAGTGCAGAACTGTGCTCTACAGAATTACGTTTTTCTCAAATTTCTGATTTTTTTTCCCCCCATGGAACTTGAGAATTTATATTTTGTCCATTTATTGGGCAATTTTTTAATGTCACAAGTAACTATGCATACATTTTTTCTCTCCATTAGTTTGATAAAGCTAGAAAAGTAAGTCCTTGCTTTAGAATCAATCTAACCATTTCTCATTTTCTATGTCAGCTAGGTTAGCTTGAAATCTGAAATTTTCTCTTGCTACATGACTTGCAGGGAAAGTAGTGGAATCCATCCCATTTCAGGTTTCTCCCTGGAGACACCTGCTTGACAGTGCTTTTGTTGCTAATGAATTTAAATGTCTGACTGCTTTCTGCATGTAGTTTTGCTGATTGCACTTTGAAACCCTTTTATAAAGATAAAGTACTTGCAAAAACGTGTTTCTCTTCCCTCCTCATACACACATTCCTTGAAATATGCATAGTGCTGGGAAAGACATAAATATCTAGTACTGATGGGGAAAAATAAACAACTACAAAATTATGGTTTTAGATTAAAATGGCTACATGATGATTTAGAAGTGAATTTTGGATAGGGTGTGGGTTTTTTTTATTGTGCCAAAAGGAGCTGACATATTGCATTTCAATCACACAAGTCCAATATTTGCAGATTATGCCTGCATTATCTCTGAAGATGTCTGTGTTTTTGAGGACTGAGAGTGTCGGGTAAAAAAGCCTGAGGTTGGCAGAAAAGTCAGTCTGAAGCACTTTGGATTTTTTCCCAGATCTGCCGTATCTCTTTCATGCTTTATAGTAACATCAGCATTTTATACCTCAATATTTATTCTAGGGAGGAAATAATTCTCAAAGCAAAATAAACAATGATATCATTAAACTAGTTTTGCCAAGGAAGACAAATAAGAAGTCCCTATATATAGTACATGTAGCATGGGCTGAAAGAAATATCTGTTAATCAAAAGGCATTTCCATTTTTTCTTTTATTGAGAGGGAGGGAGTAGAGGAGGACCTTGTGAGATATTTTATCATTTTTTAAAAAATACAAGGTTTCACACTGTGCTTACTGAGTTCTGATAAGAAGTTCCCGAATATGTTGCAAGCTGGCAAAATGTAAAGCAGTGAGTTCTCATCTTGTTCAAAGGCTGCTATTTTCTGGTAATGCATATATCAGATCTCCTGCTGGCATTCAAGAACCTAACTACCATCAAAAAAGAGAGATAAAACTAAAGAGTGTCACAAACTTCAGTGTCGTTATAGATGTGCATCATAGAAATATTGTCAATAAAGTACCTGGAATAGAATTTGGTTCAGTGGATATCTGGCAAGTTTTGCCATGAGCTACACAAGCTGGGTGTGTCCAGTATTTATATCAGAGTCCTCCAAAAAGCTCTCAGAAGAATATGTGAGTCAGCAGTCTTACATCTTCCTCAAGAGCTTCACTGGTGCTGCAGTGTGATGATGAATTGCTTGACATCCTGTCTAAAATAGGACAAAACCAAGTTCTTGATGATCTCTAAATTCTCTACATTAGTGTACGGTACTGAAGAGGCTCCTTTTGATGTTGTCCATATTTCTAAGCGGTTGAATGAATCCTGGTTTGGAGTTTCAGTTTCTCCTCCTATTTTATCAGCTCCTTATTAAATTTTAGTCCTAATTTATTTAACTCACAATATGTGGTAAAGACCATTTTGTCTGTTTGTGTGTAGAGTTTTCACTTCTGCTTGCATTTTGAAAAAAATATATAACTGTCTTTTTATTCAACCCTGAAAGCGTTAACACAGTAATTATGGAAAGGCAGCCCAGTTTTCATTATAACAGTAACTTCAAAGATAGATCAGGACAGATATTTTGCTCCTATACAGAACAAAACTATGGATATACAGGAAAAAAATATTAAGATAACATAATTTTTATGATTTATAAACCCACTCACAGTTCCAGTTCTTATTCCAACATATAAGTTTCTCTCTATCTCTTTCTCTTCTCTTCAAATATATATTGCTAAGAAAGTTAAATAGCTACTGAACTGGAAGGTAATAAATTTAGATTGCAAAAGAAGATATGAGAAAAAATAGCATGTCTTCAGATAAAGGGCTGCTTTAAAGTTGACATATGTTCACAAAAATAATTTCACATGCTTCCATATCCTTACAAAGTCTTCATCCCAGATAAACTAGGTAGTCTCATAGACTGTTTAATTGAAATCATGCCTCAGAATTTTACCAATGCCTTTAATATGATTATTCTACTTGATATCTGAGACAGCTGTAATTATTTGACTGTAGAGAGAGTGCTTCAATTCAGTGTCTCAAATTCAAAGGTAAAGATCCAATTGTTATTGCTTAACATAAGCACACAAAACTGTTTGGAGGCTATTTATGCTACCTCTAGGAAGGCTGGAAATTGTACAGCATTATGAAGCTCACTTTAATGACATATATTTCATTTTATATCTCTTTGATCTTAGCTAAACAAACTTATTTTTCCCTGTGTCTCCTGATCATGCTGCCTTGAAACTCTAGTCTTCCTTATACCTGTTTCTGGACTGTGATATTACAGGCTATTGAAACAACTCTTCTGTATTCAAATTACATCAATTTCCTGGTGTCCTTCATCAGGGATTTAGAATAAGGTACAGAAAAACATCTGTCCTTTTAAAAGGGGAAGGAGATATTAATAATCATTAAACTACATAGTCCTGTAGATTCAAAAAGGAGTCCAGATGAAAACTAAGGCATAATAGTCCCAAAATACATGAATTGTCTATACTGGACATGAGAGTAGTCAGAATGGGAAAATCAAGGGAAGTTGTGCCTGAATGACCACATTTTTTTTTCCATGACAGCTATGTGATCAGACAGAAGGCAATGTTTTGAAGGAGTTTTATAAGGATATTTATTTGGGATGAGAGTTTCTTGGAATTACATTAATAAATTAAAAAAGTCTATTATTTTTGGTGACATTTATTTGGTTTGGTAGTCTTGTTACTTTCTTGGTTAAAATATTTTCCTCAGGATGTTCAGGGAGCTGAAGACAAATCCTAAGCTATTTTACAGTCATTACTGCAAAGATACCTAGACCACAAAATCATCGTGACAGCACAGAAATAGTCATTAAACTTGAAACTCAGACAGGCATAGAGAGATATACCTTAACAGAGAGTGCAGAAATTAATACAGAAGTAATATGGAGCACCAAAAAGGTAATAAAGAATAAGAAAATAAAGACAGAACATGGTTTCTTATTTTCATTCCATCAATTTAAATTGAATGCAAATGTCCTACAGGACAATTCCAAAAAGGTCCAGCTTATTCTTGGATTTTTCCAAATTTTAAAATATTTTAAAATTATATGTATATACTTCTAAAACATTTTATTCTCAATTTATCAGAACTGTTCTGTATAACTTTACACTATGGCTTAACATTGTATGCATTCTTTATAATTGAAGACAAATATGCCAGCCTTATGGGAAAACAGAGAAACAAAAAAACCAAACAAAAAACCAAACCACAAAAAACTAACCAAGCAAACAACAAGAAGACAAAAACCACAACACCCAAAGCATTTTCATATATTCACATCTACGTTTTGTTTTGAAGCCATTTCAAGTGGCTACCCCAAGTGCATTATTTAGAGACTTTTCTTGATTCACAGAGAAGTTTTTATGATCAAATATAGATTCTTTTAATTTACATGAAATGTACCATTAGTTCTTTACTGAAGTCTGAAGAAATGGAGCAATTCATAGCAAAATGAAGTCTCACTGAGTGCAAAGCATGCATGTGAACTATAGACAACTATCTGTGTGCATAGCTGCCAGCTATGCTTCCAGGCAACAGTTGCTGGTTCCTATGCACCAGCCAGAACAAGATCTAGAAGGTTGGCTCAGACACCAGGGCAGAGCTCTGTCCTGTCCATTCAATGACTGTTTCATCTTCTTGCCTCATAAACATGCTGTGTAGGGTTCAAGCTGGAGAGGGAATAAATGCTGCAGAAGGGTTTGAGGCTGACAGGGGCCTTTTCCACTCTGTCGCAACCTTAGAAACCTAAATTTGACTTTTGCATCTAGAGTCCCTTCTTACTATCTGCAAAATTGTCACATATGTAGAATTTTCTATAAAGTTTACTGTTCAAGCTTGCATTGTGATCAAGCGAGACACTCCATGCAGCACCAGTGGCATGCCGTGTGGAAGAGATTTTCCCTTTTGACATTCTGACCAGCACTGGAAGTCAAGGTGTCAGGAGAGGCTGTGCTTTGCTGCCAATCACTTGTGGAGTGGCTCAAACCACTGGAGGTTAACAGGCCTCAGATCTGTTGTATCTCTGACTCCAAAACCCCAGGAGCTGTCATCAAGTTTTCCTGGGTACTTTTTACCAAAAAACTCCATGAAGGACCACTCTTCCCAGCTGCAGCATAGAGCACATTTTTCACATCTTGTCCTGTACTGATTGGCCCAAGGACTACTGCACAAATCACCTCCTGTTTAAGTTGTTCAAAATTTGTTATTTTTCATAGCACTGCTTAATATCATTCATTTTCTGGTTCACTTGATGGAAAGGCATACAGTCTGACTATACTCTGGAATTTGCATTCTCCAAAAAACCACAGCACCTAGGAAAGTCTGTGATTTCTTCTTTTTGGTTGGTGGGAGACATAGCTGCTGTTTCATTGTTTCTTTTTTAAAGTATTTTTTATTCTTGTCTTTTTTCTTTTCAAGATGATTTCAGGATTTTTCAGTCATTTACTTCCCACAGATACAACTTCAGCTGTAGATGTATTTATTGTAGAAGATATAAGCAAAGGAAAGACTACCGTATCTTGTTTAAAACATTGGTCAGTTTCTTATCTCTGATGTCTATAAAGGGACAGTTCAGGTTTTGTTTCATAGATCTGAAGCATTTGTCCTATTTTCTAAGGAAAAACTTCATAAAAATTCATTATTCATTATCCACCTCTTTCAACACCTCCAGCAGAAAAAACCCTGCCGTATTACATGACCAGATCTGTATTCAGGTTTTCTGATTGAATATTGTGTCATAGAAAATGCTGTACAGACTGTGATTAAATTCATACATATGTACTCTGACATTTGTTCCTCTAGAAAAGACAAAAGAAGTTAAGCAGTTACTAAGAATCCTGGTGATCACTACTTTGAAAAGGGCAGTTTCACTATCCCAATATGACATAATGTTGATAGAATTATTAGATAAGATATTTCATATGATTACAATGGACACAGGATATGTCTTTTGACCAAATTTTGCCAGGTTTTTCTCAGATTCTTCTAGATGTCTTAGTAAGAAACAATCTCATTCGGGAGGTATATAAATCTATCATCATCTGGGGACTTGGATTCTTTTGAAAATTGCAGGCATTCATCTGTGAGAAAGCAACTAAATTTAGATATTTATATTGCCAGTACCTGGTAGCTGCTTAAGATATATACATGGGTCAGTGTCCAATCTTAGCAGTAGAGCTCATGTCACTGCTGAGTTATCAAATCAATGCTGTTATCAATTTGGCCTAGACCTTTCAACCTGGCCTGCTTGCACAGATTTTGGCACTTACAATGCTCCACTGAGTAATGAGTGAAGGGTATAATCTATATTTTCCTATTGTCTTGGCTGTCTACGTAGTTAGTGTCCTAGAAGTTTGATTAACTGAATGTATATATACACACTATCAACTGGGAAATGAAAACTTGCTGCACTTTAAAGATGCATAAACATGAATTTCCCTGTTGATTACCAATTCATTATAGTAAGGATTGATTAATAATTGTATGCCAAAAAAAATTCTGTGGAGTAGAAGATTGGATTAACAATCGTATCAAACAGATTATTCATAGTATTGTATTATGGCATTTCATTTTGTGTATAAAATGAAATAAACCAATCCTTGCTGTTGTATCCACATGTAGTGCAGTACAATGTAAAATGGCCTCATATCAATTCAGTTGCAAACATTAATTTTTTAATGTCAGTTTTATCTTTGGGGACTACCTTTAATTTGTGTTTGCCTTTTTCATCCAGTATAATTCAGAAGATTTAAAAATTCATTTTCATATGTACACACACTTAATTTTAGTGGTGAGCTAAGTTATAGCAAGATATTCTGTAGAAATGAGTGGGGGGAATAAACATTTTGTTCAATGATTATATGCTTGCAATAATACTATTTTTAGTAAAATAGCAAAAAAAAAAAAAAAAAAAAAAAAAAGAAAAAATATAATCTTTGGATTATACTTTGTAAAAAATGTGTTTGTTGGTGGGACATTTAAATCATCAGAGGTGGAAGTAATAGTAACCTCAGGAGAATGACAGTGTCCATTCAATTGGTGGCTGTAGGATTGGCAGTGGAGGAATAATATTTTCTTATAACTTTAATCAAGACCACTGGGCTAGTAAAAAAGACTTTTGATTCAAGGGGTACAAGAGACTGAGCTGGTGAAAGGGACTGCAAAGACAAATGCTTCAAGAGGAATTTGGTGGCAGCAATGATATTTGGAGGAAGGAAGAAGGAATATTCTTACACTGAAGAGGAGCCTGATGTGTTGATCCTACAAGTTAGTCTGAAACCATTTAATTCACAGGATCTGATGAAAAAGTTTTTGAGTAGTTCAAGGGCAGGTTGAATGGGACTCTGAACAACCTGATCTAGCACATGGCATTCCTGCCCATTAACGAGGGGTTGGAACTAGATGATACTTATGGTTTTTTTCCAGTTCAAACCATTCTGTGATTCTATGATCCTACAAAAAGTATTCCTTGCATATATAACAATTTTTTTTCAAAATATACTAGCAATAATATAATTTATTCATGCCCTATATACAATGTGCATACAATAAATATATTGTAATATATCAGATATCAATAAATTAAATCTTCAAATCTAGTAAACAAAAAGGAGAAGGATTGAAGCTAGCTTATTTAAAATGATTTATCATATAAATATTCAAACTGTAGCTTTTTGTGATTTTAGGACATACTACACTTTTATGAAAACTGTTCTTAATAATGGTTAAATGCAGAGCTTATTGTGTGTCTGTATTACACAAAGGGCTGCAGAGGCAGTTTCTTCAACATTAACCAATCATGACAAAATGCCTGATTTTCCATATATGCATTCTTTACTAAACACAGAAAAAATATGCTAATTTCATCAGGATCATAAATGAAATAGTGTTATGCTTTATGACATAGAATGACAGAATAACAGATTATGCTGAGGTGGAAGGAACCCACAAGGATCATCAAAGTTCAACTCCTGTCTCTGCACAGGACAGCCCCAAGAGTCACACCATGTGCCTGAGTGCATTTTTCAAATGCTTCTTGAACACTCTCAGGCTGATGTTGTGACTGCTTCCCTGAGGAGCCTTTCCAGTGCCCAACCACACTCTGAGGGAAAAACCTTTTTCTAAAATCCTAAACCTCCCTTAACACATCTTGAAGTCATTCTCTCAGGTCCTGTCACTGTCACTGTCAGGAGAGATCAGTGCCTGCCTCTCCTCTTCCCCTCATGAGGAAGTTGCAGATTTGTGATGAGGTCTGACCTCAGTCTCCACCAGGATGAACAGACCAAGTGACCTCAGCCACTCCTCATACAGCTTTCCCTCAAGGCCCTTCACCACTTTTTTTGCCCTCCTTTGGATGCCTCCTAATACTTTATATCTTTCTTTTATTGTGGAGCCCCTAACTGCCCCCAGCACTGGAGGTGAGGCTGCCCCAGTGCAGAGCAGAGCGGGACAATCCCCTCCCTTGCCCGGCTGATGATGCTGAGCCTGATGTACCCCAGGACAGGATTGGCCCTCCTGGCTGCCAGGGCACTGCTGACTCATGTTCAACTTTCTGTCAATGAGGACCCTCAGATTCCTTTCCACAGCACTGCTTTCCAGCATCTCATTCTCCAGTCTGTGCATTCGTCCAAGGTTGCCCATCCCAAGTGCAAAATCTGGCAGAGTCCCTTGTTGAAGTTGATATGGTTGGTGATTGTCCGGCCTTCCAATTTGTTGAGGTCCTTCTGAAGGTCCTCCCTGCCTTTGAGGGAATTAACAGCTCCTCCCATATTTGTATCATCTGCAAACTTACTTGGTATCCCCTCAAGTCTATTTATGAAGACACTGAAGAGTACAGGGCCTGAGATGGAGCCCTGTGGAACCTCAGCAGTGAGAGTTTGCCAGTCTGATGTCAGCCCATTCTCCACAATTCTTTGCACCTGACTCCTGAGCCAGTTGCTTACCCATTTCACAATGTGTTTATCCAGGTGAATGCTGGATATTTTGTCCAGAAGGATCCTGTGAGTGACACGATGAGGAGGCAATCTTTGCAGAAGTAAATCAGCAGTATATATTGTTTAACTTCAATTAGTTTGTAGGTACTTTAAACAAACTGAAAAACAGATGACTGCAAAAGTTGAATTAAAGACCCAAAATGTTTCTTTCCTAAAAAGTCTTCTCTTGATTTATATGAGCAAGAACCTGCAGGGACCAGCTAAAACCCCAGGCATCAGATGCCACATTGCAGAGAGGTTCAAGAAGAGTTTCCGTGTCACTTGATAAATGCTGCCTCTTTAATCTTTATATAGTGATTAAAGCCTGGATGTTTTGTTTTGCTTTGTTTTGTTTTGCTTTGTTTTGTTTTGTTTTGTTTTGTTTTGTTTTGTTTTGTTTTGTTTTGTTTTGTTTGTTTTGTTTTGTTTTGTTCACCCTGGGCTCATCTTCTTGGTGATATTGGTATATCTGGTGGTATACCAGACAAGTAGGTATGACAAATTCTTTTCTCTCATGGTCTTCCTAGTACCCTAGGTAAAGGATACTGGTTGGTCATCAACTTAAAGTACATCATTACAAAGAAGTATTGCAAAATGATTTTTTACCACAAAATTTGAGTGACTTCATGCATAAGTTATCCTATCCATAACTCACACTGCCACAAAGTTTATTTATTTACTCACCTGTTCTTTTCTGTATTTACTCACCTGTTCTTTTCTGTACATATCATAGTTTTTAATATGTTTGAAAAGGGACATGAGAAATCCAGTCCTATGACCAACAGTGAAATTCTGTTAATGGTCTCTGAAGTAAAAGGGATTTCTTACTCTGGCATGAACAGGATGAATAAACCTTCCATTACTTCAAATGTAACTGGTTTCTCTGAAGGGAACTCGGTAAACAAAAGAATAACTGTCTGAAAACCACTGTTTCCAGCCTCAACAAGGAATTGTTCCTATAGGACTTTTAGTTTGAGGATATATATTCTTCTAATCTCCTGCAATACACAGTTACTTCTTAAAAACATTGTACAACACAGTAGTCAGCAACAGGCATAAATCAACAAGAATTGTTCAGTATTTGTCTGAAGTGTTCCAAAGCCAGTAATTCTTCATGAACTGCTTGTGCTAATATTTGAACACCGGCCTTATAATCTGCCAAAGCCATATATTGCATTTTAACCCTTCCAAGTTTTATGTGAAATGAAAAATAGAATCCAAATTTTGATTTTTAAGCCTGACTAGTTCTTTGAAATATATGATATTGTCACTAAAAAGTCAAAATATGACAAAAGTTGACAGACATATGGATATCTGAAACAAATAGAGAAACTCAGACTCCAGTGCTTTCTAACATACCGTAAATTTTGAGGTTTTAAAAGTGATTGAATTAAATATATTTGTTGGGAATTCAACAGAATTCTTGTAGTTGAGTGATTTGGAATTTCCTTCTACTGAAGCACCTATTTTATAATAAAATAGGTTTTTTGCTCTAGAAAGAAATTTGATAACTGTCTGTCTACTTTAAGGACTTGCATAGTTTCACATATCCAAAATCACACCCTGAGGAATAGCATTTCAATGGGATGCAATGGGGTGATTTAACACCCCAAACTGTTCAGCTCATAGCTCTCCTGGAAGAAAAAAAGTACAAATCTAAATATGCAGGCAATGGAATAAGAAATTCTGTACAGTAAATACAATCACTTTTGCAGAGAAGTATCATAGAGGAAACTCTTGAAAGAACCAGAATATTTAGCATAAATCCCATTGCTTACTACATCAGCAAGGCTTTCAGTTGTAAGCAATTATATTGTACCAGTTCCCTATACAGGCCAGGAAGGGACATAATTTTTTACGGATGTCCATTTGGATGTTGAGCTGCTGACTGCTACTCTTTGGACATGGTTATCCAGACAATTTCTTATCCAGTGAATAGTCCATCAAACCCATATCCCTCCAATTTAGCTACTCAAATGTTGTGTGGGAGTCATGTCAAAGGCCTTGCAGAAATCAAGGTAGATGACGTTAGTTGCTTAGTGCCCAGTGCAGTCACTGCATCATCAGATTAGTCAGGCATGGTTAGCCTTTTTTGAAGCCATGTTGGCTATTCCTAATCACTTTTCTATCCCACACACATCCCTTCCAGGAAGATCTTTTCCATGTTCTTATCAGCAAAGAGGTGAATCTCACTGGTCAGTAGTATTCAGGGTCCTTCTTTCTTCCTTTTTTGAAAACTGGCATGACATTTTTCTTTTTCCAGTCTCCAGTGACTTTCCTGGCTGCTATTTTTAATACTGCATGACTTTTTGAATGGTGGGCAGCATAGCAACTGCATCAGCCATTTCCCTCAAGACCTTGGGATGCATCTCGCCAGATCCTATGGACCTGTGCATGTACAGGTTCGTCAGAAAAGCAGATAAAATAAATTAAATATGGATTAAAAATGCACAAATGAAATACAGATGCAGATAAAATGAATATACTTACTAAAATAAACAAATGAATTAAGAATTATTTTTAAAATCTTTAGTAAATGAATATGCTGATATAAAAATAAGAGCAGTATTGTGGCAAATATGTATTTCTGGCCCATATTATACTATGAAATAGCCTTATTTTTGAATACACGTAACTTCCAGAGGCTGCCAATTATATGAGAGACTCAAAAAAAAAAAAAAAAAATCAATCAAGCTTGTAGAATCTCTGGAATTTCTTTGAAAATTAGTAGAGTTGCTTAGATGCTTGCTTATGGGTTAAAATTTTCAGATTCTATCTTTTGATCTTAGTGCCATGTTTAAGACCCCACTGAAAATTATTTGCCCAGAGAAGAGTGGTATTCATTGCCTGATCCATCTATGACATTCTGCTACTGTCTGAGTCAAATTTAATGGCTTGTGACAGGTCAATTAAAGTTAAGGAACTCAAGGTTTGTATGACAGATTGATTGTTTATGAAGTGAATTTATATGTGTACATAATGTAATAATTTGCATAATTAATTTATTGTTGTTGTGAGCATTACATTTGCTTGTGTAAATTATACCAGTTTGCTGTTCAGATAAAAATGGATATTGATGGATTTGTTTTGACTATGCACAGGTTGGCTTTGAGTAGAAATTTATCTGGATGCAATTCCTTGCTGTCTGGTGTCAGATGGCAGAGAACATCTGCACATCAGATCTGAGGATCAAAGTCAGTGAAAGCAGGCAAAAGTGCTCAGGTCGTGATATTAGGAGAGTTAAACTTCTGTTCACTGCTCGGGAAGAATGAGTAAGAGAGGTTTGACTGACCACCTCCACAGCTCAGTGCTCTTTGTTGTCACCAATAGATCTTGGGCAATCAGCATGGACATATATTCAAGTTCCATAAATACGTGTTTCAGGTAAAAAAGCTTCCTCAGAAAACTGAAGAGTTTTAAAGCAGAGTAGTCCAAAACACTCATTTTTAGTGCAATTTCCTGGAATGTGGGAGACTGAAATTCATGTGTGTTTTACAAAGGATGATTTTAAAATAACTGTCTGTTTTTGATCTATAGCCATCATAATCACTACATCGCTGGACAAATAGAGGAATACCTCTTTACATTTTCTTTTCTTTCTTTTATTCCTGGCATATAGCTATCTAAGTTTATACATTTAATGTTGATATAGGATAATCTCTTTTTCTGTTGAAGAGTTAGGCTTTTGTGTTCTTTTTATGTGTACTTTTCTGTATTTATATTTCGATATCTTAATAATTCTTTATTGAACTTTGCCCAGGTATTTATGATTGTTTCCTGAGCCTATATGAACTCCTGAGAGGCCTATAAATCCCTTGTGAAATAAGAAGAGATTTTGGGTGGTAGTTTTGGAAAAAGAGGTAGAAGAGTTGATAGATTTTTAATGATATTGGTTTACAATTGGCTTAAGTTAAATTAACTCTGCTTGCTGCTGAAAGGGACTCTTAACCTGTTCTCATTCTTGTATCAGCACTTGCAATTAGGTGAGTCAGATCATTTATCTTTGGTGTTGGTTATTTTCTTCCCCCATTATTAGTTTTCCATCATGGCTAATCTTGACTTGCTATAGGGCCCCATGATGCTCGTGTTGGCTGAAGGGAGGCAGCAAAAACTGCAGCTGAAAAAGGTAAGAATGTTATTTTGGAAAAAATATAAGATTTTTTTGGCTGAAACAGATCATGAATTAGTACTCCAGGATGTGAATAGGACTTCTTTTTCATACCCAGATAACTCTAGCCAAGTCCAAAATTTTAATCTATGTACAAGAAGAGTGTATCCTGTTCGCTTGAGACAGAATTTAATGTTTGCAAGTTCTTGTTATTCCTTTATTATACAGGTGTAATGAAGAATACATTGGTCACCACCTTGAGGCTACTCAGAGAATGAAGCAATATAATGTGTGGATCATGCTTGTTAACTGCAGTTTTCATGTTGTGACTACATCACACCACTTTCTGAAAAGTAATGGTTTTCAAAAAGCTTCTGCAGGCTATGCAAGGTCTTTGTATTAACCTATAATATACCTATTATGTCTCAGCTCCTCTGTTTTGCTCACTCTCCCATGAACATAATCTTGCAGACGATGCCAGTGGCAACTTCTGAGCTGGTGTTTCTTTTGTAAAGTGGGAGGCAATTACTGACAGGATGTAATCTGTTGGATTTCATTCCTTACTGTGACTCATTAAAGCGTACTTTACCTTCTGTGAATGCTAGAAAGGCTAACCCTTCCCCCACACGCCCTTTTAAAAAAAATTAAAAATGTTTGCTAGTGACTATCTGGCAAGTAACGCAAGGTAAACAGCCATTTCTAACTCATCTTGCTGTATATTTTAATTAATGAGATTGTGCCAGACAGATGAGGGTCTGGAAAAACTAGCACTTGCATGAAAAATACATAGTCTATTTGCTTTACCATGAATAAACAGCAGTTAGATTTGGCTCCTATTTTTCTGTAATAAAAAGAAAATTATATTATATATGTTTAAATATAAGCCTGTTTGTTTTCCATCTCTTACAATATCTTCTACTGTTATTCATACAAATGCAAATAGACAGTAACTTCTGTGGAGAGAGGTTGATAGGTAAGAATCTGCCTATATGTAGTAAACTTGTATACATTTCCTAATGCATTTAAATAAATGAATATATCATCATGTACATCAACAAAAGCAGTCTATTGCACTTCAGGCAAAAGAAATGCTAAGTACTGCAAAGTGACAGATTTCAAAATGGCACCTTCAATAGGCTACAATCAATTTTATGGATTCTTTAGCTTCACCAAACACAAAAAATAATTATATAAATTTTTACATACCTGTGGATTTTAATAAGCTGTCACTAATCTTCTCCTTACTGTTTTTTAAAGTTGATCTGTTTACTTGAAATAACTAAATATAAAAATGTTTTCAAAATTAATGGAAAAACGTGGTTGTTTCAAATGTGGGGGTTTCCAGTGTTACATGATAGAGGAATTACATTGGACATTATTATTAATACTATTATTATTATTATTATCTAGCAAACACTTGACCAACTAAAACATAAATAAATGTACATAAATATGTAGCAAGCATATAAATAACCATTCAATGAAGAGTTTATAGGATTTAATCTTGGGACCAGTATAACTTTTTCATTGCTCTTGCTAAATATTATAAACACTCCCTAAGCTCAAAAGGAGAGACTCGTTTAAATGAATCATATGATATTTCCATAAAATAACAGCAAAATAGCACCCAGCAATAAGGTTCCTAAAATTTATTTAAGATTAGGAAGGGATTAAGAGAAGCAAGGAGAAATGTGTATAAATACCTGGTTAGGTGGTAGAAAAGGTAAGAGACAAACTCTTCTCAGTAGTATTCATTGGCAGGACAAGGGGTGATGGGCACAAACTGAAACACAAGAAAGTCCATTTAAGAGGGTACTTTTTCGCTGTAATATTGTTTGAGCACTGGAACAGGTTGCCCAGGAATGCACCATTATGTCCTCATCCTTGGAGATATTCAAAACCCAGCAGAACATCCTCCTGGGCAAGGTTCTCTAGCTGACCCTATTTTCGCAAGAGGCTATTGAACTACACAGTCTTCATAGAACTTCTCGAGTTTCTACTATTCTGTGATGCTGTGCATTTTTGCTCTCTGCCTCCATAAAGAGAAATTAAGTGGCCATCATTCAAGACAGATGCAGAAAGTTTTCACTGAAGGATTTAGGGAGCAATTTTCCAAAGCATGAATTGTTTCCACTTTTCACCATTTACCTCTCTGATGCACAGCTAAATACATTAAGGAAATATACACAATTATAGTCACAAACCCACCCACTGATGCCAGCAGCTCTGCAGTGTAACTTTCTCATGTTCATTAACGTAACACTAATTTTATTGGTTTTGTACATGACTAAATTTCTTTTTTTCCACTTGAAATATCATTCTTTCAATAGCCTCATTCTACTACGACTTTAGTAAAGGAAACAAAGGAATATCCAACTGCGCTGCACATAATGAGCATCATGAAATGTCACAGCATGTTTTAACAGAGACATATTCTCTTGCAATAACAACAGATATTCTAAAATCATATTTTTAATGTGATTTAAGTTTAAATGTATAGTAAAAAAAAAAGAAATTAACAACAACAGAAAATCGCTAAAAATGTCAGGCAATTTCAGGGAATTCTGAAAAGGCTGCTGAACAAAGAAGAAAAAGATCTCTGTGATGTTCACGATCCAATGAGTGCTGAAGGTGAGAAAACTTTCTGGTGAAATATCATCACATTTCTGCCTTTTATAGAATTATCCAACTGATCTCAGTGATCATTGTCAGAGACATTAAATTGTTCCCTATGGACATAGCATTGGATGTGCTGCAGTCTTTTTGTCTTGCATAGCTAATATATCATTTCAAGCCAAATAGCTTATGTCTTATATTGATAAATAAGGTCTTAAATATCTACTCTTTTTAAACAGTACTCTGTTCAACTATTTTCCAAATATTTAGCTTTCAGTTCCTGCATCTGATCTTAGTGTCTGCTGAATATTAATTCTTAATATACTAGCTTACTGGCAAAAATAATTAAATTATTGATATGTTTTCTTAAGACCTCTGCCAGCTATTTTTGTCATCCTAAAGATGAAAAGGATGGTTGAATATGTACAGAGGCTCTGAAAATCCATGTAGTTTCACACTTTACTGGTGGCAGAATGAATGTACAGAGGTCCCCTACTGAAATAGACTCCTCATCTATGAAATGATTTGAAACAGGAGATATATGGACAGGCTGTGAATAAGAAGCTTATCAGTATCATTTATGTTCATATTTGTAGAATAAAAGTGCTCTTAGTAATTTTCCAAGGAAGCAGTGCAGCAGAACTGGAGCCGTTCCTAAATAAAACATCAAATTTGCATTATTTTGTAACTCCTAGGAGAAATTAGCACGTTTAATTATCCAGATAAATAAAAAGATGGAAATATTAATTTATTCATTAATATATAACTTAAAATCAGGAAATGCTAAGGTTAAAAACCTTGATATTATTGCAAATATAAATCTAGAGTTTTTTAAGCAGATAAAAATGCTTGTTTCTGAATTACTCTTATTCTCAGGATAACTTTATTTCATGGCTGAGTTAAATTTTGTTTCTTGAAGTCAGTCATGAGAATGTAATGATATATAACTGTAAAGAAAAAAGTTTAAGTGGTATAGGCTTTTTTATCCGATTTGGAGATTACATTTCCTATGGTCCATAATTTGTCAAAAGACTAATTACAATCATAGAATTGAAACTATGATGGTAAAAGGAAGACACAGAAAATAAAGTATAATTCAGCTCTAAAGGACTGTTCCTGAGATGCCAGCATACAATTTCTATCTTCCCCAATAAATTTTATGTGCACAGAATAAGATAAACTATTATACCTAATGATTAATTTCTTATTATAGTCCACAGATTAAAAGACATGGAAGAGGAGATGGGATGGATAAATCATTCTGTCTGATTAGTAAAAGTTTTATGTGTATTTGCATATCTAAATATATGATCCCATCACTGTAAGACTATGTCAAAAGCTTCCATTTTAACTCACATAGGTATCTGTTACCAGAAACTTGAAAATTCAAGATGAGTTTGAGGAAGGTCAAGTTTGATTAGACAGACTTTCAATTCAAAGTACTTCATATATCCTTCATTCATCAAATCTACTCAAACAATGCTATAAACAAGGCTATTTCAAAGATCTGCTAGTCTTTTGCACTTTATGTATGAAGAAGTATCCCATAAAATTCTTAGAGTAATGCTCTGTGAGTGTGGACTATCTAGTTCTTTTATTTTTCCCATAGAGTTTATTGATTAACCAAAAATAGCATATTGAAGGATTAATTACTAATTTGAAATTGTAGCTCTGTAGCCCAAGAAACATATAATTGATATGAGTAATAAAAGATACAAGCTTTTGCCACCATTGAAGCTTGAAGAATTGTGTAGACTTGGCATGAGCTAAGTTTAGGTTGTTTAAGCTGTCATAATAATTGCTTAAGGATTAGGTAATGACTGAGTGTCTTGGGAGTTTGGTTATGTTCATGAATATGATATATGATAAATGTTTAACAAATCTGTGCAGAGGATAAGTGAAGAAAGAGCAAGAAAGACTGCATTAGCAAATATGTGAAAGTCACACTAAGCAGATCAAAGACAGAGAAGGGAGAAATTTCTGTCCCTCAAACCTGAGAGACCTCAGTGAAAAACATCTGTCATTTCCAGCTCTTTGGAACCCCCAGTATCTATCTGGAGTAAGGTGGGTACCATCAGCCTCAGGACTTAGGCAATGTAAGATTGAATACAGAACCAGAGAAAAAAAAGGTAAGTAGAGGAAAAGGGAATTTTTTTTGTGTACGACAGTGATAAACTTTGCTGAAAGGGACATTTGTTCATTCATTATATGATTAGTATTAGTTTTACAATAAGTTTACTGATACTCATGTGAGGCCATCTTCTTTTACCCATTTAGTTTTGAATGCAATATTACAGGTAGGAAATGTAAGAACTATGTCAATGCTGAATGTTGCCATTTGACACACTGGATTACCTCAGGCAAATTCTTTACCTGATAAGATTTTCTTTATGAGCCTGCTGGCATTATTTTTCCTTTTGGTCCAGAGCTATATTAAAAGTTTATTTGTAATCAAACACTCAGTCAGAAACATATTTATCTAGAAGTATAACAATAATAATGACCTAACCTCTCAGATCTCCTCCTTAAAACATAACTCATGTGTAAATGTCTTATTAGTATTTTTTTTGTATCTATTAATATATTAATATTTTCTTATATTATTTAGCTTTTTTGATGACTCACCTGTATTATCCTGATTCCGCTTTGTCTTGGTGTATATGGTCAAAAGATGTTACACAAAGGTAAACCATTTATACTGGATGTATTCCTGAATTTGTACCACTTTGTTAAACACGCTTACACATTTGGAAATATTATCACAAATAAGTTTTCATTAATATTAACCCCAGTTATTTTTCTTTTAGTTCAGTGTAAACAAGTTCTTGTCTTTCGGTACTATGTTTAATGTGAAGTCTCCTATTTAGCAAGATTTACTGCAATTATTTAAATACATTTATAATATGGTCTGTGGTCCCATTGTGCCTGTGTATTATGTGTATTTTAAGTGCATGGGTTTGATTTTAATCCACATTTGGAATGTTTCTCATATGACTATAGGGCCACAGAGATGGAAAAAAAATTATAGAAACCCTATAGCTTAGTGGCTGTTTGCTTTTTTTCTTCTGCTCAAGTTTAGTACAAAGCTTATTCAGATTGATTTGGAGCTCTTTGTGAATATTTAAAGCTTACTGATCCTGTTCTCTTCTTTTGCACTCTCATAGGGTGCTTTATGCTTACTTTTGTAATTGGTGACTATGTTTAGTGGCCATGGACTGTGTTTAATTAGCAAGGTCATTTGATTCTGTTACAATTTGAAGTTAGAAACATGTTTCTTCTCTTTTGAAACTCAACATTTAGTGTCAAATTAATGAAGACTAAAGACCTACGGATGACAATAATTATTGCTCATTTAAGAGCATTTGCAAGTAAGTAATCTCTAAACTCTTGTTCTGATTTCAGCCCAGGATATGAGGGGCACAGCCTGGAGCCATGTGGATGTGTCTAGGTTGTTATTCTGTACCATAGATATCCTTCCTGGGGTGCAGAAGAAGGGCATTCTGAGAAGAAGGGGTCCACAGCCATTTTATCCTTTTCCAAGGAGCGAGCAGCGAATGGAGTGGTGGGGTAATGCTGGTCCTGACTGAAGGGTTTGTCTGCAAATATTTTTCATTGTCCTGGGCTTGGGGAAAAAAATGTATGCACAGAGTGTCCAGGGGCCATTTTGTTCTTTGTCTCTTTGAGGGGCTGTGGCCACATAAGGTCAGACTGGGTGAGCATTCTGAGTGTAATCACTCTCTTTTATACACTGTTGTTATTTATGTTCTTGCTGTTTTTGCTTGTTTTCTCATCTCATTGCTGTTTCTAGTAAAGTGTTATCTCAAGCCATAATCTCTACCTCAGAATATCTCTGCCTATTGTCTCTCGCACCTGAAGGGGTAGAAGGAGGGCTTAATTTTCAGCTGGGCATTTTTCCATAACTCATTAATTTTATTGACTTTTATTTAATTGGTGCTTTTAGCACACAGAGAATTGAGTTTCTATTTATTCTTTAAGTCAGTATATCAATTCAGAAGTGAAAATAAAACATTGGTATTTTTTGTAAAAATTCTTTGTTATTTCAAATTTCCGGGGAAAAACAGTCAATTTATGTTAAATTTCTGGGAAAGAAGTAATAATTTCATATGGGTTTGAACTGGGGTTTTTTTTGTATCCAAGGTCAGCTTTTATGTATTATGGTGCTTTAGTCCTAAAGCTACTGTTATTTGCCTCAGTGTTAATGGTTCCTGTTTCTTGGGAGAATTAGGAAGTAAACAAAGTGGATAACTGCAATTTTTCTACTGTTGTTCTTAGTCTTCCAGACCTTCAGGTAGTAAAATAGATTACAGTCTTGGATACATTACTCTGGCCTTTGTTTTCAGCATGGAAACTGAAATATTTAAATTTACTCACGCTTAAGCAGAAACAGAGAAAACAATTTAACAGTATATGTATACTGAGAAGGAAAATAAAACTAGACACTGAAGAAGAAGTAAAAAAAGAAAGCATTCTAGCTGCAGCTACCTGGTACAGCTCGTAATACACTCTGATAATGTATGTTAAGAAACGTAAAAACAGTATCTAGGTGTTGAATTCTGATTTTTTATCTCTGATCCCTAAGTAATACAAAATTTGACAGACTGCACTAAAGACACTGGATATTAAAAAATGCAAATTATTTTGCAGGTCTCTTTTAAAGAGATAGAGACAAAAAGAAAGAAAAGGAATAAAATTCTGATACTTAAGAAAAGAATGGAAACAAAGAGGAGAAAGCAAAATAAGTGGACATGGATAATGTGAAACAGTAAGTCTGAATCATGGAATCACTTATGTTGAAAAAGATCTATAAGATTATTAAATGAAACTGTTAATCTAACATTACTGAGTCCAAATGCCCCTAAATGCCACAGCTATGTCTTTTAAATATCAACAGGGATGGAGACACATCCTCTTCCCTGGGCAGCCTGTTCCAATGTTTGACAGCCCTTTCAGGAAAGAAGTTTTTCCTTCATCTTATACAAAAAAATTGTGGCAAAGAAAAATGAAGTCAATTGTATGTGTTTACTTTCAGATTAACATATTCTACTGGGATCGGTTAGTTACTAATTTTTCATAAAACTCATCCATATTAGCTGGAAAACTTAATCTGGTTTATTAACTGATTAACTGAGTTAACTGATCCTAATAAATGTGTTCTGGGGCACACAGAAAGATAGAGAAATGGAGAAGATAAGAAATTTATGTTTTAATTGTTACACAAGCATCTATTAGTAGTTTTTAAATATCTCACTAGCATTTTAAAGACTCTTCTTTTTGTAAATATTTCTCCTATATCACAGAACCTTGTTTTTCTTTTCTTCATTTCAAAGACAAGAAGGGTAACATCAGCTCCTCTGCAGCTTAAGAGGAGGGAGTGACTAAGCAAATGGAAGGATCTAGGATGGAATAATTTCTCCTATATCACACAGGAGTTACACATTTAAATATGGACTGGAACTTGGAGTATCTTTGCTCTGTATTATAGTGCAGATTACTGCACCATTTTTGATTTCTAGTATATCTTCTGATGAAGCATATCCGATTCAATGTGTTCACTATTTAAGATGTATATTTAGGATATTTCACCAGCCATGGTTGTAAATGACTCACATAGAAGAACACAGAAGTGCTATTCAAGGAGTACAACAGAAGTGAGCTGTAAATTCAGCCTTTGAATTGATGGCTGATTTTCAAGTTAGATGCACAGCAGAATAGTTTCTTGAATCAGGGTTTAAATATTTCAATTTGTAACAGAGCTGATATTTCTAAACTTTTGTTTAGAGGAAAAAACAAGTCTTTTGAAATGATTAGCATTTACAGTGTCATTACTTTAGAATGTTTCAGTGTTTATTCCTTGATGAAAATTCTTGGTGCATAATATAGAATGTTAAAAATTCACAGTTAGGTTGAATCTAGAAATTAGATTGAAATAGTTTCCTTAACAAAAAATAACACTTTTTACTTAGATCTTAAATAACTAAAGATTTCTTTTTATCAGAATACTAAACATAAATCTAGTGGAAGATATAATGCCTGTATAAATATCTTGTTGAATATCAAGCACTGATGATACCTGATCAATATTAACCTAAGTATTATTTGGAAAGCCTCTGTTTTATAACATATTTTTCTTTTATCTATGTTATAGGTCATATAGTAGGCCAGACATTAGGATGTATGTGCAGTATTTAGTGCTCTTCAACAGAGGGCAAAAGAGAAAGTTACTATTTATGCTGCTTTGTTACAAATGGCAGACTATATTGGTCTTAGCAAAAGAAAGTAAAAAATAAAGAAAAAGAGTGGAGGATGCTCCTTTGCTGACTTATATCACTAAACTTTGACTGAGAGGTAATTTGAATTATTTAATGACAGAGTATTTGGATTTTTATTCTTCGCTTTTTTTTTTTTTTTAATTTTGCAGTTGCATTATTGGACATGTCTTGTACATACTTAACTGTCTTCTCCCTAGATAATTAGGAGTTTGATTATGACATATAATATATTGGAAGCTAAGTTTGGAATTGAAGTAGCAGTAAATAATATAATACATTTTTTGACCTTTTCTCTGTGTTTCTAAAAATATTTAATTAAATATCAAGCTTAGTGGACTGGAATAATTTTATTATAATTGTCTGGGGAAGGTATCCCTTTATAGGATAGCATGAAATATGTCTTCTAAAGTTTGATTTAATATTTATTAAGTTTTGCTTCTTAAAAGAAAATCTTTTTTCTACTTTCTCTTCATGGTTGGCAATAGTTATAAGTATAATTAAAATTAGATATTTCAGCAAGATAATTTCAAATCCTAGTCATAATATAGTAAATGAAATAGTTTTTTAATAAAATCAGGCTATTTTTTTCCCAGGTGCCATTGTGACCTGGTTGAGATATTCTGCAATCTTCTTTGCATTTCTGCCCAATGTTTCATCTGTAGACTTAGAAACAAAAACCCACCCAATTTTTCAAAGTTTGAATTTTACATATTTTGTTTAAGAACATTTTTTTTCTTCAGCGTAGCATAAAGATTTTATTCCTACCAACTATTTTGTAGCAGTACAAATTTAATTTTATGTTACTCACTATTGTTAAGTGTATTAATTGTAATACTTGGATATTTAAGTTCTGAACTCGCACTCGCATGTGGCAGGCAGACTGCTATGGACAGGGCTATAAAGGTGAAGCAGTAAATTACAAAAGAAAATTCTATCTTTCCCAAAGGAAAATGATGCTGAAATTTACTTTGTAATGTATATTTGAACACCAAAGGAAGTTATTGACTTTGCTGGTCACTTTTCATTGAGCCGATACAACTGTAAACGCATTGATTCCAGAAAAGCTAATTCTGATAAACATAATTTTACAAAAGATAGTAAAACAGCAATTTTACCAAATCAATGAACTAATGTTGTTAAAATGCTTCCTTATAATCTGATTTTTATTCTACAGTTTCATTCACTCTCTTAGCTGTTTCATTCCTCTTTTCCTCAGTTTGTTTTATTTTTTTGAGAACTAGTTTTAATATGCTTTGCTCTTATATCAACTTTATTATGACTCACTAATGCAAAAAAACTTGGGTAATGTTTTCTACCCTGTAGTCCTGACTTTGACCTGTCAAGTCAAAAGTTAGAAGTTAACAAAAATTAACTTTTGTTTGAAGTTAGTCTTCCACTTAATTATTAGAGACAGTGATATCAGTTGTTTACTCATACAAGATGAAGTGACTGCTCAGAAGAGTGAATTTTTTCAGTTACATAAATCGGTGCTCACAAATTCACAAGAAATGATTTGCTTCCTGGTTTTCTTGTATGTACATTGGGGAAGATATACTATAATGTTAATATTTTTAATTTCTACTTGATTTATTTTCAGTTACCTTGAATTATTATTTTGTTTTGCTTTTTTGCAGTTCCACTGAATGCTGGTTTCCCGGTCTAGAAGAATGACTTTTATACTGCACTTCTATTTGCTCTAGAACTGGCAAATTTGGGTTAAAAGCTTTTAGTTAGCTCTTTCATTTGGTATTTAACCTTTGTACATGATGAATAACTTACTATCCTTCTAATGATTTTTTTTTCCCCTAGAGTTCCATTCTTGGCCAGTAGCAATGACTTCCCTCATTCTTTGTGATCATGGTGAAAGAGGAAATGGCTCTGTATGCTACCATAACCACACAGAAATCATTCAAAGTGTTTTATTCTCTCCTTTTAGAGGGCTCTTCTGAAAGAATATAATTTTCTCCATCCTTGTTGGTTTTCTTTTCTGTGTAGCCAGGGCTCAGTGGGTCCCAGCAGCAGACTGGGGTAGGGAGCAGGAGCTGTGGGGGCTCATCAGGGGTCTGTCAGAGCAGGGCTAACTCCAGCCAGGAGCACCAGGGCAGATCCAGCTCTTGGGAATCAGACACATCCCCGGAGACAGGGACAGGCTGGTGTTTTGGCTCAGGCTGACTGGGATCTGGTGGGGCTCTAGCAGAAGCTGGGCCATGTACTTCATTGTTATAGCCAATGCTCTTCATAAATAAGTTGAATGTTCTGGAAAACAAATGAAAAAAGTTGTTCATGACAATTAGTCTACATAAATACATTAGGAATGTTTTCTGTATCCTTTTGGTGTTCAATAATTGTCATATTTGGACAGTTGTGCTCTTTGATACAATATTTTTGTATAACACTATAAAATCATGTTCAAAAGGTCTTGTGTGGAGGTTTTTATAAATGAAGGATATTTCTGCTGATAGAAATTTCATCATGCCAGCCTGCTTAGGGAACCTGTGGACATGGATCCATTTGGGTATCAAAATAAGGAGTGAGGATGATTGAATTTTTTTACTAAATGAATGTTCTGTTCAATCTAAACAATTCAGTAGAGTTAGTTCTAATAAAACACTTTTTGTAAGCAGTTTTCAAAGGCCAACAGCTTCTAGTCCTTTTTTTTTTTTGGCTGGTTTTCGTTAATAAAGAAACCCTGAATCCAGTAGTCATATTCCCCAAATCTGGCTGTATTAAAAGCAAGTCTTGGAGTACAAACTACAAAAAAGTTTGTCTGACTTTGAACTGCCATCTTAACAAAGTGGCAGGTTCTGCCAGGCGGCAGTTTATTCATGTGCATTTGCTAGAGGTGGAACATGAATGAAAAACTTAGACTAGATACCTCATTATTAGTTTTATAAACTAATTTTCACAAACGCTGGCAGAAAAAACTGACAGAAAAACTTACTAGCAAATATGCAAACCTTATTGATCCTCTAAGTCACTTTCATGATCTTATTGAACCATTTCAATTAAAAACAAGTAACAGAAAAACACCTAGATTAAGTGATCCAACTTTTACACTTAAAATATAAAAAAATCTTTCTGATAAACAGTTTTAACATGATAATACTTGTATTTTGCTATTAGCTGCCTTTTTCAATTGTAGCATTTATTGAGTTTTTCACAGAGTATCTACTTTTTGGACAGTAGGAGAAACCACTGGATTTCCTGGCATGGGAACACCTATGGAACTTTTTTAATGACAGTTAAAATTGCTTTTCCCTTTGTTTCAGGGGAACTTGCAAATCCATAGAAAAAACAAAGTGCTGAAATACATACATACAGTAAGCATGACAATCTTATTGTAGATAAGTGATCATTTAAAATAGTTTCTTTAAGAATTCTTTTTTTGTTTTTGGTCTTCCACCAAACTGCATCATCTGATTGATTCATGTCTGAAAATTGTCAACATAATAGAATTAATATTTGAATGAGAGATCCAGACTGCCAGATGACATGAGGCCACTAGATGAGCAGATGACTGTTTTTCTCTATTCTGTAGACAATAGCATTATGTCAATGCCCAGTATCTAACACGAGGTCTTTAATTTTAAAGAATAAATGTTAGAGAACTAGTCTCTCTTATTTGAGACTTTAAGTACAGTCAGTTCAAACAGTCACTCATATAAATATGCAGGTATGATGTCGCCCCTGACTTTCTTGCTTTCAAGTGTTTGAGTCTTTGCAGCAGCTTTCTCACGCTGCTTCACATAAACAATATTGTATTCCTAGAATTTAACCGTATGTTTTGGATAGTTGTTCTCTGAGAGGAGAACTTGACTGATGGTCATATTGACCAATGGAGTCAGGAGGTTGTAACCTCCTTGGGCCAATCTTGGCCCTCTGTACAAAATGTATATAAGCTATTGGAGTCAGACAATAAAAGAGCCTTCCATGTTTGACCCTGCTGCTGCCTGCTTTCCTCTGTGAGGGTTCGCACCCACGTCGCAACGTGTTGCCCCTCTAAAGGCAGGGGGGTAACAGCATGAAGCAATATTAGTGATGCAAATTCTGCAATACAATAGGAAAACTATGTAAGTGTCCTAACAGTGTTTCCTGTGTGCAAACAATTTCAAAATATTCTCAGGTGTATAAACAGCAAATTTTTATAGCCAATCCTCAGAAGCTTTAAGAACATTAATAAAAATTCAAACTCAACTGGTTATGGCTCTTTAGCAGCATGCTTTGACTGGGTAAGCTTTCAGCAGTGGGTTGAAAAAATGACCTCTGAAGATCTATTGTAACCTAAAATATTTTACAATTTTAACATTTTTAGTTTTAATAATTCTGAAACTTATTAAAGAAAAAATTATGTAAACCTGAATCTGTTTAGACATGGTAGTGGCCACTAGTGTTCTGGAATTTTGGCAAGAGGAAGGAATCTATACTCTTATAATGGAGTATAGTTACATTTTAAGGATCCAAGCAGTTTTCAGAACTGAGATGTTTCTTATTCAATTCACAGTTAGAAATAAAATACCAGGGCCTACCCAGACATTCCTTTAAATCTATTTTTACATACATGAAGAAAATCAACTCAATAGGCTTTTAAAGTTAATTTTAAAAGCTTCAAGGGGCTAACAGCCTTCATTATGAGCAAATTTATCAGTATTTAGATAAGATTAGATGTAACATTGAATATTTAATAAATATGTCACTCTTCACACATAAACTCAAAGAAGTAACTTGTAATTCACTCTGGTAATCTACATCTCAGAGATACAATGAAATTGCATTCTGTCTTATACTTTCTAAGTTAAATACTACAGTTATTATATTGCAAGAAGGAAGCAGAGTATGTTGTTACTAAATGCTTGAAGACACCAAAATTATGCATTGAGGTAATCAGTAAAATGTATGGTGAAATGAAAACAAAAACATTCATTGTTAATTAATTTGATTCTTTAAGACAATAGCCCTAAAATTAAAATACTATCAACTATATATAGTCTGCAAATATTGTGTCATATATTATTTATTTATGTATGTATGTAAGTATTTATTTATTTCACAAAGCTATCAATATTTAATTTAGAATCATTGCCCAAATCTTTTATTAGGAAAAATATATTTTCTAGAGGTGCGTATGTTAAAGACACAGTTTGCTCATTCTCATGTATATACAAGAATGTATATAAATAGTAAAAGAGAGGATACTAAAATATTGATACTCTTATGGCTTTAACAAAAAAAAATGCTATAGAATATGAGATAACAAAACAATTATACCTTGGTACCTCATTTATTTGAACATTTCTCCAAGTTTTGGGTAATTTTTTCCTGTTCTAGAAATATCACAGTGTAATGAAATATTTAATTCAAATAAACAAAAAAAAAGTAGGTAAAATCCACATTTATTTCAAAGTGTATCAGATTTGGTTGGTTTTTTTTCTCTGCTGAAACTGATAAAGAATTATTTGCCATGATATATTTCTAACATCCATGTAATTATAATCTATGTATTTGCATGAGCTGATTGCAAAGAAAACAATTTTAGTTTGGGGCTGAACTGGTTTTAAAAAATGCATAATGTACTTAACGAATATATTCTTTATACTGGTTGTGGCTTCTTTTCTGCAAATCAACATAGAAAGATACAATGGGTAAAGACTGGAAGTAAAACAGGAGAGTGAGAAGTAAAAGGGGTAGCAAAGTGGGATTCTTATTTCTTGCACAAATTTTAATTTTCAAATATGCAAAATTACACTGAACAATTTTTAGCACCTTTCCTTGAAATTAACACTTTTAAAAATTAATTAGCAAGGTAAAAAAATGCCTCAGGGACAGTTAAAGTTTAAAACTTAGGGAATTTATCTCAAAAACCAGAAAATACTCTACAATGGGTTTTTTCAGAAGTATTTTATTGGGTTTATTTGGCAAGGTTTGGTAGCAGGGTGTGGACGGATTGGCAATGAAGGTTTCTGTGAGAAAATTTCAGAAGCTATCACCTAAACAGGCACAGCTAAATTCAGCTAGCTCCAGGATGGACATGTTTTTGATCAAAGCTGAGACAGACAATCCATGTTGCTGTTTGCTCTTCTTCGATAACAAGTTCAAAAAAGAGTAAAAATTTCTATGCAACAGCAGCTATGACAGAGGAGTGAGCAGATGTGAGAGAAACAACTCTGCAGACACCAAGGTCAGTGAAGAAGGATGGGAGAAGGTGCTCCAGGCACCACAGTCTGTGGTTAGGACGAGAGTGATGGTTGTTGTCCCCATCAGGGTGGAGCAGATATCCATCCTGCAGCCCAGGCAGGATCCCATGCTGGAGTAGGTGGCCACAGGGAGCACATGCAGGAGCAGATTTTCTGTCCTATGGCCCTATGGGGGAATGACCCTGGAGAAGCCTATCCCTGAAAAACTGTACCCCATTGAAATGACCTTTGCCAGAACAGTCCTTGAGGAACTGTGGCCTCATGAGAAGGACCCACATTGGTGAATTCCATGCAGGACTGTATCTTATGAGGGAAAGCTTATCCTAGAGCAACTAAAAAGGAGAAGAGGGAATTAAGAGATAATGTGTTATAAACTGATTGCAATCCCCATTCTCCATTTAATGGAAAGAAGCAGAAGAGATGGGAATGAAGATGAGTTTAGGAAGAAGAGAAGGGTAGGAAGAAAGATTTGGGGGTTTGCGGGTTATTTCTCATCATCCTACTCTGGTTATTTGGCAATAAATTACATTAATTTCCCCAAGTTGAATCTGTTTAGCCTGTGATTGTAATTTCTTTATGATCATCCTGTCCTTACCTCAACCCAGAAATTTTTTGTAATATTTTCTCTCTGTATCATGTTGAGGAGGGTGAGTGATAGAGCAATTAGTTTGGTGGGCATCTGGCAGCTTGCCAAAGTCAACCCTCTACATCTATGAATTCGTTCTAATTTTTAGGCATACTGGTAAAGAAGATAATTTGAAAAAAAAACCCCATAAGAACGTTTTACTGATAACTAAAAAAATAATGGTAACTTGTTTTCTGGAAACTGCTAGGCTACAAAAACACGTGACATGTATCCTTAACCTTAAATTGAAGGTATTCTATCCAAATAAACAGCAGAAAAAAATGACTTCTTGCTACCATTGTGAAGGCCATTTAATGAATAATTTAAGAGCTGTTAAAAGAAGAAAGAAATCCTAACTTTTTATCTGTCAGTTGAGTGAAACATAATTCAGATACTTTCTGAAACTGTTATTGCTTTAAAAACAAAGCATGACGGTTCACAGTATAGTTCAATGTCATGGCAATGGCTGCAATGATGACGATGTGGAAAATGGTGTGGAAGTTAAGATTGAAAATCTACTGTTCTGTATTACAGTAAAAAGTAGAGCAATTCCAAATGTAGCACAAAAATCCTAAAAACAGTTTTAGCAGAATTGTTTTATGACGTATTCTCTTTGCACACTATATTTTTAAACACTGTCTCTGTCTTTACACTGCTGACCAGTCTTGATAATTTATTTATGCTTATCTCTAGTTTTGTATATTTCAATGATTACAAGATGTGTTACAAATCATTGCTGCTTCCTTTTTACTCCTTCTTTCTCACTTTTTGAAATTATTTTTATTCTCTTTTCAGTACATAATGGAGAATACCTCAGTCTACAGTCTCTATACTTTCAGTGAAAATACTTCACAAGATAGCGAGGATTAATTTCCCCCAAAGTGATCATCTCGCTTATGTCCTTGAAACACCTAGAGATTTTATATTTTTTTTCCATGCAGTCTTCTTTCTATAAGTCAGATAACTTAAGTCAAAACAGACAATTAGGAAATTTCAGAAAAAAAAAAAAAGCAGCCTACAGATAGATTACAGATTTTTTTAACAGATAGAAGACCAAAGCCCAAGTAAGGGAAATTTAGATGGGTAGTTTCATAAAGTAGTTGGATAAATGCCACACATAACGAATATTTTAAAGAATGCATATATTGAAGAAAGAAATCACAGAAAAAAAAAAGTTAAATGAGTTGAGATCTGTTTTTTAGTCCTTCTGGAAGCCAATGGAAAGATAACTTGCTCATGAGCACAAGTACCCAAAAAATAAACGTGTATATATGTGTGTATGTGTATAGTCTGAAAGGACTGGTTTAGTTTACCTGGAAACACTGGGATTGTGTGTATTGAGTTGATGGGACAAGGTTTTGGTGGCAGGGAGATGCAGGGATGGACTCTCATAAAAGCTACTAGAAGTTTCCCCGACATCCAATGGAGCCAATGCCAGACACCGCCCACACAGACCCACCTATGGCTTGAGGCTGAGCTCACCAATGATGATGGTAGTGCCTCTGGGATAACATAATTTAGAAGGGGGAAAAAATGTTTCATGCAACCAATTGCAGCCATAGTAGAGAGATGAACAACACTGCAGGCACTAAGATCAGGTAAGGAAGGACATGATCCAGGCACTAGAGAAACGATTCCTCTGCAGCCTGGTGAAAATCATGGTGAAGCAGCTGTGACCCTCCAGCCCATGAAGAGCAACAGAGCAGCAGAGATATCAGCTTGCAGCCCCTGTAGGATCCCACAAAAGAGCAGGTGGATGTCCAAAGGTGTAGGTTGTGACCGTGTGGGAAACTCATGCTGGAGCAGGCTCCTGGCTGGACCTGTGACCCTGTGGAGAGAGGAGCATTGGAGCAGGTTTGCTGGCAGGGTTTGTGACTCCATGGAAGGCATCCATGCTGAAGCAGCTCAAGAAAAATTGAAATTGAAGTCCACGGCAAAGACCAGGGGAAGTCACGGAAAATTGACTCCCATGGGAGGGATCCACACTTGAGCAGGGGAAGAGTATGAGGAGCCATCTCCCTGAGCAGAAAGAACTGGCAGAGACAGCATTGCTGAACTGGCTGCAACCCACATTTACTGTGTATCTGGGGCAAGGAGGTAGAGAATTTTGTGAGTGAAGTTAAGCCCAAGAATAAGGTGGGCATGGGAAGCAGAAATGTTTTAAACATTTGATTTTATTTCTCATTATCCTACTCTAATTTTTTGGTAATACACTAAATTAACTCCACAAGTCAAGTCTGTTTTGCCTGTGACAGTAACTGGTGAGTAATCTCTCCCTGTACTATTCTTGACCTATGAACCTTTTCTTTTATTTTTCTTTTTTTTTTTTCCTCCCCTGACCAGCTGAGGATGGGAGCAATAGAATTGGTGGACACCTTGTGTCCAGCTAGGGCCAACCTACTACATCATACAAAACATTTATTTTAAGGTTGTCATACTGACAGGATTTTGCCTGTGTTAAATTTTAAGGTCCAATACATGAAGACTTTGGAGGCTGAAACCCATTAGATATATTATTATAAATTTGATTCCTGAAGGACTCTTCAACAATGCATGATCTGTAAGTAGCTGATGCAGATTTTATCATTTAAATAGAAACGGAAGGGGAATAGCATATAAGTAGAAGTCTTATGAGGTATTTCTTGTTTTATTTCTATCTACAGCTCTTTAATATCTATTGTTATTTTATTATTTCCAGAGATGATGCAGTTCTGCTTTCTTTATCTCCACTAGGCCTGCAAGAGTTCCCAATTTTTCATCTAAGCTTATAGCTTAGATTCACTGAGAAATATAAGAAGACCAAAGTTGCTGTCCTTTAACTTTTCAAGAACCTCAGCAATAAGGCATAAATGAGTGTCTGGGGAAAAGATACAATAACTGAAGTAAACAGATATTTATTTTGTCAAGGAATACATGCCCCTTCATTTATAAATTCATACCTTTACCATCTCCACAAATTTTACTATTTGCTTTTGCATGTTCTACAAGCATACAGATAATAGTGAGATGATGCCTTTTAATATTTTAACTTCTATAAGTCATATTTAATACTATATTCTCCCACCTTATGTTTCTGTGTTTAGTGCTATTTAGTCAACTAACATGAAGTAATTTCAATTTAAAAAAAAATAATTTTGCATTTCCTTATGTACTCTCATACCAAAACTTGTTACTATTTTAGGATGTAAATTATATTTATCAAAGTAAAATACTACTCAAATTTCTTGATGGTGTTAGAATGTTAAAATCACTAATCTAAAAGCTAGTTTGCATTATCTGGTTCCTCAATCTTTTATTATTCCAATTATATTTGTCAATTTTACACGTTTCATTTTTCTGTTTCTTTCCTGTGTCAAAAAACATTCCTCATATTTTTTATATAAAATTGCTTTGAAGCTTTAAGAGCAGAATGACTAACAAACCTAACTACCTGCAACCTGCTATGTATCAGCATCTCAATATACACTAAACCCGCAAATTAAAAATATACATAGATTTTCCACTACCAGATAATTATTAAACATTCTAGGATTTCATATACTACTCTAGGAAGAAATTAAAGCAGAATTGAAGAATCTTCTTATTGAGGATTTTCTTGTTTATACATATAAAAATCCCCTGTGAAGAAGTGAGAAAATGCCTGTATTAAATTTTAATGAATATTATCTGTGACTTTTTTTACTCAGTTTTATATTTCTGCCTGTCTGAAAGCATAAAATTAAGTCAAAGGAAGCCCCATATGTGTTTAAATCAAGAAAAGCAAAAACTATCAACAAAGTAGAAGAAAAGTGTGAAGTGATGGGCCATGTAGCTTGTGGCTATGAAAAGAATCCTTCTATTTCCCATCCTCTAAAATGTGAGATCAAAACTTATCAGTCTCTTGAAAGGCTGAGGTGCTAGAGAAAAACTGAGCACGCTGCAAATCAGGCTGGGCTGTTTTCCCAGCAACAAGTCTAGGACCCAAAAGAATTATATGTAAAAAAAAAAAAAAGATTAACTAAAGAAAAAGTTTTGGAGGATTTTTTTTTTTCATTTTAAAATATAAATATTTTCAACTTCTTTTCTTGATATTACCATTTTAAGAAGTTTTTTATGGGGTATGGGAGAAGTCTGAAACAAGAGAAGAAGCTATGAAGGAATAAAAGAAGAATAGAAGACAGAGAGCAGTTATTTAATTCCATTCCACTATAGCATCACCCAAAGATATAAACCTTTTTTGAAACTAATCTCATTTGAGCATCCTGAGACATTTATATTAACACTGCCAAAATGAAGGCTAGATACACAACTTCTGTTTTAAAAAATCTTGACTAAGGACTTTTTCTAGGAATAAGGACATTTACTATGACATAGTTGAGAGAATATCAGTGAAAGAATATCCTTGGATATGGTGATAAAATTCTAAATTAAAGAAGACCGTAGAGACAGTATGCAAGAGATGCCATAAAAACCCAAAACCACAAGTCCTACCCCACCCCCCAAAAAAAACAAAACAAAACAAAACAAAACAAAAAAAAAAACCCAGGCACAGAATTATTAATAGCTCAGTTTGATGAAAACATGCAATTTTGTCTAAATTTAGTTGTCCATTTTTAAGATAAATAGAATTAGAACTCCATTCTGTGTTTTCTGTATAAATTGTTGTTCATTTTATTCAAGTTTTTAAATACAACTGGTCTCTTAAGAGGCACAACTGCTCTTTGTAACCCATCCAGGATTCTCTGATTGGCTCCCATCATCCATACAATGAAAATCTTTGACATCACGACTGCAATCTTTGTCACATCTGCATTATGTGGTTCTGAAATCAGGTGGAATTCCTCCTTCAAGGAAGAATTGTGATAATACTTTTAAGGCAATTTATTAAAAAACAGACAAACAGGTTTATAAGAGGCTTTTAGCAGGAATTACATGCCATTAATGCTCAAGAAAAGGTCTCAGTTGGTGGGTACTCAGAGTTATGCATATGCAAATGCATTGCTCATCTTTTACCCCTTATACATTTAGAGAATTATGGAAATGAAGCCATACAACAATTTATGTATTTAATGAGTTATGTGACAAAAACTCATTGTGATCCAGTAGATACTGGCTGTTAATATTCAGTTAAGAAAGGGATTTATGTCAGCTTTATTTGATTTTCCCATTACTTGACTTAACAGTTTCTCAAATTGATTAGATGTCTGTGGCTAGTTTGATTTACTCTTTTTTATCTTTTTTGTGGGACAACCACAATTTTGTATAGGTAGCAGAGAAAAGGGAAGGGAAGGGAAGGGAAGGGAAGGGAAGGGAAGGGAAGGGAAGGGAAGGGAAGGGAAGGGAAGGGAAGGGAAGGGAAGGGAAGGGAAGGGAAGGGAAGGGAAGGGAAGGGAAGGGAAGGGAAGGGAAGGGAAGGGAAGGGAAGGGAAGGGAAGGGAAGGGAAGGGAAGGGAAGGGAAGGGAAGGGAAGGGAAGGGAAGGGAAGGGAAGGGAAGGGAAGGGAAGGGAAGGGAAGGGAAGGGAAGGGAAGGGAAGGGAAGGGAAGGGAAGGGAAGGGAAGGGAAGGGAAGGGAAGGGAAGGGAAGGGAAGGGAAGGGAAGGGAAGGGAAGGGAAGGAAAGGAAAGGAAAGGAAAGGAAAGGAAAGGAAAGGAAAGGAAAGGAAAGGAAAGGAAAGGAAAGGAAAGGAAAGGAAAGGAAAGGAAAGGAAAGGAAAGGAAAGGAAAGGAAAGGAAAGGAAAGGAAAGGAAAGGAAAGAGGACCTCATGTCCATGAATATCTTTCCAAACTTTTTTTAAAAAGAAGTCTGTAAGTAGTTTAAAGATTGTGTTAAGGCATTATCTGAATCTCAAAAAATGCAGCCAGTACTTGGTTCTAGTGAAGACACAGAAATGTATTTCAGTATTCCTTGGTTGTCTGGAACTGCTGAGGGAGAAATGATGCTTTTAATTCCATCTTCTAATGATGCATAACAGTGTTTGGAAATTTTGATATGCTATCTTTGGACATTTTTTTCACACTCTATTAAAATAAGCTTATTTTCATGTTTGGGAACAGACTGGCAGGAATGAAGCAAGTACTTTTGTGGAGAAAAAAATAGTGGAGAGGGATGGGAACAAGAAGCAACATAAGATGGGTCATGATATAAAAAAAGGACATCTCAGACATACAGTATCACTGGCCTAAAGAAAGGAGAAGTGCATACATTGATGAGAAAAAATCTTTGTTTATCTAACCATTCATTTTTGGTCTTCACTACTCCTTTTCCTGGTAGAAAATTTAAATGGCAACATACAAGTAAAATTGTCAGCTTTAAAAATAAAATGTCACATTCCTTAACAATAACTATATACTGTTAATTACAAACCAAACATTTTCCACCTGCTAAGACTTCTACTCTGGAAAATATCTATGATGACTCCATTACATCTTCTGAAAACTTCTGACTTTAATTGGGAAATACTTTTCACTAATGCTTTGCAGAAAATGTTAACAGATGCGTTTCCCCCAAAGATTAAATATCAATCTATTTTATGAATGTACAAAAGTATTCAGAACCAGTGATTTCCAGAAAAAACAAGTTATTTGGTGGAGACTTAAGAAAAAAAAAGCACAATTTTTTATCCCATAGAAGTCAAGTAAAATTCAATTTCTTCAGTCATTGCAAAGATAATTTCTGTCTTACACATCCTCTTTCATGCTGGCCACTGCATATCTAGGTATTCCTCCATCAGGATATTAAAATATCTTTGTCTCGTTTATTAAGGATAAATTCAAACTGGATTTATCACTAAAAATGTGATAAAAATATCTTAGTTTCATTCTGAGTATATGTTCAGTTTAATTTTGTTTTTCTTGTTAATTACTCAGATTTTCTAGATATGCAAAAGGCATGAAGGCTTGTCACTGGAGTGACATTTCGACTCAAAGACTGGACTTGCATTTTAACTAAATGGTGGGTTAACCTTGGCTGGTGGCTTCCTCACTCTTCCACATAAGCAGGGCAGTGGAGAAAATAAGAGGGAAAATCTGTGGACTGAGATAAAGAAAGTTTAAGCAAAGAAAGCAAAGGTTGTGCAGAGAAGCAAAACAAAACATGATTTTTGCTCTACTTTCCATCACCAGGTAGCATCCAGTGACTTCTGTGCAAGTAGAATCTCAGTACGTGTAGCAGTTGATTTGGAGAGCGTCATCTTACCAACAAACATCGCGCCCCTTTCTTGTCTTTCCTGTCAGCTTTTATCACTAAGCACAAAGTCATATGATATGAGACATCCCTTTGGACAGTTTGTGTTATCTGTCCCACCTGTGTCTCCTCCCAAGCCCTTGCCTGGACTCAGCCTTGTGGCTATTGTGTGGGAGTTCGGCAAAGATAGTCTTGATAACGTAGGAGTATTGCTCAGCAACAGTCAAAATATTATCAACAATCTTCCAACTACAAGTAAAAGCAAATTGCTACATGGGGTACTCTAGGGAAAGTTAACTCCATCCCTGCCAAATCCAACACAATCTCTACCCTTTGTTCCATACCATTTGGAAAATCATCTGGTCTCACATAAACTGATACATTTATATATCTTCTGACCATTCAATTGGATGTTCCTTATTCCTGAAATCCTCTTTTACCAACTCTTACAAATTATACTACATCCTTAAACCATCTTTGTGATTTATAGATTCTGATTAATTACCCCATGTCTTAACAGAGAGAGCTAATTTGTCCACTCTATAGGACTCTGTCACTCCACAAAATGTTCAGAAGAACAGACTATGATCTGGGACTCCTGCGTCATGGTGGTTACTCAGGACAAAAGAAGCAATATGTTTGATTGCTGAATGCCAACACCAGATTGATTTTGGTCATCACTGCACTCATGCAGTTCATTGTGAAGCTCACCCTTCATCACTTAAGGTAGTTTCTGCTATATTACTTCCTATGACATGCAAGTCACTTCATTGGTTGTTTCTTCCCAAGAAAGAAAATTCTCCAGAACGCAGGCTGGAGTCTCCAGCAGACTGGATCTCCTCATCCTTCTGCATTATTCACCAAGTACACCCAGGTCCCTGAGTGAAGACAATCCCACAGATGCTTGCCTTTTCACAAGTGAGGAATAATCCACACTGCCTTTTCCAGTCTCACACTACAGGAGCTTTACCTTCTCCCAGACTGTGTACGAGCTCTTTTTGGGCAGGACTAGGACAGTTAGGAGTTCCTCTGGTAGGAGTTCCTCTGGTGTTAACCAACCAAGCACCCTCAGCAAAGAGTACTTCAAGGACCCAAAGAGTCCAAATGAACTTTTGGTATAGCCACCAGGAATACAGAGATCAAAACAGTTGCCCACTTTGCCTGCTCTCTCTATTTGAAATCTTCACCCTTAGCATGGTGAATGTTCCAAAAAATGACTTTTCCTTGAGCTATAAATGTATGGTCTGTTACTTCACCATCTTAAAGCTGATGAACTCTTGATTTTGGTTGATTTTGGACTCCTGTCTCTGAAAATACATGGAGTTCACAGTCCCTGATCTGGCACCTTCTTCCTCTGTACCATAAATGGAGGGTATCAAATGCTTAATGGTAGAATATGTACAGCCAGAGCATGAAATGAGGAGACATTCAGTCCCATAAGTGGTATGAAGGCAAACTCTGAAAATTGTCATGTGGGGATGTGAACAAGTATATCAATAGTCATAATTCTGATTAGAATTTGTAATTACATACATACCATGAATATTCAAATTTAAAATTAAACTAAGGAAGTTGTTAAAATCATATTATATGCTAATGACAGACTTATGAAAATGAACAATACTGAAACGTCAGATCAGTGCAACTTCAACAATTTGAAATATGGCTACAACAGGAATAAATCATGTTCCTTTGTGTATAGAATGTACAAAACCATTCTTTACAGCTGCTTATTTAAATTTTGTGAAGTCAAGATGAGCTATATAAAGCATATTTAGAATCACACCAATATAAGAATCTAAGATGTCTAATCACAGTTTTGGCTCTAGTACACTTTCAGGTTGAACAATATGAGTAAGTATTCAGATGCTTATGTATTTTTGCTGATTTCATTCATAATGAAACACCAATTTTTCCAGCTAGAAGCATGTTTTGATTTTCCCAGAGTTTACAAGTTACTAATGACATTTGCTTATCACAAGTTCTTTTCACTGGGGTGTCAAAATTTCATCCTTAAGGTATTCTATACTAGTGAATCTGGGAGATCATATAGAACTCAGCCACAGTCTCATGAATCAGTCACTCACATTAGTACCCCAAACTTGGTTCCTATAAAAAGTGAGTGTAGGTTTAGCTACATTGTTCATTTGCGATATCTCATGTAATTCCATAGAGTGATTCAATAATAGTACTAGGGTGATATAATAATCTCTACTGGAAATCAGTGAGTGCTACAGTCTTTAAGGAAGACCAGAGGGCACAAGAGTATTAAGCAACAAATACTTACAAAATATTTTTAATCTAATTTAAATTTTGTTTCCACTTTGGAATTTTATTAGTACCTGAACAGATACAAGAGTCTACAAGATATACACCTACATCTCATTTAGTTGGCTAGACTTTTCACATTTAGGAGGGAAAAGTTGGTACTTTTACCATGTTATTCTTCCCACTCAAGACCAAATGTTTAAAGTGAGATCCCATGTATTTGAAAGTGCTGCCTTCTCTTCTGTGCAATGAGAACACTGACATTTAGAAGACAGATAGATAGATAAGATAGATAGATAGATAGACAGACAGACAGAAGATAGACATTAAGCAAAATAAGTCCTATTCTAAGAGACTGAATCCATTATTTGTAATCTTCTAACCATATATTCTGTTAATGCGATTGAATTTGCTGTATGCTTCCGTTTTAATTGAGGTATCTAAAGTGATGGATTGAGTGGTATTTTTGACTGGGTAAGCACAATCTAATAAACAATTATGCTATCTCTAGATGTCAGATTTTCATAGAATCATAGAATATGATGCATTGGAAGGCACCCATCAAGATCACTGAAGTCCAACTCCTGGCCAAGCACAGGACACCCCAAAAGTCACACTGTATGCCTGAGAGCATTATCCAAATGCCTCTTGAACTCTGTCAGGCTGGTGCTGTGACCACGTTTCTGGGGAGCCTGTTCCAGTGCCTAACCACCGTGTGGGTGAAGGACCTTTTCTTAGCATATAACCTACAGACATACAGAGTTTACTATCTTATGTTGTAGCTCTTATTGTCATCTCTAGATAGCAAAACACTTCACAAGGGTGACAAGATCTTCATCAGTTTAGATGAAATAAAATTATGTAGGGGAAATTGTTTCAAAAAGGGAATGAAAATAGAGGCAAGAAATTGGAATTTAGGATTTCCTAAAATTGCCTCAAACTGTATGTTCCTGTAGGTGTTTCCTTTTAATGCAACTCCCTGACAGCATTCTGTTAACAGTAAAATTGAATTATTGCATCCATATATAGAGGCATATAGATAAATATACACACGGAGATATATAAATATATGATTTATACTTACATTAAATCATAGGAAAAAAGCCCTACGAGACATTACAGTTACAGGTTTCAAAAGACAAGGAAGACCTTTCATGACATATTTCTAGTATGGAAACTGAGCCACTAGTAATCTATCTCAGCAAAATCCTAAAATGGAAATGGAGCTTGTATCTTTGGTTTCTGGGTTTTTTTTACTTTTTTTTTTTTTTTTTTTTTTTTTTTTTTTTTTTTTTTTTTTTTTTTTTTGTGTGTGTGTGTGTGTGTGGGTTTTAATGAACATAAAAATTCACTCTACCTATGATTCAAGCAGAGAAATAAATAAAGCTTCTGAATCTTGAGATAAAAATCTCTGCTGAGATTTTGTGCCAGATGGGCTTTTTAATTCTTTCCAATCACTAGCTTTTTTGTGACACTAGTTACTTTGAGTGGAAATAAGACTGTACGTTTAGGTCTTGAATGTGAGATAACATGTGAGGAAGTAGCGGCATAAAACAAGAAAGAAGCACATCAGGTGTGGAAGGCTGACATGAATGTCAGGTTGTGATGTGGGGAGAGATCTTTGCATAGGTTTGTTATGAGAAACTGAAACCTGGAGATGTGCTTATCCATCATGGTACATGCAGAGGTGAAAGTGAAACCTTTGCAGTCAAAGGCCAGTGTTTTTAGAAGAGTCAAAAGGATGAGGAATTTATTTATGAAACTTTTGAGTCACAGAATCACAGAAAGGAGGAATTTGGAAGGACCTATGGAAATTATCTAGTTCAACCTTCTGTACATGGCAAGATCAATTAGATTAGCTTGCAGAAGACTGAAATGATTGTGAGGTGGATCATTGTACTGTACTTGTAATTGTCTACAATAAAATTTCTTTCTAATTGTTTTGGTCAATCTCTGTCAGAATATGCTTTGTAGTCATGAATAACTGACTTAATTTTCTGTTTGTTAGTGATACTATCATATTATTATTTTTTATTGTGGTTTATATCATCATTATAGCTGGAAGAACATTTACTTTCTGGAAATGTGACTAAGAAAAGAAAGCAATTTTTTTACTCAGTAATAATTTTAAAATTAATTCTGCAGGTGACTTGATTGGAAAGATGCTGCAATCTGTTTTATTTACTCATAAATGAGTAATTAACAAATCAGTGGGACATTATTCTTGAATTTCTTTTCTTTACGTGCTTGTGTGTGTCTTGTGATTAGTTTATAATCCAGAAATCTGTCAGTTTTATCTAACAGAATCAGAATTTATGCAAGGATCGGGCAGATGCTTGAATGAGGCTGCTCCACAAGGACACACAAGCCAGGAGCCAAGGGCGATCCCCCAGCACAGCCTAGGGAAAGACACCCAAGGCTAATCCCACTCTCTCTCTGACCTGGGTGTGTACCAGAGCCCCAGAAAGGCGAGGTAATGAGTCAGGAGTGGTAATCATCCACAAAGGCCATTCAGTGCATGAGAGCAGCCAGAGCAAGGCTGAGCACAGTCACACCTGTGATGTAGCTCAGGGATGTGCATCCCTGATGAGGTTGCTCAGGGTGGCAAAGGCCTAGGCAGTGCCCTCTGGCCCCACACTTACAAATGCTGTAAATAAAAATAATTTAGCAATATCTGTAAAAATAAATTCAGTACTAGGACAAAAACAACCAAACAAAACCCCTAAAAAACAAATCAACAACTTTCATCATGTTTGTTTAGGCAGATAAATTTCTGGGTTTGTGTAGTAGTCAATACCTGTAAAATTGCCCAAATACGTGCAAAACTGAAGCAGTTAAATGCAAATACTCCTCCTCCTCATTGGAATATTATTTAAGCCAAAGCCTTTTTTTTTTTTTTTTTCATAGCTGTAATTGCACCTATATGCATTTAAATGTAAATTTTCCCTCATATTACTAAGGAAAAAAGCCAGGATTTATGCATCATTTATAAATAATCTCATGATGCATTCAAACAGTGTACTGATAAGCATCAAAAAAACATCTTGGAAAGGCAGCTAAGTGGCTAGACAGATGGATTATGAGTTCAAAAAGTATCTGAGATGCTAAAAGGAAGCTTGACCTTGACAAAAATGAAGAAAAAATATGAATAACACTGCTCATATATTATATACATGTACAGTGCCAAACATAATTCTAGAAAGGTATCACCTGCTGGTTAATGAAGGATATTATTGTGAAGACACAACTAGGATTGCATAGGTTAGGACCAAGGATCCCAAACTACAGCACATGCACTACTGGGAAAAGCAAGACTTGAAAGTCCTGTACAACTGAGAGCTGCTCTTACTCCTAAATACCTCATATCACTGCTTGCAACTGCTCTTCAGTGACAGATGCTGCTGATGGCTGTATTTGACAAGAAAAATTTTGCAGATGACAAGTTCAATATATTATTTTTATCTGACTTTAACAAAACATTCTAGAGAAAAATGGTAGAACTTTGTCTTATTTCACATAAATAAAACACTACCATTTCTTTTGCCAGTTCTGGAGTAATGTCATTTATGAAGGGCATCTGTACATAAATATTAGATACTTATGCTTAAATTATGCTTGCACTTTTCTTCTGTGCATAAAGAGATCTGTCAACACAAAGGAGTGTCTTATATAAAAAATGTGAAAAATATTTAGTAATGCATTGCATAGACTGTAGGTAATTTTTTGCTATGCGTGGGCTGTTCATGCTCATAATACTGTCCTTATTTATTAACATGTCCTAAAAGATCAGAACTGAAAGGCTTGTGTGGCTGAAAGAAGGGGAGTGTTATTTTCAGCCATTGGTCTAGTAAAATGTGGACTCTTCAAACTCTTAGTTGCTATACTGTTGAACCATCACAGTTATAGCCACAGAAGGACATGAAAAAGACATTAAAATTAAGGTATTTTATTTCATCTGGAAAATCATGTTTCTCATCTTTTAAACTCAAGTATGGAGCTGTAGACTAAATTTAAACTTTCTGTTTTGTAATAGCTTCCTTTGTGCAGTATCATATGCATTAAACTTCCTTTTTCAAAAGTGGAAAGGCTTATTAATTTTTAAATAAGCTTTCTCCCTCTGAAAATTCCCATGTCTCCTTCCAGTTCCACAGATCTATCAGCAGTGCTGATTGTGACAGTGCTGGTGATGCCATTCCCATCACAACTGCTGCCTCTAACAGATGACAAAAGCAGCAACTTTTTTGCTCTGTCACTGCAGCAGCAGCAGCAGCAGCTTATTTCTCCATCTGTGAGGAAGGTTTATTATATATTTAAAGCATATATTCACTGCCCTGTGAAGAGCTTTCATAAATTTGGCTCTGGCAGTTCTATTCCAGTTCCTATCATCTACACCAAAGAGACTTTATTTAGGTGTGCTGAACATCTTTATAATTTCAATATCTGATATACTGATGATATTTATAAGATCTCTATCATGTAGAAGTTTCCAGGAATTGATAAATCATATCCTACATAAAGAAAACACATAAATAATGCCACAGCATTTTGTTAAAGGTGTAAACAAGCTTAAAATAAAAATATTATCATATAGACAGAATTTTAATAGCTGTGCATATCTATTCCAGGTAAAGGCTAAGAATTTTCCAATTGTCTGATAGACATTGTAGTTTTTTAAAAATGGGTAATAGGTGACTTCACATTTAAAGTAGCTGGACAATTTTTTTCTTCTGATCAGAAGACTGCATACAGTGGGAATTCTAGAAATAGTAACTTCTACAAATAGAGGCATCTGCAAACAGCCACAATTAGTGGTCTTTCCATTCATTTGAAAAATATTATTTCTAAACATATTTTGGCAAGTATGCAGAAACTACTGAAATTACACATCATTTCCCTTTGAAGATTCAGGATCTGTTATGCTGGTTAGCTTTTTAGCTTTAAATTTGGATAACAGCCTGTGGTTTAGAAATCAAAAAGGAAATAATACAGAGTGATTCTGTTTTAAAGACAGATGAATACTAGGATGCATGATGGGCTCTGCTCTCCTGGAGATGCCCTGTCTAATTCACTGGGAAGCAGCGAATTAATTCCTTGCTTTGCCTTGTTTGTGGGTGCTCCTTTTCTTTTCCGTAATAAATTGGTTTTTATCTCAACCCATGAGTTTTCCAGTTTTACCCTTCCAGTTCTCTCCCCCATTCTGCTGGTGGGGGAGTAAGCGAGCAGCTGCATGGGGCTTGGCTGCTGGCTGTGGTTAAGCCAAGACAGGGAGGTGAACAAAACATTAATGAACTACACAGGACGTCAGGGCTGTTACAGTGATTGCTGTGGCTGGACCCTTTTGCTTTCAGTTTTTTGTTACTTCAGATCACTGCTAAAAGCCATACCATGATTTTGGTGAAGCGTTGACTTCAGCTGAATTTGTCCCCGAGGACCTTAAGAAAGAACTGAAACTGATGTGAAAATATGTTTTTCCTAAGAAGACATTTGGCATTTTTCTGAGGAACTACAGGATATTATGAAGCAGTACTTAATATACAGATTACTATTATACCTCAAATAAAAAACACATCTATTTCTATTGCAGGAGAAAATATTCACTCAGAAAGTCTAGGTGTGTATTTTCCTATAGCTTTGATGTAAAGTAATGAGAGGTAAAGAGAAGAACATCCAAGTTAATATTTTCCATGCAAGTTTATTAACTCTGAAGCTGTTGCTTGAAGAGAGATGGGAGAGATCAATTTCTGTCTCTGTGTTTAAGGCGAGTTACGCACAGTAAACAGCCTGAATCCTTGGGTCAAGGACAGTAATTCTAGGAAGCATCTTAATACAAGCTTATTGTCTCAGGAACCTGCTTAGTTGAGAGGTTCCTTATTTCCAGATTCTGAACCCGTCTTGTAGCTTTCTGGGTTTTGACTCAGATGTGTTTTCTGTACACTGGCAGCACTCAGCTTAGGCTTTTCCCTGGGTAGGAAGAAATTCACATCTTGAAAAGGAATTCATACCTTGAAAATATCACTGAGCCCAGGTAAACAATCCCTGCAGAAATGCTTCTGACATCTACTACACGAAAATGCAAAATACCATCAACAGTATGTTTTCAAATAAGATCCTGGAATAGCTGCCTAAACTTCAGTCCAAATTCTAGACTGAAGTGGAAGTTCTGCAACAGTTTATTTTCAGCATTACTTTACCAGCTGCTTGTTCAGCATGCTGACTGTTTTTGACCCTACTCTGAGACACATAAATCTTCCCTAGTTCTGTCCAGGGAACACAGGCCCCTGATTCACTGCCAGATACAGTGGCAGCCATGCATAAAATTCTTTCCCCTTTGGGAGTCATGCATTTAAAAGTAGCATGGCTGTGCCTGTTACTGGATATACCTTTTGGCTGGATAGAACTGTGGGAGGCAGGAAATGAATTGTAGGGAAGTTCATTCTGACAGTTCATTCAAGTTAGATTTTTTCACTTTTTTTTTTTTTTTTTTTTTTTTTTTTTTTTTTTTTTTTTTTTTTTTTTCAGGCCATAGACCTTGAAGAAAAGCCAAAAGAGAAACACTATGACTCAACTTGTATTCTCTTTTTAGGATGCTACTTTGTTTTGGGGGTTAGCAATTCTGTCTAATCCTTCACTGTATTAGCGGTCTGTTGGCTTGGTGCTGGCATCTGTTATGGCATATAAGTAGTTGTTAAATTTGGGAGTTTCCTTTGTGTCAGTTTCTTTATGGAGACTTTGAATGAAATGTTCCTAGTTTTTGTTTATTCAACCTCTTTAGTTGCTGATCCTTTTCTAGAGGCTATAGGGGACTGATGTGCTGTGGAGTAATTCCTAGAATCATAGATTCAGGCAACAGAAGTCAACATAGAGAAGGATGAATCCCGTGACTGGAGTGCAGCTGTTTTTAGTATCTGCTATTCATAAGAGACCAGCAAGGAAGAAGGGGTGGAGGTGTTGCCTTCTACATCAAGAACTGGATTGAATTTGAAGAGTTGTCTCTGAAGAGCAGCCATAAGAAAGTTGAAAGCTTGTGGGTAAGAATCAGAGACCAAGGCAACAAAGGGAACCTATTGGTCTGTGTCTGCTACAGGCTTCCCTTGATCAGGCAGCATGACGTCCACAGGATCTTGTCTTCCCAGGGGACTTCAGCCAACCTAGGTTCTCCTGGAAAAGTAGCACAACAAGCTATAGGCAGTCCAGGAAATTCTTGTAATGCATGGAGGATAACTTCCTGACCTGGGTAGTAGACAGCCCTACCAGAGAGGTGAGTTACTAGACCTGATGGTCATCAATGCAAGTGAGCTCATCAGTGGCATCAAAACTGAAGACAGCCTGGGCTTGCAGTGATTGTGCACTGGTGGAATTTGCAGTCCTAAGCGATATGGGTCAGGTGAAGAAAAAGGTACACTGAATTTTAAGAAAGTAATATTTCAGCTCATCAAAAGAGTTAGTCAGTAGGACTGTCTGGGAAAATGTCCTCAGGGAGAAGGGGGAAGAAAAGAGCTTCTGGATCTTTTCACAGAGTAGGAAAACTCTTGGTCACCAGGATAAGAAAGAATTCAGGAAAGGAAGGCAAGAACTCAGTTTAGCTGAGTAGGGAACTGCTGACCAAACTAAAGGGCAAGAAGTAAATGCAGAAGGAAGAAGGGACAGGTGCTGCTGACACACCTGAGGAATGGGATACCATCCAGAGGGACCTATACAGTCTTGAGTGCTAATAAGATTCAACAAGGCCAAGTGCAAGGTCCTGCACATGGGTCAGGACAACCCAGACATGAGTACAGACTGGGAAAAGACTGAGGAGAAGGACTTGAGGGTTCTGATGAATGAAAAACTGGATATGAGCCACAGTGTGCACTTGCAGCCCTGAAGGCTAACCACATATTTGCCTGCATAAAAAAAGGAATGGCTAGCAGGTTGAGGGAAGTGATTCTCCATCTCTACTCTCCTTGTGAAATCCCACCTGGAGCACTGCTTCCAGGTCTGAGGGCCTCAACATATGGAGTACATAGGGAGCAAGTCCAGAGGAGGGTCACAAAGATGATGAGAGGGCTAGAGCACCTCTCCTGTGAGGAAAGGCTAAAAAAGCTGGAGTTGTTCAGCCTGGAGAAGAGAAGGCTCCAGCTAGACCTCATTGAAACCTTTCAGTACTACAAGTCTTATAAGACAGATGGGGACAGACTTACAAAGGCATGTTGCAACAGAAGGGGTAATGGTTTTAAACTAAAAACATGGTAGATTTAGACTAGGTAAGAGGGTGGTCAAACACTGGAACAGGTTGCCCAGAGAAGTGCTGGATGTCTTATCCCTGGAAACACCCAAAGTCGGGTTGGATGGAGCAACCTGACTTGAGTTGAAGATGTCTGTGCTTTTTGAAGGGAGGATTGGACTAGATGATGTCTGAAGGTCCCTTCCAACATAAACTATTCTATGATTCTAAGCCAAAGAGCTGTTTAAAAATGAAAATGAAGCAAATTTTTAACATCAACAGACAAAGGAATTTTACAAATCTGGATGTTACCATTTTGATGGTGGTCTTTGACACTGTTTAGGAGGGAAATCTTCTAATCAACACCATAAAAGTTCTTTACTGGTGACATTAGGGTCTTTAGCACTTTTTTGGCAACACATAGAATAAAAAACGGTTGATAACTGCTGAAGTTACTGCTATACAGAGTTATCAATAGCCCCAAATCTGATGGATTAGGTTTACCTTACTCTATAGAAAATAGACTGCAAAAGAAATACTGCTGAGCTAGAGACAGAACTTTTTCTTATGCTGTAGAAATGTAGGAAGAGACAATGAATGAACTAAAAATTTGAAAAGACAGATCTAAGTCACTATTCTATTTTGTAGTGGATATTAAAAATACCATCTTGTGCTGAAATCTCTGGCTATGAAACAACATTGCATTGCCATATGCGTAGTATGTCCTGTAAGGGATGAGACCCTTTAAAGCGTAGTATGTCCTGTAAGGGATGAGACCTGAACATTACTTCAAGACTGAAGGGAGAGACTGAAAGTATTAAACAGATAAATGGACCTTCTGCTTCAGACTTCAAAAAATACAAATAGGAGGATCAGCTTTATAAAGAAAGGAGGATAATGAACATTTCTGGAGCTGCTATTTGACCAAAGCATAAAAGAAGAGATAGACATAGGTGCTGTCATTAAATGTAAAATTTGGATTCAGCTCCTAGCAGGTTGACTTATTTTCATTTTCAGGAACATGTTAAAGTATTCCAAAAGAACTGAAGTAATGTAATTGTCTTGAAAATATGATTGATATAGCTCTTTGAACTCAAGAGCTGGTAAGAAGGGAAGAGAAGGCTGTTGCCAGAACATGAATCTCAGTTTACTGAGTAATTACAATAAAGACTAAGGACTAAAATATTAATATAAATACCTTGATAATTAAAAAGAAAAATGTGTTGTTTCACTAATCAACAGGAAACAAAAAATGTCTTAGAAAAACAAAGGATATCACTAGGTATCTAGCTCATAGAATATTATCTAGAGTGTTCAAATTTGCCACCAGAGTGGAAAATTATTCAAGATCGGTTATAAATGTTTATATATATTTATATAAAATAAAAATACCCATATATGGCCTTCTCCTTAATGCTGCAGTTTAATATTATAAAATACCTTTATAGTACTGGACAAAACCAAGGCTTTTTGGTTGTATGCCAGCAGTGCCATAACCTTGGCAATCAATTTGAAATACGTCTAGTTAACTCTGCTTGACAAAAATCTGCTGTGCATCTGTAATAGTCTCTCTCTACATCCATTCAGACACAGTGGTGGCCTGATGCCGCACTTATAAAACATGCAGATCTTTCTTAATGACACCCCAGAAACAGATTCTTACATGAAATCAAGAAAAAAAACTTCCACTCCTCTAAATTCTCTCTGTCATTAAATATTCTTTATAAACATGAAGAAAATTATAAAGGAACAAATATGTTTCTCAACGTATTTCTCATAGAATCCTCTATTTCTAAAAGAATTCCAGATGAAGCTTAAAGACCAATTGAAAAACTTATCTCTGCTTTAATGGATGTGATACTGACTTCTAAAGTGTTCCTGTCACAGCAAATTCTCAGAAAGCTATTAGTATTGGTATATCCACTTTTCATCATAAGTCTTGAAAAGGACATTGTTTTTTCCCCAGTAAGTTGAAAGCCTGTTTGTCATCTGGCTCTTACCAGAGTTTGGTAAGCTCTGGTTATTAGATTGATAACTCTTGTCCTAAAAGATAGCACTTGCTGTGCTGACTGATTGCCAAACAGTGACAAAAGAAAACACAAAACAAGCCAAAAAAGTCTACCAATGTAGATATCATCAAATGCTTCAAATAACCTGAGCAATCATTGGTATGGCTGCTAAGTTGAGAAAGAGTGAATGGCTTAATTTTTATTTCTCAGATTTTCCAGAGGCTTCTGAATATAGGATTGTCATTTCCTGTAGTGAAAATTACTGTAGTAATTTCCTGCCTATAGTGAATGCCCTCTCATATTAGGCACTGCAGAGTTCTGTTTTATTTTCCCTTTCTTAATCAGTTAATGAAGTTACCAGAATAGCATGGGAAGAAGCAGAAATTTTAGTTTCTTCAATACAAGGAAGACAAAGTAGAAAAAGCTTTTGAGAAAACAAAATGTCTGAATTCAGTATGTGGCAATAATACTAAGTACTTGTTGTCACAGTTTTTCCTCTTGCTTTAAGTACTGTTTGGAAAAGATGACATGAATGATGGCTTATCTTCAGGTCGAGCACAATGTTAGTTTAAGGTGAAAATAATGAAAGAATTTAAATAATACCAGATTTCTTTTTCTCAAAATTCTTTAACATATGCTTACAGTGTTGCAAATGTTATCAACTCCTAGTCTGACCACGAGTCTCATCTTTCTTCTAAATAAAAGCTATAGCCCTGCACAGAGCCTATTAATGTAATAGGCAACAAGCCAACATTGAAGAATAGTGACTGGGACTAGAACCAGGCCTTTCACTTGGAAACAGATAGGAATCACATTGAAAGAAATATAGGATGAAAGAATGAAACAAAAAAAAACCCCACAACCAAACAAAAACCCCTAGGGCTACAAGGTACAGTAAAAGATATAAGAAAAAAAAATCAAAAAAACTCAGCGCACACAAAACCAAGACTCAAACCTAATTAAATATTTATCTTTCTTTTCTGGTATACCTTTAAACATTGTCATGATCCTTCGCATTAAATAGATTGACTAAACATTCAATTTTACATGCAAGAAATTCCTCTCTAGTTTAGATCTAGCCATGAAACATTTTGAATTGTTGTGGCTTTTGCACTTATGTTTGATTAAATGTAATTAAAATCCAATTGCATTCCTGATGGACTTTGAAATATTAAACATAACTAGTTTATGATTGCACAATGGAATCAATTTGAAAAGAAAATTGAGTAAGTTTTTCAAGGAAAGATGGATGATTACAGTTTGTTTTTCTGTTCTGTCGCTGATATTTTTATCTATTTACTGTAATTAGTGGCCGAGATACCTACCTTGTTAAACCAGGGTGAAGTTTATCTGATTTAGCTTCAGCATTGGTATCCTTACTTTAGACAATGTGTAATCTTTCTGTTTTGCTGTTTCTTGTATAAAAAGAAAATGTGGATTTTAGAAAATATGGATTGATACAAATCACAATTAATAGTGAAATATGCAACAGATGGTGAAACTTATAATCATTCTATCAGACTAATAGTATACTGTCTTCATTTTGGAATTTGCTTTTCCCAAAAGATGCTGTTGGGCTGAAGCCATATTGACAGCTGGTGTGTTCCTAATGTAGTTAGTTTGATATACCTCATCTATTAAATTCTGTGCATTTTCCAAAATAACAGATGACAAGTGCAATTGACCACCTGGGAAAATGCATCTTCACTAGAAAGCTTAAAATGATCTTTACTTGTGTGGAATTGGAGAGCTATGTAATGCTTTTCTATTTTGGGTGACATCATAAACTGCTAGCTTTCTATCTGCCTTCCAAAAGTACAGTGGTTTTTGTACACACACAGTGATCAAAAATTATCTCCGGACAACTAACAGATGCTCTAACTATCCTGCTTTTGGAAAACCATGACATGCTTATCAGCTCCTCTCTTCAAATGCAGTATTTAAGAATCATATTGCAGAGACCAAATTATCAGTCTCAGGCAGTTGTGTTGTAAAATGAGTACAGAATATATCCTGCAGAAAGCTCTGTAACTGGTAGACATTTATAAGAATCAATAATTTTTCTCTCAGGTAATGTACAGTGATATATTTACTGGAAAACATTGTGTTGGTTTGTTGTGGGTTTTTTTGGTTTTTTGGTGCTTTTTTAATGAATGCACCATTACATGTTATTGATCCCATCATTAAAATAAGGAATCAAAATTATTTATAGTTTTGAAAAAATGTGAGTAAGTAAAATTTGCATACCTTGTACATAATTTAGATTTGATTATATTCAAAATTCTCTGACTTATGAAAATTAATTATTTTCAAAGGTTTTTCAGTTAGTTTATTGATGATGCATTTATAAATATTTATATTCTAGCTATCTTTCTATCCACATATACAATAAGCCTATGTAATTATTCATTCAAAAGGCTAGTCCCATCAGCAGGCAAGCCTCTACTATTCAGCCTCCTGAGCTTTTCCTATTTTTTATCCAGGGTAGGGATGTTTTGGAGAAGGATTTAGGAAAATACAGGAGTCATTGGACTGGTATCAAATGTTGGAAAAAAATCAGTTCACCAAAGCAATGCCTACTTGAACTGTTGACTCTTGTACAGAGTGCTGCACCCATGACTGAGGTACACGCTTTCTTCTGAGAACCAGTCCCAAAGTAAGATTCTGACCCTACTCATTCTTCAGGGAGTCACCTGAAGATTAGACAGAGAAGTGTGTGGGTCAGACCTGTGCCAGAACACACTGCCGGGGCAGGAGTGTGAGCTGCTACTGAGGATGGCTGGGGAAAGATGATCTTGGATTATAGGAGTGGAGAAGCTAGAGGATTTTTTAAAGCTGAAAAGCTACTTGAGTAGCTGAGACCTGGGAGCTGTTCTTGGGACACATGACTCGAGAGGACCCCAAAAAGGGGAAGCAAGGCTGTGCATGAATTAATGTATCACTCCAGTGGGGGGATGTTTGTTTTGATTCCAGAGGGTCAATCAGCCTTAGTGCAGGTGAAACGAAAAGAAAAATTGTCTGGTGAATCCCGCTTGGATGTTAGAACTAGATGACATGCTAAGGAAGTACAAAGTCTGTAAGAAAGGATTAGAGTTTTGGGGGCATGAGGGGGTTGTTTTGCTATTTACAGCTCAGTTTTATTATTGTGTTTCAAGGTCGATTTCGTAATGGATAATAAAAGAAGAGAGCTGTGGATGTGGGGAGAGAAGGAAAGAAGATTAGTACTGGAAGAATCCAGTAATGCAGAATATAAATTAAACAATCAGTAAACCAATGAAGTCAAAGGCCTTTTACATAACTAAATTACCAAGAAGGCATTCTAGAGGAATTATTATTAAAATTAATGTCAGCAAAATCACATTCAGTGAATGGGTCAGGTTGGAACAGAGTACAGTGAGTCATCTGGTTCAACCTCCCTGTTTGAACAAGTTACTATGGAACTATTGCCAAATATAGCAATAAAATATAAAGAGTCCAATAATTAAGTTCTTATGTTATCCAGAGTTTACCCATGAAAGTAGTTTTCTAAGAGGATGATTTACTCAAGTAAATACCAATCGGAGTGAGAACTGAATAATGTGGTCTTGAGTAACTGCTTATTATTAAAAAAACAAAACAAAACAGTGAGTGTTCCCTTTTGTGAATATAACCTAAACCTTCTGCTCAAGATATTTCAACAGTAACCCAGAATTCATATGACATTCTCATTATTTGATGCATGTTGAATGGATATGCTTATTTATTTTGCATTTCCCTTGACAGAGGCTATGGCAAAACTGCATGACTCGTTCCTCATTTTCATGCTTTCTTCTCTTAGTTCTCTGCAACACTATGCAGCACTCTTACACTAAAGCAATAGTTTGAAGTACCATTTTTCTCCCAAAGGATATTTAAAGGCAGAAATATGTTTTACTACTTCATATTGTTATCCGAATAGACTAATACAATGAAACAGTCTGGAAGATTGGGATGAGGTAGGGTGCTCCAGGTCAAATGTTTCATATAATTTTCCTTTAATTTTAGTCCTTCAAAATTTTGTTACAAAGAGTAAAGATATCTAAGTAATACATGAAAAGACTTTTAAAATATCATTATACTGCTGTCATATATAACATTTTAAGAAATATAGCTGTCATCTTCTGAATAAAGATTAATTCTGTCCTAACCAGGTATTTTATTAATAAACTAATTCTTTAAATATTAAAAAAATAATTTTTAAATGTATTTTATTTCATCCTCTATTTTTAAGCTTTTTTTATCTACTATCTTCATAGGATATATGTCTCCACAGATTCCATTTATGCAAAATAACATTTTTAGCATTTATTTTGAAATCTTCTAGGTAAGTAGAAATCAGAGTGTAATATTGCATGAGTGTAATCAGAATCACACTGTGGTACACTTCTGCTTTCACATATATCCATCCAGCATTAGGACCTTATTACACTGCAAAGAAGTGTAAGTTAAGAACAATCAGAGCTCCAAAAATAAAACACCTATGAAAGAAGAAAGGTTGTAATCCAATCCACAGTCTCTTAGGATTAATAACCTAACATAGCAAGGAGTGTTCAGACATTATGGAGGCACTCAGATACTATGGTTGAGACTGCCAGTATGTGAACCTTTGTAGATGGATGATGGAAAACACTGACTCATCAGATTTGTCATCTCCCCAAGTATAAACAATATTCAACAGTTTTATGAGTAGGGTGTCTAATAAGTTCTTTATTCACAGCCATCTAGCAAAATGAATCAAAATGACAGGGATATTATTGCATTGAAGTGAATATGGAAAGAGATGGTTTTCAGATACTTTAATGAGGAACTTAGGATGCAAACTCGGATGGATGGATTGTTAGACAGATCAACTGCTATTCATCCCTGTCTGTAACATAGCTTATTGTGACTTAGATTAAAGTGCATATGTTCTCCCGCTGGGTGGATTTTAGCAAAGTATAAGTATCCAACCAAGCATTAAAAAAAGTGGTATATTTTACTATTTAAAATCTGTGTCCTTTCCCTCTAGCGTAATGACACCACTGCAAAGTCGATACAATATAAATGTACATATATTACAAAAACACATTTGGAAATTTTACTTAAATCCTAATAATTCTCTTTCTTATGAACAAAAAACCTGGGCCTAATAATTCACTGTATTGCTCCAGGTTTTTGGATTTTGTCTTTCTGATTTCCCATAGTGTATTTCATATTTGGTTGTTTTAGCATTGGTTTATAGGTACTTTTTTGTTTCTTTGTTTTCCATAGGAAAGGCTCACAAATGCTCCTTGCCGCACTTTATAGGATTGCATCAGGTTTAAAGACAGAGTACTACAACATAATATTGAGTTATTTCAATGTCTTTTCTAATGGGAGAAGAAAAAATAATTATATTGGACACCCTTCATTAAGGCATCTCTAAGGTGCCAACAGGTAGTAGGAAGGATCTAATGGCAGTTTTAATAACAGAGCTACTTAGGCAAATATCACAATTTCCTTTGCTATCTCTTATAATCCTTGCCTAGGGTTCTGCTCCTAGCCATTGTCAATGACTGATTTTCAACACACTATAGCAAGGGAGATGCTTTAACACAAATAAAGCCCCAATTTGTGCAATTAGTGTTATGTTCTTCATGACACACAAAATGAGCTTCATCCATTCTACCTGTGTCCAGTCCCTACTGATTACCAGGTGTGACTAATATCAGGCACAATGCCAGATTTAAATCCATTCTTATTTTAAGAATAAGCAGCTGAGGTGGAAGTGCCCTCAGCTACCTGAAAGGGAAAGTAAAATCATAACTGCCTGGCATGGGTAACTTGTGGCCAAGGAAACATCTGGCTGGAAGCAGAAAAGCCAGAGACAACAAAATTACCTGTAAGGGAGTGATGTTTACCTTGGTGATAAGAAATCATCACAGAATTGTCTGTAGCCTTCCTGGAATGCAAACACTTAGGGGCCATATTTGACCAGCATATGTGGGTGTGGTGATGAGGGATGGACAAATGCCAAACTGAGGCATCCTACGTTGTCACTTACAGGACTGATGTTGGTGCAAGGCTATATAAGGAATTGGCTTGTGACATGAAATTTTAGACTCCTTATAGAAATGCTAACAGCAGTAAGGCTCCAAACAGTGCATTGGTCATTAATTTATTTTTAAATATGTATTTAAGCGAAAATGTGTCTTCTCCTCAAAGAGTAATTTCTGAATGTAGTCCTATCTATCAAGGAACTTTTTTTTTTTTCCCTCAATAAATAACTGGAAGATGAGTTTATTCTCCAGCTGTAACCTTCACTTATTATGGCTTCTCTGCCAGAGATTACTCTGATGACAACAGAGTCAGCAGAGCAGGATTTGGGCTTTCTCTACAGAACTGAGTTTGCAACCTGTATAGGAAAAGAAGCACTGGCATAACATTCTCATTTAATATCTCTCGTGAGTTACCTATGCCTTTTGCAAAAAAGAGTGAAAATTTACTTTTATTTCAGAATAAATACTGTCAGCTGATTAGGAAGCCAAGACTTTTTCTTAGGTAACCAAACAGAGAAAATGTGCACTAGCAATAGGCATAGCCACAAAGAAATAAAAAGAAATAAATTATGTTTTTGTAGACCTTCTAATCAATCTTAAACTTTATGTATATTACTTGCCTTCCTTAAATATCCTGCCAGAATGCATTATTTTTTCTTCCATTTAATGCAAAGCGTAAGTCCCAACCAGTTTTAGAGCAAGGAATCAAAACCCAAAAGTAGAAGGAAAATAAGAATTTGGATAGCAAAAAAACCCCAAAAAACCAAAACAACAACAACAACAACAAAAAACAACCACCAGAAAAACCCCAAAACTAAAGGGAAGGAAAAATATCTGGTCTGTTAGTATACTTTTGTGTGAGAGATATGTTTAATTTGATATGCCACACCCACAACTTACACATACACAAATAGTGAGAAAAATGGTTCATAGATACCAAGTAGCTTTACCCATATACATATGTGTACACATAAAGAAAGAAAAATCAAGAACTTCAGTAAGATCATGACCTGAATTTTCTATCAGTTATCAAGTTATGATGGATGCAAGGACAACATTTCTTAATGACTGCAATAAAGAATTTTAAAATTATAAAAAGCTGTCTACATCCAGTAGAAAATCATATTGCTTCAGCACCATATTAATATTCCATTGGTTAAATTATACACAGAATAAAACAAGAAAACAAGTAAACCACAACACAAACAAAAAAAAAGTGGACTTTTAAAATTTTAAAATTTTTAAATCTCAGTATTTGGCTTACTTTCTCTTCCTTCTTTTGAGCTCTGACTGCAGTCTAAGAATAGCTTACAAGGGCTGCTCAGTCTGGACATTTGGATTGTGAAGTGTCAAAACCGAAAGTGTTTCATTTGGTATTGTGAAAATCTTAGAGGTACCAATTTACTATGCTCAGAAGTGACTGGAGAAAAATTTCTTATCTTCTTATTTTTATTCTACTGCTCTCTCTTCTTTAATCCTCCCTAATCCACTCAAAAAATTATCAGCTAGGATTTTGCCCATGTCAAGTTTTTGAACTGAGGGTGGTTTTACTCTAGCTTTGTTCTGAGAAGCGTGACGGCCCTTGGATCACTTTTGCAGCAGGAATTGAATTTTTTTCCCGACTCTTATAACTCAGAGAGAATTGCAAAAGGATTTTGGATTAAAGCCACAGAAGGACTTTATCAACCAAATCTTACCTTACCCTTTCACGAAGATTTCCTGCTCAGGTTCTGTCTGACCCATAGATGGTGATGCATATAAAACTTAAAATTACCTACATGGTTAAAGGCTCGCTGGCAGGAGCCAGACTGCCTAACCTCAAGCAGGTGATTGAGCGTTGCTGCAATACAGAAACTAGATCTCATAAAGAAATACAAGACACTGTTGCTTTTGGCACCATAAAGATCATATCTAAAAATCCTATGACTATTGGACATATAATTTGAAAGAATTTCTTAAAATACTAAAACCAGATTTCTCCTGTCATAGTCAATTATTTGATATGTAAACATAATTTAAAATAAGCTGGTTTTATTCCTGCCACTTCTAAAATTCTCACTTGCTGATGATTAGGTAGCCTTTGTTTAATTTCCTGTGTTTCTTCTTGGTGAATTTACACCTACTTGTTTATTTGCCAGCATGAATTAGCTCCTTGTTCTCCTTGTACATTTGCAAATAACAACCTGGTGCTTTTTTCTTCTTTTCAATAAAACCTGTTGCTAGAATGTATATTTGACTGAGGTCTGAACCCAAGAACTTACCTTTATCTACACTCCCTAACACAAAATCCTTACAGGACTGATGTGCTGATTATACTATGGTATGTTGTAGCCTTCTCTGTGCCAAGCTTGGGATCATGTTGATAAATATCGTATCCAGAATGGCAAATAATTAAAGAAGCTATGATTGAGAACCGTTTAAAGAACTTTTGTTCTCTAACCATCTGTTTAGGCAGCTGCTAATTATCCCAATACCATACCATTCAATATCAAAAAGTCTCAATGAAAAGGCAGTACTGTTCAGGCTCAGCAATGGGACTGGAGTGTTTAACATCTTTGTCATAGCATGAACAGTGGGATTGAGTGTGCCCTCACTGTGTTTGATGGCACCAAGGGCAGTGCAGTTGACAATTGGAAGGAAGGGGATGCAACCCAGAGCTAATTGCACAGGCTTGAGCAGTGGACCTGTGTGAACAAAGTACAACAAGGCCACATGCAAGGTCCTGAACAGGAGTTGGGGAAATCCCAAGCAGAAAGACAGGCTGTGCAGAGAACTGAGAGCAGCCCTTAGGAGAATGACTTGAGGGTGTTTGTTGCTGAAAAGCATAATGTGACCAGGTGATGTGCATTTGCAGCCCAGAAAGCCAAATGCTTTCTGGATTGCATCAAAAGAAGTGGGACCAACAAGTTGAGGGAGGTGATTCTTCCACTGCATTTTGGTGAGATCCCACCTGGAGAGCTGCATCCAGTTCTTGGGCCCCAGCATACAAAGGATGTTGGCCTGTTGGAACAAGTCCAGGTGAGGAACAAAAAAATAAACTGAGCATCTCTGGAGCATCTCTTCTTTGAAGACAGGTGGAGAGAGTTGGAGTTGTTGAGCATGGAGAAGAGAGCGAATGCTCCAGGAAGTATCCAAAGGGGCCTACAAGAAAGCTAAAGAGGGGCTTCTACAGGGCTGTGTAAGGCTTGAATAAGGAGAAATGGGTTCAATCTGAAAGAGGGCATATTTAGACTAGATGTCAGGAAGAAATTCTTTGTTATGAGAGTTGTGATATAGAAGCAGGTTGCCCAAAGAAACTCTGGATACCTCATTCCTGTAAGTATTCATGTGGGATGCAGTTTGGAGCAACTTGGTCACATGTAATGTGTCTCTGCACATGGTAGGGGGACTGCAACTAGATGATCTTTAAGGTCCCTTCCAATTCAAACCATTCTGTGATTCACTGTGATCCATACCAAGTATAGAGGATGAGTGGAACATTCCCACAGCATCCTTTTTTAGAAGGTTCTATTTATCTTTTTTTTCAGGTTGAGACTGATGACCACTAGCATAATCAGCTTTGCTATAGTCAGGTGGAATTTGATGCTGATGGCTGACTTCAACAAACAACATCTATCTGCTTAAAGGCAATGAGAAGTGGTCTCAGCTGTGGGAGACAGCTGCAAACAACTCCTGCATGCAAACAGGTGGCCTTTAATTGCACACAGACTAGAGAAAATGAAGCGTACTCTCACAGGTGTTCACTGGAAGTAAGCAGTAATGATTGCTGCCTTCAGGTGGGTGGTGAGAGGCCCTAAGTCTAGTGCTTGTCACTGAGTGCTTCTCCCCTGGAGTTAGCCCATCTGACTGCAGATGAAGGAGGCTGTTGTTTTTTAGGGAGCTTTGCAACAGCCACCTCCCTGCACACCTGGATACTCAATGTGTTCTCATTTATATTCAAAGGCAGTTGCCCAGGAACTTTACAAAGCCAACATCTCGGGCTCATTTCTTCATCACTGAAGCTGTGAGACATTCTTGCCCCTGTTCTAATCTGCAGGCATCTTCACAAGCTATTTGGTGGGCCAAAAAGTGTGTATAGTATTACAGAAAAGATCCTTACTACATATAATGAAATTAACAATTCCTTTCTTCAGTAAGTAAAACCTAGTGTGACAAATTATAGGATTGTTTTTCCACTTCTATTATGTCACACTGGCATTCTGTAGACTTTCAATGACTAATATATGCAAACTTTTCTGTTTCTCAGCAGTTTTCAGCTAATGAGACCACAACTTCTTGAAGAATTTCTTCTCATTAATTTCTAAATGAAAGATATTTTAGTCTCCAATGTTTATTCCATTTCTATTACTGTATTTCTCATGTAAAATAACTCTTTCTTCCAATGTAACCTATCAGAAAAATTTATCAACTCATACATAAATTTTGTGCCAAAAAAATTAAAAAGAAAGCTGTATTGCATCACTCCATAGATATTTCTTGAGGAGTCCAATAGCTAGGACATATAATTCTGCAATTACTGAATAAAAAGTCTTGGCCTTGACCTCTCAGTGCCAAATTTTAGCCAGTCTATGAACTGTCACTGGTCTAACCTCTGTGCCATGGGCAGTGACTGCTGGCTCCCCTGCTACAGCTTCAGCTCTGTGCACACACTCCCCCCGAGTCATTGTCTGCCAACAATACCCCTCTGTGCATAGGGCTGAGGGACACTGCCAGGCTGCAGTGGGAGAGGAAAGTGAGCTGTGATTAAAAAAGCTAAGAAAACTAAATCAAGAAATGCTCACATCCAAGCAGGAGGAAACCTTTCCACCATGAATACCACAGGCCTCCCTGCAGAGACTTCACAATGCTGAAAATTTGCTGCATGCCTCCTACACCAGCTAAAACCATCCTTCTTAGAATATAGAGGAGTATTAGAATTATGAGGACACTGCCTGGGAAAAGGGATAGATAATGGCAGGTTTGTCAAATATAACCACTCCTACCTTTAGTATTACTAGTAAGATCTATATTGTATTGATTAGATAATTTGGAAAGTGAGTGTTAATATTATTGTAGCTGGACTAATAATAATGCTTATTGCATTTTTCTACACTGGTAAAGCTTTTAGGAAGACTAAAACTGAATTCTCAGTTTCACATATATGTTATACTCGTCTTTTTCTTTTGTTCATAGAATGTTTTAGCTTTTAAAATCTTCACTAGATGTTCATTTTAGTAGCCCTATTTCAGTATGATGTATCCATGAGTACTCATCTGTTAATTCTCTCCCTATACAGTTTCTCTTTCAGTCCCTTTCTCCACTTTCACTCACCTTTTCCTATTTGGCACCTTTACAAGTAGATACCTGAAATCCAGATAGCTTAGATGTTCTGCCTTCTTTTATTTAATAGAAGATCAGTAGTGCCTTCCAAATATGAATAAAATTGGTCAGGTGTGATACATTCACTAACCTTTATGCTATTTTTCATTAATGTCTTTTGTTCAAACCTTTTCTAAAGCAGGAGAACACAACTTGAGTGAGTGGTCAAGCTCCAAAGAACTTTGATTTATTTTACTGAATATATCTGTAGTTCTCAGTGATCTCCTTCAATATCTCCTCGATATTGTCATGCCTACACAATCTCAGTTCCTTTCAGGATTCACTCTACTTGGCCTTCTTTTCTACATGAAAGACAGAAAACAGGGAAAATTGGAAGGAGGAGAAGGAAAGGCAAGAAACATATGCAAAATTTGGAAGTCATACTAAGAGCATCTGATGTCACTTGGCTTGTTCCCCATGGAAAAGAGGAGACTGAGGGAAGACCTAATTGCACCATATAGCTTCCTTACAGGAGGAAGAGGAGGGGCAGGCACCGATCTCTGTGGTGACCAGTGACAGGACCCAAGGGAATGGCCTGAAGTTGTGTCAGAAGAGGTTTAGATTAAATGTCAGAAAAATCTGTTTCTTCACTCAGAGGGTGGTTGGGACTGGGAAAGGCTCCTGTCCAGGCTTTAGGACTGCTGTAGTGGTCACAACACTAAGCCTGACACAAGTTCATGACGTATTTGAACAATGCTTTCAGGCATATGGTGTGATTCTTGGAGCTGTCCTGTGCAGGGACAGGAGTTGGACTTCAATGATTCTTGTGGGTTTCTTCCAGTTTAGCACAATTTGTGATACTTGATTTTATTATTTTTTTTTTTTATTTTGAGAGTGTAATGGGAAAACTCAGCTCGCACAGTTTAGTCTAATCAGTATAGAAGCAATTTTTCAATATATTAACATTAACTGTCCACCAATAAAAGCAGAACAAAAGATTCACTCCATATTTGACACATAAAATGTTATCAAGCGCCTACAGTTTGATAGTAAACCTTCTATAACTCATCCCTAGAAACAATGATCACACACTTGCTGAAATTTCACCCACCTAGTGTGTAGGTGAGGGTCCACCACATGCAGATTGTTCTGTGAAGATGTGGGTGCACTAGCTTAGCAGGTACCCCTGCCACTGCTGCCACCCCACTAAGGCACCAGCTGTGGCCAGGACCCCCATGTAAATCCATACACACTCAAAGCAGAGGTGACCCCACACTGTTCCTGTGGTGTAGGCAAGCTCTAAGCTATGTCTGTGTCCAAAAGGAGGTACTGAGTCTGGCCAAGATAGGGCTGGGAATGCCACAGGTGATACCCTGCAGGATCCAGCTAGAGTCACTGCTCCTCATCCTGCTCCAAGGCCTCTACCACCACCGTTTACAAATTTATTTGTTTCTTTTATATTTCTTTCATGTTGAATCTTTTGTACCTCTTTATAATTCTATGTAAAACCTCCTCTCAGACAGTTTTTTCATGTTTGATTTACACACAGACTCTTGCACTTACATTTGTATCTTAAAGAATGGACTCTGCATTCTTGTAATATACAAATGGAAAATACGTAGTTTTGCTTAAAGCAATGGACTGCAGGCCACATTTGGCTTACTTTATTAGCAAGGGCAAACCAAACTATCTGACGTTCTTAAATGTAAATGGCATATTTGCTATTCTAAAATCACACAGTACTAGCCCTGGTTCAGCAGACACATTAAAGATCATCACTTCTATAACTGTGATTGTGTGTGCCAATTCTTAAGATACTATGCTATAGGTTGACATTTTCAGGCTCCTCAACTGAAAAAATATTTTTTTAAAAAGCTTAAATTCTATTATTATTTTATTATATATGTGATAGTTTTATTTTTTCTTTTGTATATGGACTCAATATCCCACTTGTCTTTGCTATGCAGTTCTCCTTACTAAAATGTGATACAAAGGTTTTGGGATATCTTTATACAGCTGAGAGACATACTATCATTATCTGGCTTATCCTCATAACTATCCACCCCCATTAGATAGTAAACCTAATTATTTTATCCTTATTTGTTTAGGAGAATAAATAACAAAAAATCACAATATTATTATTTCTTTTGCAAACAAATATTTTCATTCTTGCCAAATTTGTCTTTATTTCTATTTTTGCAGTCTCTAAAAGTATTTTTAGATAAATTCTTTTTCTGCAATTTCTTTAGTCTCTCCCTCTGTTCTTTTGTCTTGTGGTCTTACTAATATTTTGTGTCTTTGAGTAAAGATCAAACGTTGAAAACATTTTAGAAGGCTTTTAAAAGTTATAAACCTTTCTTATTTCTAATAAAGAAGTAATAAGGGGGAAAATGGCTTTATATTATTTACTGCTTAGTACATTTTAATACATCCAGTCTTGTGCTAGTTAAGATGTTAAGGTTATTGTTACAAAGGCCATAATTCTACACACGCATTTATGACAAGTAGCCATCAGATTGAACAGTCCTATACTGCTTCTTATTGGAAAGCAAATAACTAAATGTTCATCAAAAAATAGAAAATCTACACATAGTGTGTCTCATGAAAGTTATACAACTACCTCGCAACAAATCCAATAATGGGGAATCAGATTTCTGAGATTCTCTTTTATTCACAGAATCACAAATTAAACTGCATTGGAAGAAATCCTCAAGGATTATCGAAGTCCAACTCCAAGTTCTTCACAGCACCATCCCCAAGAATCTCACAATATGCCTGACATATCTCTTGGATTCTGTCAGGCTGGTGCAGTTATGACTTCCCTGGGAGTCTATTCCAGGGCCCAACCACCCTCTGGGGGAAAAACCTTTTTCTAAAATCCAACCTAAACCTCCCCTAACACAAGTTCAGGCCATTCCCTTGGATTCAGTCACGGGGCACCAGAGAGAATACATCAGTGCCTGCCCCTCCCTTTCCCCTTGTGAGGAAGCTGTAACCGCAGTGAGGTCTCCCTCAGTCTCCTCCAGGATGAAAACACCAAGTTACCTTGGCTGCTTTTCATACAGCTTCCCCTTAAGGACCTTCACCATATTTGTTGCCCTCCTTTGGACGCTCTCTAGTTCAATGTCCTTCTGATACTGCAGTACCAAACCTGCCCCCAGCACTGGAGGTGAGGCTGCCCCAGTGCAGAGCAGAGCGAGACAATCCCCTCCCTTGCCCGGCTGGTGATGCTGGGCCTGATGTACCCCAGGACAGGATTGGCCCTCCTGGCTGCCAGGGCACTGCTGACTCATGTTCAACTTTCTGTCAGTGAAGACCCCCAGGTACCATTTTTTGTCACTGCTTTCCAGCATCTCATTCCCCAGTCTGTACATTTGATAACATAGGGTTAAATTGATTTCTAAAATAGCAAGGGCCCAAAAACAGGGATCGGCTCCACTTGTGACCAGGATGTTATTCCGTGCTATTGTTTTAATTAAATGAAGTATAAAGCATAACTTTGCACAGGTGGTAGGGGGAGAGAAAGGGGGAACCTTGGTAGAATGCATAGGCCCTAAAGAATAAAGTTAGGTCAGGAGGATCTGTACCGATATAATCATTAGCAAGACGCATGCTAGAATTGTCAATTGTAATATCAGTTTGGTAACTAAATATGATTATTTTCTCTAACCAGAATCTTGAGCAAGAATCACACAGACTATTGTTCCTCGGGATGGAATCAATGGAACAATGGGGTTTAATGATTAACACGAATCCTTATGTAACAATAAAGGTATAAAATTGTAACCATGAAGCATGTTGGACAAGCCGAGATCTGGGTCCTGGACCCCCGGCTTCCAGAGCTCTGAAATAAAGCACCGCATACAATTTCGCGATTGTGTGTCTTTTCCTCGGCTAACATTTTGGCGACCCAAGATGGGACCTTGTGAGCGCTGCTGAGGACCTCCCAACCCGATCACGCTCCAGCCGGCACCGAGGGATTCTCGGGGAGCCCATCGCGCCGGGACCCCCCGCCGCTCACAATGTTCCCTGGGAAAGAGGTAAGGTGCTTTATTATTTGGTTTGGTATGGGGTGCCTGCCTGTTAGACGCGGCGAAAGCTGCGCGTGGTTGGGCTAAGGAATTCCTGGTATTGCCTAGGCAGCCGTCCGTCAGTCAATTGCGAAAGCATTGCAGGTTCGGCAGTGGTGGTTTTATGTAGTTATAATGGAGAAGCTAAGAGGATTAAAAGGGGTTTTGGGCGGCAATGCCCCCATCCCACATGCTTCTCCATTGGGTTGCCTGTTGGCACATTGGAAGGAAGGAAACTTTGGTCAAGAGTTACATAAGGATAAGTTGATTGATTATTGTACTGTGTGGTGGCCTGAGTACATTTTGCCTGATAACCAGAGATGGCCGGAAAATGGGTCTTTACAATCAGAACTTATATCACAACTGATGACACATTGTAAACGAGAATCTAAACTTGATGAATTGCCATACATAGATCTTTTCTTTTATTTAAAAGAGAAACCGGCATGGTTGGTGGAATGTGGAATACAAGCACTGGTCTTAGAAAATAATCATTGTTTGGCTTGCGTCCAAGATAAGTGTTGTGTAGAACACCTGGTTTTGGGAAAAAAGGGGGGAGATGATTTGGAAGCTGATTTATTTGTAGGACCCACTGCCCCTACCAACGTTCTCTCAGCATTAAGTTCCACTCCACTTACTCTCACCCCACCTGATTCTGTTTCCTCTCCCCTGCTTGCGCCTATCCAAAATGCTTCTCCTGGCTATCCCCCTTCTCTGCTGACACTTGCTCAAAGATTTATCCCTCTACCGACTCTCCTCTCCCACCTACGCCTATATCATCGGCTCCTGTCCCCTCTATCTTCCTCTGCCCAAGTTGCGCACTGCTTCTATCCTTGACAACGATCAGGATTTGACTGTGGGGCGAGGATGAAGGGGAGGGAGATGCAGAAGGGACAGAACGGAAAGCAGTGATAGTGGAGAGGATAGCTCAGATGCAGCCAGGAAATATATTGGTCTTCAGATAGATAATGAGCAAGCAAGGATTCAGCTCGTCTTTATTTTTCTAGATCAATCACAGGAGGACATTAGAAAAAGTTACAGAAACTGGAAAGCGGAAAGTTAAGAAGTTTGGACAAGCTTTTAGAGGTGGCGATGACGTGGTGGCAGAACTGGTCGGGACAGTAATAGAAGTGGTTTTGGCAGAGGCTGTGGAGTATTAAGAATAAATAAATTAGAAGGACATTGAAAGTGAGAGTGCCCAAACTGGTTTAGTCAGTATGTTCAGCCTCAGTTGGATAGCATAGCCAGAGTCATGGATCTGTGAGGGGAAGCCAGGATCAAAGGAACAGATGGTCACTCTGCGCTTAGAAGGGAAAGATGTCACTTTTCTTGTAGATATTCCATATTAAATTATGTAGAAGGGCAGATTGGGGAGAAATTGATTGTAATTATTGGAGCCACAGGGAAGGAGGAGATACGGCCATTCCTGCAACCTCTAGATCTAAGCTTTGGAAATAAAACTTTAACACATGAATTTTATATATACCTGGGTGTTCAGCTCTGCTCTTGGGGTGTGATTTTCTGGCAGCTCTAGAGGCAGTGATTACTTTTGAGAATGGTGAACTTGTAATGAGGATACCTGAGTCTGAAGCAGGAAAGATTTTAATGGTAAAAGAGAAACCAACTCCCAATATTCCTAAAGAAGTAGAAGCAACAGTGATTCCCTCTGTGTGGGAAATGGATATACTAAGGAAATCTAAATTGGCACAGCCAATACAGGTAGAATTGAAGAAAGGAGCAAGTGCCATGCAAATTAAACAATATCCTATCAAGACAGAAGCACGACAGGGAATAGCAAAAATCATTGATAAATTCCTAAAGTACCAAATTCCAGAAGAACGTGAATTAAAATACAATACTGCAATATTCCCAGTAAAGAAATCTAATGGTGAGTATAGACTTGTACAAGATTTAAGGGGCATAAATGAGATAACTAAAAAGACATTCATCTAGTAGTTGCTAATCCTTATACATTGCTAGCATCTGTGAAAGAGACATACAAATGGTTTACTGTAATTGATTTAAAATATGCCTTTTTCTGCATACCCCTTGACCAAGCTAGTAGGAAACTATTTGCCTTTGGGTGGGAACATCCAGAAAAGTGGAAGAAAGACCCAGCTCACCTGGACTCAATTAACAATGAAGTACAAGAACTCCCCCACCCTATTTGGGAGTCAATTGGAGAAGGAACTGGAAATCTGGACTAAAGGACAGGTGCCAAGAGACCAATACCTAATACTTCAGTATGTATATGAAATTTTGATTGCAACTGAGGAAGAAGCAACTTGCATAAAGGTAACAACGGAGATTTTAAATTCATTGGGAATGGGAGGATATAAGGTGTCCAGAGAAAAAGCACAAATTGCCCAACAGACTGTGATCTATTTGGGATGCAAAATCTCACAAGGGCAAAGAAAACTAGGTACTAATTGTATCCAAGCTCTTTGTGCCATTCCAGAACCCCAGAATCTACATGAGCTGCGGATCTTCCTTGGGATGGCCGGGTGGTGTCGCCTATGGATCATGGACTATGGACTGATTGCGAAACCTCTGTACGAGGCCCAGAAGATGCAATCATTCACCTGGGGAAGACCACAGAGAGAGGCCTTCCAGAAACTGAAGGAAGCACTGACGACTGCTCCTGCTCTAGGGTTACCTGATCTGTCCAAAGACTTTCAGCTGTATGTACATGAAAGGCAGCGACTGGCACTGGGAGTCCTGACTCAACGACTGGGAAGCTGGAAAAGGCCGGTGGGTTACTTTTCCAAACAAGTCGACAACGTAAGTGCTGGGTGGCCTTCATGTCTACGGGCAGTGGCAGCTACCGTTCTGCTGATACAAGAGGCCAGGAAGCTCACGATGGGAAGACACATAGATGTCTTCGTACCGCATATGGTGACTACGGTCCTGGAGCAGAAAGGGGGCCATTGGCTCTCTCCAAGCAGAATGATGAAATTCCAGGTAACCCTGACTGAGCAGGATGACGTGACTCTGAAAACTACTAACCTTTTGAATCCAGCCTCGTTTCTAGGTACCACAGCTGAGGAAGGCCCATTAGAACATGACTGTGTGGAGGTAATCGAGTACACCTATGCAGCAAGAGCAGACTTGAAAGACATCCCTCTAGAACAACCAGAATGGGAACTATTCACAGATGGAAGCAGCTTTATGGAAAATGGAATCAGATACGCTGGATATGCGGTAACCACAGTTGATAGGGTAGTGGAGGCAAAAGCATTACCACCAAGTACTTCTGCTCAGAGGGCAGAACTGGTCGCACTAACCAGAGCCCTAGAATTGAGCAAAGGAAAGACAGTCAACATATGGACTGATTCAAAATATGCCTTTGGAGTGGTACATGTACATGGTGCCTTATGGAAGGAGAGGGGATTGCTATCCTCTCAAGGCACACGGATTAAACATCAGGATGCAGTCCTGCAATTAATAAGTGCAGTACAGAAACCTGAACAGGTAGCAATTATGCACTGCAAAGCACATCAGCCAGGTAACTCCAGAATGTGTGAGGGAAATTGAAAAGCAGATTGGACAGCCCGCCAGGTGGCACGAGAAGTACAGACAACAATGGCACTAATACCATCAAAATTTAATGTATCTCAATTCAATTTGCCTCCCCAGCCAAAGTACACAGTGGAAGACAACAGGTTAGCACGTCTGCTGGAAGCACAGAAGAACTCAGAAGGGTGGTATGTAACTGCACAAGGGCAAATAGTGGTACCCCCCCTTGGTAATGAGAGAAATTTTACAAATAAAACATAATGAGTGTCACTGGGGTGCAGAGGCATTGGTAGCATTGGTAAAACAACACCTAATCTCCTCACAGATGCAAACAATGGCAAAATCAATAATGTCAAAGTGTGAGATATGCTTAAAGAACAATCCAGTGGCTAGACGACAGGCACGGTTAGGGAAAATTCAGATAGGAATAGAACCAAGAAATTATTGGCAGGTAGATTTTGCAGAACTACCCAGAGCTCGGGGATACAAACATCTGTTAGTAGGGGTTGACGCATTTTCTGGATGGCCAGAAGTCCTTCCCTGTCGCACCAATCAAGCAAAAGAAATAGTTAAGTGGTTACTGCAGGAGATAATTTCTAGATTTGGGGTGCCCCTAGGGATATCATCAGACAGAAGTTTACATTTTATAGCTACAGTGGTACAGGAAGTAAGTAGATTATTAGGAATATTTTGGGACTTCCACACACCATATGAATCTCCTAACCCTAATGCAAATGTACATATCATGATGTGTATAATTATGTTCTGTCTCTTGGGAGAACTTTAGCTCAGCTCCAAAGTGTCCTTGTGTAGAATAAGCCACTAACTCTCGAGAATCCAGTCCATGATATCGAACCAGGAGATGAGGTGTACATCAGAGCCTGGAAGGAAGAACCATTGAAAGAGAAGTGGACTGGCCCTCATCAGGTGCTGCTAACCACCTTTACAGCAGTCAAAGTGGCTGGAGTTGAACCCTGGATACACTACACTCGAGTGAAGAAGGCTGATCGAAGAGTTAAATAGTGGACTGTGCAAACTGTGGAACCAACGAAGCTGAGGATAAAACATCTGGAATGCTGTTGCTTTGGGATATGGAATGCAACAAGGTCGATCAACTGCTCTTCATTCTAGGATGAAGAGGGAAGTACAAACAGAGACACAGGTAATAGAAGCTCCTAATACAATTCGGGCTGAAAATGTGATGATTGGATTAGTTAAAGACTTTGCCAAAATGCAAAATACTAGTAGAATAACAGCCTGCCTGCCAATACCAATGGCAGCAGGGGACCCTATAAGTTGGGGAATTATAACATCAAATTTACCTGATATAAAAGGGAACAAAACAGTTAAATGTAAACAAGTGCCAGAGTCAAGGATTGTGCTTAAAGAGTACTGGAAGATAACAGAAAGAGCTTATATGAAAACCTTGAGGAAAAAGGACTGTAAGTTAAGTCATGGACAGGTGGGAAAACTGGTAGAATGGTGGGTTAAGGATGAAGACCTTGCAAAGTGGGAATGCTGGTTACCACACTACCAAAAGGTTAAGGACAATGCTACAGAAACCACTGTGGTATGGAGGTGTGAGGAGAAAGAATGGAAAGGTCTAGAGCCCTGGGACAGTGCATGGTCTGTGAGTATACTCCAGAAATTCCAATATATGGCAGGCACTCCCTGGTGCATTAAATGGAAAGGTCCCGAGAATGATACAGACCCAGCAGTAACGAATACTGAAACTAGCAGTAGAAGGGAAACAAATAAAGTAGATTGGTGGGCATGTGATAAGATTTATGACTGCACTTCTGATGACCTGGAAATAAAACACTGGTCACCATTGGCAATAGCTTTACGAATTGGTTGTGGTTGCAGAGGGATCAGACATAAACAAGGTAAGATAGACTCTAAGATCGTGGTGGGATGTAGCAGGAGTACGATCCGGAGTCCAGGACAATTTGTATGGGCAACAAGTGATGGTAGATGGATGACACACCTGCCAGTGGACGGGGAAGTAAAAGAAATTACCATGGGTCTCCCTACTTTATGTCCCATTTGGAAAAGGTCCCCATTTAATGGGAGCCATGAGCTCTTGCAAATCAGGACAAAGCGAGATGTCCCAGATAGTGAAGATCAAGATGATACCTGGCAAGAACCCTCTAGTGGAGTAAAGCTTGGATGGGCCCTGGAATCTTTGTTTGGCCCTGTTGCAAACTATCAAAATAGGGAAATGTTATACAGGCTCACAGGTCAGGTAGATAGACTAGCCAGGGTTACGAGAGAAGGATTCAGAGAACTCAATATGCAATTACAAGCCACTACCAAAATGACCCTACAAAATCGATTGGCTCTAGACATGCTACTTTTAAAAGAGCATGGAGTGTGTGGATATTTAAAAGGACAAATTGACCATTGCTGCGTCCACATCCCAAATGTAACTGCAGATGTAGAATATGATATTAGTCAAATAAAACATATAGAACATGAGGTACAAGAGGAGCAAAAGGATTTAGCTACTACTTGGTTAGACAAAATCTTTAACAAGTTGGGATGGAATGTGAGTTCATGGGTAAAATCTATCCTTGAGAACTTGATAATTTTACTAATCATATTTTTAGTGATTTGGTTAGCTTTTAGAATCCTGAAGAGAGAAATACAGAAAAGGACATCCTGGAACAGAACAATTATGAAGACATTGACACGAGACAAGACCCCACATCCAGCGCCTGCAGTCCATAACAACTTCCACCATGGGGCCCACGTCAACCCTGGATTTGAAGACGAACATCCAGTATAGATACAAAAGATGAATGAACTGTAATTCTGTGAAAGCATTTGCATAGTAGAATGAAAATACTTTCAAAGGGGGGAATGATAACATAGGGTTAAATTGATTTCTAAAATAGCAAGGGCCCAAAACCAGGGATCGGCTCCACTTGTGACCAGGATGTTATTCCGTGCTATTGTTTTAATTAAATGAAGTATAAAGCATAACTTTGCACAGGTGGTAGGGGGAGAGAAAGGGGGAACCTTGGTAGAATGCATAGGCCCTAAAGAATAAAGTTAGGTCAGGAGGATCTGTACCGATATAATCATTAGCAAGACGCATGCTAGAATTGTCAATTGTAATATCAGTTTGGTAACTAAATATGATTATTTTCTCTAACCAGAATCTTGAGCAAGAATCACACAGACTATTGTTCCTCGGGATGGAATCAATGGAACAATGGGGTTTAATGATTAACACGAATCCTTATGTAACAATAAAGGTATAAAATTGTAACCATGAAGCATGTTGGACAAGCCGAGATCTGGGTCCTGGACCCCCGGCTTCCAGAGCTCTGAAATAAAGCACCGCATACAATTTCGCGATTGTGTGTCTTTTCCTCGGCTAACACATTCATCCAGGGTTACCCCAGCCAGGTGCAGAATCCAGCATTCATTTCTCTTGCATCAGTGAAATTTCCACTTAAGATCAGGATTATCTATTAGCAGACTTAGTGACAGTTGTTCTGGCAGATGTCATAGCCAGACAAAAGTAACTGTGAAGCAGTTTCAGAGATTAAGAATGGGTTTCAGACTGAAACATTAGGAGATGAAAGGTGAAAGTTGCCTCAGTCCTATGGCATTTGAGTGCATCAAAAACATCAACAGAGTTAGGACACTGAGAAAAAGAGGATACTCGGATTGATATAATTAATCTTGTCAAGGGTAAAATCCCAGAAAAAAATTTCCCACCATATCTGCCACGTTGGCCTTCCCCACTCTGATTCTTAACAATAAGCTCTCAACCCTGTCATCATTAGATTCCAGACAATCAAAACATTCCCTAACATACAGGGCTACCCTACCACCTCCCCTTCCTTGCCTATCCCACCTGAAGAGTTCATAGTCATCTGTTGCAACACGTCAGTTTTGACAGTCATCTCACTATGACGGCAATTTGTTCATATTTTTCCTCCTGCTCAATGGCTTCCAGCTCCTCCTGTTTGTAGCTCATGCTGCATGCATTGGTATAGAAGCATTTCAGCTGGGTTATTGAATCCACCACCTTTTTGAGGGGACTAGCTCTAATTTCTATGAGATCATTCTCAAGTGTTTTTGTGGTTTCATATCATACTAATACACCTTGGATCTTTACCAGTGGATGGACCTATATCCCCTACTTACACTGATATATCAGACTGAAGGATCTTAAACACTGCTGTACTACTCCCAGGTTTATCTGTAGTATACCTGGGTTTACCCTTTTCCCCTTTCAATCTAGTTTAAAGCTCCCTGCTAACTTCTGTGCAAAGGTCCTTTTCCTCCTTTGAAACAGGTTCACAGAAAGCCCCTTATTTACTAACCAGGCTCCATGTAAAAACCTTAAACAAAAATACTGCTTACACACCAATCACGTCCCTGATTAAAAGTCTTTTCTGATTTGTAGTTTATATTCCTTCAATCCATAGAATCAACTCTTGCATCTTTTGTTATAGCAGTAAAGTGAAAAATTTGGAGCTCTTTAATACCTCATGGGTCTGATCAGTCAGGTGAGAAAAAAAAAAGAAAAAAGATAGTAAAAACCATGCAGTGGTTTTTACCACTACTCTTGTTTGAGAAATGAAATGAAAACTAGATGTCTTCTAGTGCAAATCCTTTTTGAAGTTCTTTCAGTCAGAACTTCATGAATCTTCATCTTTGACAAGGTCTTTTAAAATTAAATCAAAAAGTTTCATAACATCAATGTTAAAATCTTTCTGATTTTTCTTAGCCTATATTTGTAATAATTATTACTGTAATCCATCATGATCTATTTGGAAAATGTATACAGTTTCAGGTTATGTGCACCAGATGTCTTCACAGGTGCGTCACTATTTTTTCTTTAGTCACTACCTCGTGTTTTCTTGAATCCTTTGGATGATGGGTTTCTAAAATTGTGTCTATAATATCATAGAAGCTTAAGGATCAAGCTTGTCCTCCAGCTCAGAGATCTTGGTGTTGTTTCTGTGCCAACTTTCATGAAGGTGGCAGGATGGAGGCAGACATCTCTTCTTATAGATAGATAAATTAGGCTGAGGAATTAAGGTAAAAGTAAATAGTTCACATTTGAGTTGTGCCAATAAGCTGAATGTGGTTTGTGCCACTGTAGCCTAGAAAATAAGACCTGTCGCTGCTTGCATAAGGTCGCCATCTGTGCATTGATCTGACAGTTACAAGGATTCCACCTTTTTATGGCATGGACTGGGTGTTGCTAGTTTAATTCCTATGCTGATGTCGGCGGCTGCTGCCTCACCTGATCTGACGAGCTCTGGAGGTATCCCTGTTGGGATCAGACACCCCCTTTCTGTCACTGTCTGAGAAACCCTTGGGGCAGAGAGGGGAGTGTGGCTCTGGGGGCTGTAACTCTCTATGTGGGGGAAGCAAGTGAGATGTGACAATGAAACATATAAACCCAAACTCCAACATACTGAAAACTTGAACTGGAAGAAATTATCATCCATACTTCTCCTGGCAAAGAGTAGGAGGAAAACCCTGGCAGACAAATCATCCTCTTCCCTTCAAAACCATCAGGCTGCTGACAGCTCATTGCAGCCTGCCTTTATTCTCCCTCCTTCTACACTGACGATGTTAGGATGCCAGGAGTAGGGAAGGAAGAGCACAGCACCGGGATAAGTGGTTTGGTTTGGTTTTTTCCCTTTCCCCCAGTACGACCTGTTAGCTATATTACTGAGGTTTCTCTGATTTAATTTGGATTATAAGTGAATATGTGTAACTCAACTAACACTCTGGGCCATTAAGTTTAAACATTAATTGAGCTAATATTAACCTCTTTTCTCTATGTATGTGGTTTGTGCCTTTTGTTTGTAGCAAACCCATAACCACAGCACCATTTAGTTCTGAGAATGTGAGCCTCATCTTGACCACAGGTGCTAAAGCCCTCTAAACAGTCTGAGTACATGTTGATGAATGTAAGGACAGGATGGAAGGACTGGATTGTCTCTACTCAATTGTAGATCATTCTGTTTGAAGGGGTCTACGATACAATTTTCAGGCAGTATCAGAAGCTTAGCTGATGCAATAATTTGGTTAGTATTTCTGCCCTATTTTATTTTCCTTGGCATTGCAAAGTTGTTGGTTTTTTTCACTTGTTCATGTGCATTCATGTATTATATTATGCATGTAAGTCTCCAACTGTAGTTATTTTTATCTATTATTTATCTTTTCTTTGTTGTATTACTTCATCCAATGCCTTCAAAGTTAAAAGTGCATGTTTTTTTTGCAGCAACATAAAAACATATATTTCATACTTTGGTGCACTGAACAATAGTTAATGGCATTCTGATTTAGTCTTACATTTGAGTAAGCTTAATTGTATTCTTATTTTATTTAAGCAAGTTGCAGTATTAAGGAAACTCATTAAGGTTGTACTTGCCTCTTCCTCGGGGAAGGCTGAGCCATATTTTTTGAATTACAATATTCAGCATGACAGAAATACTAAATATCTACTTCACATGGTGTCATTGTCTTCTCATAAAATGGGTCACAGAAACTAAAATATGTAGAGAAGTTGTCCTTTAGAAAACTTTTAGATGTACCAGTACTGGCTTTTATTTTTAATTGGAGAATGTGGTACTTGAGAGTTGTCACAGTGGTACCTCCTAGAGTCTGAAGTTTTCTCTTCATGAATATTAAATGTTTAATGCTCCAAGTAGATGCTCACAACTTTGTAGTCTTAGAATCTCAGCCATGGAGAAACCATCCTGAGATCTCAGAACTATGAAATGGATCTATATGTATTCCAAAGAGAAAGGCTTAAAAATTATAAAGACTAGCTAATTTATTTCAAATGTCGGTTTTGATCTGTCCAAAGGGGTCTGATATTTAAGGTCTTCTGTTCTCAGTATGACAAAATCTAAAAAATTTGCTGAATCTGATCTTCTGAATCTTTTCCTCATAAATGCAGAACTACAATGTTCTTTGAGGATGACCATTTAAGTCTTTTCCTATCATAGTATTTTCCAATAATATAATATGTTGAAACTTAGTCAGCTCTAAACAGCTCCCTTCAAGTAGCCAGATACCTCTATTATCCAAGTGACTCTGCTTGTCCAGATTGCTTAAGCTTAACCCACTGCACTGAAGCATTTTCCTCTGCTTTATGTCCTTGCAACAGACACTGTCCGTCAACATGTCAAAAGCAGGAACAGAATAAATTTATGTTCATAATCTCTTTTGAGGTCCTCAGTTGAAAATGTTAGCATAAGAGAAATTTTTGCTTGTTTCAAGGGAGCAACATACCCATGCTTGTTTTGTGAAAATTATATGCATCTCTGTAAGTATTTTGTCAAGTGATACTCATCCTCTTCACAAAATGGAAGAAGCATATCTTTTAATATCTTTTACATGCAAGTTTATGACCAATTTTGCTAGGCTGTTTTTTTTTTTTTTTTTTTTTCCCTTTGCCTAGTAATGAGCAGAGAAATAGGAAAGACTTGAAAAAAAATGTTTCAAGACCAAATTTTTGTCAATTTAAGTTTTCAGTGAAGACAGCTTAAAAGAGCCAAGAGCTTGGCTCCTAAACAATCCCACTCACACAGAGCAACACATATGTTTTAATTACACTATAATATCAGCAATCGAATATATTCATATTGATTACATGAGGACAGTAAAATCAATAGAGAAGAGACGATTATTGTTTGTGCCATTAGCCTCATTATCTGTTGTTAGATTTTTTTTCACTGGATATCTCTGAACAAGATAAAAAATATAGTGTTGGTTGTGGTAGGGAAATCTGTGGGAAAACAGTGTTATAGGCATAAATGCTAGCCTAGTAAGCTTGTTTTGAAATGAAGATACACCTGGTTGGGGGAGCATCCTGAATCATCATTAGCTGATTCAGTGACCATAATGTACCCGTAGTTTTAGCCTCAAAGATGAAAAAAGACCCAAAAGCATATTCCACTGAGGCTACGTATCAATCACAATGTAATTAGAAGAATTGTTAAATTTGCATAAGGTTGCAATATCCTTTATAATAGCCTGAAGGTCATAGATAAATATAGGCAAATTTCCATAATAAGCTGTCATATTTTTTCATATTTGTATTTTTCTTTTCCTTTGAAGTAATCTGGGTTTGTAATGCTAGCTTTTTAAATAAATAAGTAAATAAATTCAAACTATATACTTGCTGTTGGGTAGAAAATTCTGGAAAACAATTTAATGCTCCTTATCTGCCCTGATATTTATATGTAGTTATTCAGCATTATACTCACCTGAATTATAATTGTCAGCTTGAGATGGATATATATTCCTGTACTTTTCTCAATTTTTTAAAAAAATAATTATTGGGAAAAAAGTTAAAGAGAAGATTAAAGTAAAGCAAAGAAATTCTTTTTTATATATGTATTGTTTTTACTTTGTAATGAAGGTTTTAACTTTTTAAGATAATTTTGTTGTTGACATCACAAGTGGGTGATTTTGTTAAGATGTCCATTAATTTAGAGTATTTAGATATTCCAGAGGCACTTATTGTAGTCTCAGCTTCCCTAACATGTTCATTGGAAATCACTTCAAAGATCCAGCTCATACGGAAGTAGCTACATGCCCACCTATGAATATTTTACTTCTAGTCCAAAACTACTATATCTACCAGCTTACTTCTTAATAAAGTTAAATATATATAATAATTTAAACTCCATTACACATTAAAAATTACATTATATTTATTAATTATAAATTCCATTCTGTGTACCTATTTACCCGGTCAGATTAACACCAATTTTGTTCCCACTGGCCTACACTGTTGGTATGAGCTGCATTCAAGGTTTGAGGTTGACTCCTCATGAAAACACCTGCTTCCATTTCCTCCTGTGTTTGCCATCTTCCTTATCCATCAGTTGGGGTCCTCTTTTGGCCTGACCACATCATAAATTTGTAACAATATTCACTCCATGCAAGAAAGGTAGCATAACTGAACAATGTTCCATTTATAAATTCATTCTACTGAAAAGGCTGACCACTGAAGGGGAAGAAAAAAGCTATAATAATTTTATCTTGTGAGAAACAGTGGGTCAAAACTCCAGAGACAATTTCCATATATGCTATGCTTCACTGGTGTTTCTATTTACAAGCAATCTACTGATTATATTCCCTGGCTTGGAAAATCAAGATGTCGTTCTCCGAGAGAGTTATAGTGTGCTCAGTAGCTCTAATTAATAAATATTGTGCACATACACTATAAAACAGGGACTAGATCACTAACTAGGGCTGATTGCTGAACAGTTAGCTGCATTTATTTTCAGGGGTGTACAACATGAGACTTACTTTTGTAATCTTTTTACCATTGTTTTCATTAAATTCCCTTTAAACATTTTTCTATTAAAAGAATATCGGTGAACAGCGTCTTCATTCATCTTGTTTCATTTTTAACTTTGTACTGTCTTACAGGAACTCTAATGAGTATGTGAGTAAGTTCTGATGAGTATTCTTGGTATTTTCTTTTCAAATTCTGCCACTTTAATTTCTTTCTCTGTTGGCAGATGAAACCTATTTGATTAGTATGATAAATGTTTAATACTTTTTTTTTTTCCCTGACAAAACTGGAGTTGGAATATGTTAGGGCACAGCTCCTTAGTAAAAGGGTTTGATTATAGTTCAGGATTTTGCTTTAATATCCCAAGTCCTAGATTTTCAATACTGATGCCATTCAAGTCAAGTCAAGGAGAAACTGGCTGTACCAGCTGGGCATCTAAAAGGCATGTCTGTGCATGAAGTTCAGGTCAAGCAAGTAAGAAGCTCAATTTTCCTGTCTGTTAAACTCTTTGGCACCCTAAGGAATATAATCATATAAGATGGATTGTTGTGTTAAACTGTGGCTGTCCTGAGGACAACACAGCACCTTAAACTTACATAGCTCAAGGGAAACACTCTTAATTCCAATTACTTTGGCAGGATAGCCATTAGCTCCTTTATTATTTGAGAAAGAGCTCTCCCGGGTTTGATGAATAGTATAGTAACTTCCTCTACCAGAAACAGAATATTTCAGACTTCTGCTTATTTCTAGAAGAATAATATGGTGAGTCTCGTAGTTTTAGAAAAATCTCATTCTCTGATGTTTTCTCATTAAGTATAGAACCTAAGTACTTAGAGCAACAAAGAGGAAAATAAAGTTGAATGTCAAAATAGTGTTATAGATCTAGACATTGTAGATCTAGTAGTCTGCATCTAGTTCTAAACAATAAACATGGAGTAATAATTTTAGAGGATTTATTTTAATTTTTGCAAAGGTACTATCGAGTAATTTTGGTTAACCACACTACAATAGACACATATTTATGGAAACATAAAACTGTTCACTCACTGACTCTTAAATATTGTGCTTCCACATCTTTAAACTATGTTAGATAGTTTTTGCTTCAAATAAGCCTCCATAAGAAAAAGAAAATTTGATCATGTTTTCTATCTTCTGGTCCTGTGATCATTACGGAAAGGTGTATCTTAATGATCTGTACACTTTCCACTCAATCACCAGAATGGATTCATTGACATTTATACCTTAAACAGTATGTACACATTTGCTGTCAAGTATTATCTGGCTGTACAAATATTTATCTGCCATAATACTGACCATATTAGCATAATCTGACAAATAATCAATAATAATCTGAAGCTCTAGAGTCCCGACAGTTAATCCTAAATACTATAATTGGATGGAGAATGATGGAAAATATTTATATGATATCTGACCTACTTTCAAAGTTCTGAATATATTCTAAAGAGTTTCCGAGACTGATAAGTTTAAATTAATTCTTAGAATTCCAGAATCTCATCTGAAAAAAAAAAAAAAAAAATTCAAGTGGAAGACACACCTAATGCTAATGAAAATTTATAGAAACAAGATTTTGCATAGGAATTTCAATAAAAGGAGTTCTTGTTTTAAGAACACTTTGGGGATAAAGATGTTAAAGAAAACATTATTTTTATTAAATTAGAAGTATTTTGAAGCATCATTTTTAACAAAAAGTCTATTAATTAAAAAAGAAAAAGCAAAAAGGGTGATCGTGATAAGAAAAGGAGAAGGAGATGGAGACAGAGAAGTGGAAAATGAGAAGAGGAAAAGAAATAGTCAATTTTTTAAAAAAAGTTATATTTAGCCAAATAGATAGGGTAGTCTAAAAAATGGAGAACAAGATCTTTCTCTCTAATTTTTAAAGTTAAAATCCATCCAAATAAACTTGTTAATAAAATAATCAGATTTCTCAGATTTTGTACTTCTTTAGCAAAAGAAATTTCTTGTATTTATCAAAATATATCAATCTTTCATATTTGGAATGACAAATTTATCTTTGAGTCATTATCTGAATAGTTCTGAAACATTGTGGACTCTGTTCCTACATCAGCAGGAAGTTCTCGGGTTTAGGTCTCTCTCTGACCAGGCTGGTGGTTTGAGTGGGTCTTTTTTGCCCTCTGTGACCTCTGAAGGCTTTGAGTCTGTGCTTGGTGCGAGAATGATGTGGAGTCTCAAGGTCTTTTTTTTCTTGATTTCTTGCATTGTTTATTATTTCTTATCTTACAAGTTCTTTGTGTCTGGCCAAGATGTTCACAGCAGCTCAGACATGATGCGACTCCTCCCCACAATGGGAGGTTGCTTTGCTTTTATACAGATAACTACATACTTATTATTTACCATTTCATACCAATGCCTAGCACCTACACAAGAAGGGTCATTTCTACTTTAAACCAATCCCCTCAAACTACCTTGTGCCCACGTCACTACAGAAAATGGATGCCAAGGGAGAAGGAGAAGAACTTAGGGCAACACCCTAATTCCTCCATCTTGTCCCCCAGTCAGCTCCATTCTAAAAACCCAAAACTGCAAAACTTTCTACCTGGTGATTAATTACACTACTGTCTGTTACACATTTGTGACTTGCAATTCTTCTCTGTGTTGGAAGATTTTCATATGGACTGAAATCAAAGCCAGTGTCTTCCTGGGTTCTGTGCCAGGCAAACCCCTGCACAGACCCCAGACCCTCTTTTTCAGGTCCCAGGCCTCTCCGCTGAGGTCTGTGACCTTCCCAGGGTGCTCAGAGGGATGCCCTGGACTCCAACAGAAGTAAGCTCTTACTCCTTTGTACTGTTGAGCTAAGGCATTTTTAAATGTTATTTGAGGAAGAGATTTGAAATTTACATCTCTGAATGTTCCTTGCTGGAAATATATATAGTTTACTATTGTGGATTAAATATTATCCAGTGGTAATTTACTCTTTTTTTGTAGCTGCTAGAAATGTTTAATTAAAAAATCCCCCTAAGTCTCAACCTAGAAAATAGTTGAAATCGAGCCAGAATGAGTCTTATTTATTGCGGATATGTATGATACTGCTGGGCCTAAAGGCTGTTCTGTAAATTATTTTCCAATATCTTGTAAAAGTAAATGTCAGAAATTAAAAACTGAATAATAAACTTGTATGCACATGTTTGTCAGATTTAGCAGACACAGCAATACCTGAATTTGTATAACCTTAATTTTAAATTCACTGCCTCTATACTTAACCTAATCTAGTTTTCATTAACTTGAATGCTTAAGTATTTCATTATTTTAATCAAGATAAACCAAAATAGTATCAAGAGTTATATCAGGTTATATTTTTTAAAATTCTTTCTTGAAGAGTCCTGTTGTTTTTGTATTAGTAACTTTTCGCCAAGAGGAAGCAAAGTAAAATTTGTCAGCTATTGATTAAAACTTTAAGCTAGTTCATCACACGAGATAAACTGCTATTGAGAAAGAAATTAACAGTATATTCAGTAATACCCAATAGCTCTTATTCTTCAAGTAAGAGTTCCTAGTATTTTTATACCTGTTAGAGTGATACTTTGCCCACCTGGGTTCCAAAAACCTCATGCAGTGCTATGGGCTGAAGGCAAGTGTTTCTTGAAGGCAAGAAAAGGGTCTGGTGGTGCTGAGCAACAGCAACTGACCATGAGCCAGGTGTGCCCAGGTGGCCAAGAAGGCCAGTGGCATCCTGAACTGTGTCAGCAATAGTGTGGCCAGTGGGACCAGGGCAGGGATTTTCCCTCTGTACTCAGCACTGCTGAAGCCACACCTCAAATCCCGTGTCCCCAAATCCTGGGCTCCTCGATGCAAGAAAGACATTGAGGGGCTGGAGTGAGTCCATGGAACGGCAAAGGAGCTGGAGTGTCTGGAGAGTAAGTCCTGTGAGGAGTGGCTGGAGTTGTTCAGCCTGAGGAAAAAGGGGCGCAGGGGGACCTTATCACTCTATAACTGCCTGAGAGTGTAGCAAGGTGAGAGTTGGCCTTTTCTCCCAGGCAGACAGTGACAAGACAAGAGGATATGGCTTTAGGATGCACCAGGAGAGGTTCAGATTGGACATCAGGAAGAATTTATTAATGGAAAGGATTGCTAAGAATGGGGACAGGGAGGTAGTGAAATCACCATTCCTGGAGGTGTTTGAGAAATAACCAGACAAGGCACTTAGTGCTATGGTCTATTTGTCAAAGAGATGATCAAAGGTTGGACTCAACGGCCTTGGAAGTATTTTCCAATCGTTTCCAATGATTCTATGGTTCCAAAACATAATGTCTTAGCAGAGGTGGATAAGAATCAGATCTTCAGACGCTGACAGCTTCCATTTTGAAAATTGTTGTTGCAATTGTTGACATATAACTCTAAATTTTGCACCTAGGTTCTATACTTTTTTTAAGCTCAGAGGAAGATAAAAACACCTAAACAAAACTCTGTGAAACTATAGCAGTCCCTCAATGGGGCCCAGCTCAAAGCTGTAACTCCTCTAATTTAGTATGCACTTTACTTACTGTGACTAACACATTAAGTTCAAGGCCAGTAACTTCAGGCACAAATTTAGTAAAATTCATAATTCTAAACAATATTATAGTTTATGTCATAGAAAACTTCAGTTAATACAGTGAATCCATGTATCTTCTAAGCCAGGGCAGTATTTGTGCTCTCTGCCTGCTTTAGTATCTATTAAAAAGGTCTTTAAACTATAATAGATTTCTTTTTAATTCAGCTTTCAATATCATTAACTAGGTTAAATAGTTCTAAGAGTGTTTCTTAGCCATATGGAAGTCTATCTTTCCTAAGGTGTTTAGTGAAACTTAGGTTAATTCTCTGAATAGTGCAGGAATAGGGTTCTTTCATTATTAGTTCTCAATTTAGTTAATATTTTTGAATATTTGCTATATCAGGTAAGTCACTTGTTGTACCCTGTGAGTTAGAAGATGTGATGGTAGTTACCTTGCTATTTACTGTCAGATGTTTAAGGAATTAAATAGTGCATTTTGAGGCACATAATATGACAGAAGAAAATTGTCTAGGAGACTGAGTCTATGCCGATTTGTCTATTAATATGGCATTTTACAAAAAGATATACTGTAAAGAGAGTCTGAAATTTGACCTATAAGACACCTGCCACTCTTTGTCTTTGAGTAATATAGATGATTAATTAAAAAAATACTAATAGCATCAGAAAAATATTAACTATAAAAATAAAAATATGATCTTCTGTTAAATATAAGGAGATGGTATGGCTAATCTGTACAAATACCTGTGTGTCTGCTCTTGAATATTATATCTTCCAAACTGATGGATAAACAGATATAAAAGGAATTTTTTTTATATTTGTTTAATTCTCTAAATAGCCTGTGAGAGTTTATAACTAGAGTTTTTGTCAAGACATATTAAAATACATACCCAAGTTTATGCAGAAGAATAATTTTGATTACCAAGGGGCCAATCTTTCCCCAGCTTACTAAAAAGACCTAGAGGACCCATATTCTCACCTAAGAAGCAACCTAGTGTGAAAGAAAATTGCTGTTACTTATAGTAGTTATGTTGTAGCTCTTTCACACAATTATTTTAAATTTTGTCTGAGAACTTAAAAATACGTGTCCTTATTCAAAAAAGTGGAAGGATGGTAAATAATATTGCATCTTGGTACAATGTGTTAGTAACACCCTTCTAATGAAAGCATGAGAAAATTGAGTTTATGTATGCTCACAGACACAGAAATAGGTTTCTGCAGTGATCTGGTGCAATGAAATTCTGAATGAGCTGTTTACAGTCTGTACAAGATAAGGATGACTGAAGTCTAGCAATAGTCTACAAATTATAATATAAAATATTGAGCAAGTATCACATGTAATGTTGAAAATTTAATTCAGATTATCCAAATAAATCGGGTTCCTTACTGTGATCATAGGCATAATTCATCAACATCTAGAAGTCATTTAATACCAACTTTACGTTCACAGTCTTCTAAAAATTCATCCAAAGTAACACAGAATGATTGCTATTTTTCAGTTATAGGTAATACAGCTGATAAACAGTCTTACCAAATAACTATTCCTGCCTTTGGTTAATAAGGAAAGTCTATTTGAGAGTTTTAGCTGTTACTCTAACTAATCATGCTTTTAAATTACCAAGACAAAATTGAACCCCTCTGTTCTTACATTGATGCAAAGCAGGTCCATTTACCAGACTGTGCAAATATACAATTCTTATCACTTAGGACATGTTAGTTATATAACCTTACCCCTGAGTATATGAAGCAATTTATCTTCCTGAAGCCTGTGAAAACAGCTGAAAACTTAACTTCAGTTTAATTTTTCTACATATGTCTTCTGTTAATTCATACACTGGGTGGCAAGTTTTACTGTCAGAGAAAGTTGTAATGATAATCTTGCATGACCTCCTGAGTAATTCTAAATAGCTGTTTAAAATTTGCTAATTTCCAGTCCAGAATTCCTTTTTAAGCTGGAACACAACTATTTGGCTATAGTATGGTCTTTAATGCTAAGGAAAACCTGTTCAGCAGGAAAAGATGGTCTTAGAAGATTGCAATTGCCTCCATCTCTTGTCAAAACTAATAGTAAAATTTTAAATTTTTATTTTTATTGCTCACAGATCTCTTTCCAATTTTTTTAACTTCCATTACAAAATAAGGGCACTAGAACAAAGCCTAATATTCTAGCAAGAGACTAACTATGTCATAAAGACAGTCAATACTAGCATCTTATTTCTACTTAATATTTATGGTTTGTATATCCAGCCATGCCATTCAAACTGGAAGTAGTAGAATCATACCTTTACAAAGTTTTGTGTTGCCATACAATAAAATTATCTAGTTTGTTGACAAAGGAGCTGGTTCATATTGAATTGAAAATTTTGTAAGTTCTGTGATGAACTGAATTGATATTTGATCCTGATTTTTGTTATAATTATCTGTGGTACTGATTTGCCTTTGGGTGTAACTGCATGATTATTTCATGCATTGGAGAGCTATTGTTGTGTTAGATACTTTGTTTCACCAAAGTACTTGAAATATTTGACCAATGTGCAAATAAGGATATTGGGTTACAAATTGTAAAGCTGCATCGAACTTCAGGCTTCAGTATCTGAAGCTTAAATAAAATAATCTTGGGCTTCCAGCCTCTCAGAAAAATAAATTTTGTCTTTATATTGACGGAATTTGCATTGCAGACTAAATTAACAGACTATCTAAAAATACCAGATTTCATTGCCCTTAAAAACTGTGCAACACTGGTCCAGTTAGAATGCAAGTGATAACAAGAATTAATATTTTTGTAGCTGACATAATGTGATTTTAATAAGACAATTCTCCAGTAATAACCTGGGGATTTATCCTTGGTAGTTTTTACTTGAAGGTAAGTTGAGCTCAATGAACATGACATAAATTAGTGTGGCTAAAAAGCATATTTTGAACTCGCTTTCCTTACATTTTATTTGGGGATGTGGACGGACCACTACTGAGTTTGATCTCGTTACAATGCATAGTAAACAACAACATTGTATCTCAACAGAGAAGCTGAAGTATATTTTTCATGGATACATAAGTATTGATAAATTATATTAGTGATTTCTGTGAGGATTTATTTGCATTATTTACAATTAATCTTACTACAGTTTATTGTCTTTTTTTTTTTTTTTTTTTTTTTTTTTTTTGGTGGGGATCATTCTACCAGTTTAAACACCTAGGCACAAGTATCTCAGTTTTACTTCTTTTACTTCAGGAAATTCTTCTTAGCCAATCTTCCTACTCAACAGGTATCTAATATTGTCAGCACCAATTTTCACCTCACACTGTGTTTGTTATTGATGGGTAGTAAGAGGATGACTTGTGCATGTTTTGGGTCATGAATTTAAACCTGTTGCTTTCTGATTAAGTTTACCAAGTCATATTTTGTGATTAGCTCAAAGAATTCTTCCACAAGATGACTTCACCATGTTCTGGTCTGCGGTTTTAAGGTATGAATGTGCCTAGTTAAATCTGCGTTATTCTGCATTGTTCTTAAGAAAAAAAAAATAGTCCACATTTCAATACATTAAGAGGAACAGTACCATAAACCCCTGTCATAGTTTAGAAATGGTATTTTCCAATTTAGTGCTCCCACTAAAACCACGCACCTCTTCTCTTCCCTCCTACAATTGAAAACAAAAAGGCAAAGATCACAAGTTGAGTTAAGAACAATCTCCTGGAAACCACAATGAGATAAAATGAATAGTAACAGCAACAATACCAATGACAAAGCATATAAGTCAGAACCAATTAATGTGCACATCCTGGCTCCCTCCACCCCCGAATAACAGACAATACCAGAAGGCTCCTTCCATCACATTATCTCAACCAGAATGAACCTCTTCTCCCCAGAAGAGAGCCCTTTCCCTTATCCCTGGCAATGATGTGAGGTTGTAAAACAACCTCTGTGTCATAGCTATGTCCCCTCACAGCTACTGAAGAAATTAACCCTGTCCTGGCTGAAATCTGGACAACCCAAATCTGTTTTCTAGCTCTACACACCTTGATCATATTTAGTGTCAAATCTGTATTTCATTCACTCACTATTCTGTTTCTCTTATTTTTTTTTCCTTAGCTTTCTTGTTTTCATTTCCCAAACACATAGTCAAAACAAAACCTGTGAAATGTTCCTGTCTCATTGTGCTTTACAAGTGCTTTTCTTGACAGTGATACATATTTATATCTCACACCTTTATCTTGGGCTATTGCCACTGATGCACTATTTATTATGAAACTGGTCACTACTCTCCTCCATGGAATTCTGAGCAGTCATCTGACTGTTTCCTAAATGTCCGTACTTAAAAAATACTTGTCTAAGGACACTACAGTAGCCAAACAGTGCTGTTTAGACAAGGATATATTTGCCTATAGGAAGTCCAGTTTACAAAGTCACTTTATATGTACACATGGCAGAAATCTGCATATGTTTGGGAAAAATAAATCTCCAAGGATTTGCCTAATCATAAGAAGAATTTTGAACAGCTTTTCTGATTCACCAATAGAAAAAGATTAGCTGGGGTTTCTTTGATGATGTGAAGTGGTTAACGTGCACAGGTGCTGAAAGGATCCAGGGCATTCGACTCCTTTTGCTCTTGGGCTAGATTCCCAAGTTTTCAGGTAGAAATCTGACTGGAACTGTGTTTGTTGAAAATGAAATTATGCTTTTTTTGTGCAAACTCTCAGTGTGTTGCATTTTTGCACTTTTTATTTCTCTTTGAACCTGAGTGGATTTTTTTAATATTAAGACATTCTAAAGACGTGGCTATATTCCTGCATAGCTGTGATTTTTACTAAGGGACTTCATAATGGACTTGATGATCTCAAAGGTCTTTTCCAACCTTGTTTATTCTGTGATTCTGTGATAATTGCAAACTTTTCAGTAGCTGCTGAAAAATAGAACATTTTATTGTGCTATTCTATTTCATATCCTGTAGATCTCTTGTAACCTCACTTAAAATCATTAGGAATCTACATCTGACCTAGTGATATATTTATTTGAGTATATAAATGTAAAAACATAGTTATGCCTCCCTGAATGCACAGGGTAGATTTCAAAACACAACTGTTAAGTGTAAAAAAATAAATTACCTAAACAAAAAATGAAACATTTTTAGAAGCAGAAGTACTCTAGGGATACCTCTCCTTTAGCACAGTTAAATATAATTCTAATAAAAAATTATAGGTGGTTGTAGAAGATATTTGCTTTTAAAGTTAAACTAGTAGGATAATAAATATTCTTAAAAATGCATTATGGTTACGAGTATTGTTTGGATCATCTGGTAATTTGGTTTCAATCTGAGATTATTATTTCAATGCAACCACATGCAAAGCTGTCTATGTAAGAATTTAATGGGACATCTGCATTGAAAAGCACTTACTCAGAGGTTTAATATTCTTTGGAGATATCTTCCTCATGCTGAATAAACCACTGTGGCACCAAATACTAATTAAATGCTTACAAAAAGAGAGACATGTAGTGCACAGAGAAATCAGTTTTCCTTTTCCTTCAGCACTTGAATGGACAGCCCATAGGAGTCTGCCCCTGCTCCTGGTGCCAGCTCATTGAACTGAATGGGAAACTCATGGAAAGCCTCTAATGAGAAACACAGATACAGTCCAGTATGCACAGTAGGAAAAGCTGTACTATGAAAATTTGTGGAATCTGACCTATTTGCCCTATTAAGAGGCCTTAGAAAACTCCTCTGGTCACTCTCTATCTGTGTATAAACCTCTGAAAAGATCTGAAAAGTTTGAGTTTGAAGTCAACGAAATTATGCATGAAATAGATTTCTTAAAGAAAGATAATTCATCATCAGATAAAGTTATTAGGAAGAGAATAAACTTATATTAGCTGCAATGTGTAATTCACAGACCTGTGAGAGGTCTTGCATTAAGCCAAGTTAGTGTTGCCCCAACTGCTATGAGAGTTACTAATCTAAGATCACCATCAGTGTGTTGGATCATGCAGCATTACTCCAGTAATACAAAATAATTAATCTAGTAACTGTATAAGCTCTACCAGTAGTCCTAGACTTCTGCAGACCATGGAGGATGATGGTGGAGCAGATGTACACAGGATGGCTTCTGGGGAACCCCACACTAGATCAAATAGTAATGTGTCATATTTGTAACGGGTCTTACTAAATGCTTTGTCCCCAAATTTCTTATGAGGAAGGACCTGTACCCCTTGAAGTAGAGAAACACTGCAATGAGATATCTCCAGAGCTTTCTCTTCTCCAGTCTGGGCAACTCCATCTGTCTCAGACTTTCCCTGTAGAAGAGGTGCTCCAGCCCTCTGATAGTTTTTGTGGCTCTTCTCTAGACCCACTCCAATTGGTCCTTGTCCTTGTACTGAGGACTCCAGAGCTGCACACAATACTCTAAGTGAGGTCTCACCCCACAGAGCAGAATGGAGTGACCTGCTGGCCATACATCTTCTGATGAAGACCAGGTTGTGAATAGGTTTCTGGGTTTCCAATTGACATTGCCAAGTCGCATTTTGCTTCTTGTCAACCCACATCTCAAGTCCTCCTTCTCAGGCCAACTCTCAATCCATTCTCTGCCCAACCCTAATTTGTGATTGGGATTACATGGACTCACATGCAGGACCTTCCACCAGCCTTTGTTGAACTTCATGAGGTTTGCACAGACTCTCCTTGCAACCTTGTCAAGGTCTCACTGGATGATGTCACTTCCCTTTACCATGTCATTAAACTTGATGTCTTCTGCAGACTGTCTGAGAGTGCACTGAATCTCATTATGTCATTGATGAAAACTTTAACATAATGTAGGACCTAAACCTTTTCCTTACTATGGTAGCAGAAAGCATACCCATACTGCTGTGATTCTAATTTAGGTTTTGGAGTTTTGCCCATTACTGTATCAATTTTTACAGATTTAAAGCACTATCAAATTTACATGACCGAGGTTTGTGGTTATACAGGATAAAATAAAATATTAACATCATATCTATATATGTTCTAGTGTCTACACAGACAGCTGATGTCTAAGCCTGAGGTGAGACTGATTGTCATGCTTGTGTAGGTGTCTCCTAACAACTTTACATAGATTTGATCTTCCTAGGCAAGGATTGTAGGCTGAGACTGTAAGACAAAATGAATTCCCTCCATTATTGAAAACAATATGGGAAGAACTGACTGTTCTCTAGCATTAAAATATAAGTACTCAATTCAAAAAGGAGATCAAAAAGATCTCCTCCATGTCAAGAATACAATTAGCATTCTAATGTAACTGTCTTCCATTCCTGGAACCCATTTGCAGCCAGGAGAAATAAAAATGAAAATTTCATTATCTCTTTATACCTAGTGATATTTTAAGTGCAACTGTAAGTATTATAATCTTATCTGATGTCGTTTTTAAAATATTTTCTTATTTGCTGTGTGCAAACTAAACTCATGTCTTATCTGATACAATGATGACACACTCAAACCACTTTTCTAAGTTGCAAGTCATCAAACTTATGTCTGTATGGCATGTGGATATTGTACTAGTAGGACGTATGTAAAGATAGAAAAGGAATAAGTACATTTTAATTTAAATGAATATAAGAATAATGGATCAAATATATTGTGTCATATCTGTTATACAGAAAGTATTGAGGGCTTAAAAAGTTACAGTTAATTAAATTAATCAAGTCATTGCTTAACCAGAGGTAGGAGGTAATTGCACAGACAGAAAAGAAAAATGAGAGAATGACCTGCTATATCTGTCTGTACAATGAGGTTTCAGATAAACACATAAAATTCACCAAATCGTTCCAGTAGCACTGCACTTAATTCTGTGGTTTTTAAAAAAAGGAAAAAAAAAGGAAAAAAAAAACTTTAATAAGCTGTTCCAGCAGTAAAAGTAATTGCTTTCATAACTAATACAAGTTAAGTTCTAATGGACACAGACGACTTAGAACTGCATTATATCAACTAAAAATGCATAGTTGAAGAGAAACTGGAGCTGAAGCTTTTCTGGCATCATTGATAGAGTTTGGTCTTTTTTTTTTGGTTTAGGACAAGAGTTTGCTATATTCTTCTTGTTTTGGTTCTTTTTCAAAGTAAAAGTAAACTGCTTAGTCAGCGGTTATCACTTTAGTATTCCATTTGTATATTTTTCATGGGCTTTCTATTAATGATAAATACTGTAACTCATTTGTCACGTCTTTAACTCATGTGATTTGGAATTAATAGAGTAGTATCACTAAGATCTTAGTCTTATGTGAGAGTAAGTATATGATTTTGGCAAATTAATAATTTCTGACTAATTCTGAAATGACGTTCTAAAAGAATTTGTTTACTTTCCTTGCTTGAAAGATGAAAATTTCATACATGGACATTTAGTCTTAAAATGTAGAATTAGTCTCTGCCCTGTCATTATTGGGGTGGACTGACATCATATAGAAGTACACCACTGGAATTCAACACAGTTTTAAAAACTGAAGGGATGTTTGTAAAGATAGATTGAATTTAAATAGTGTTGTAGTGTTTTGGAATACTTTTTTGCGTAAAGACAAAGACAGGTAAAATTGGCATAATAGATTTCTCTATAAAATGATTGGAAGTTATCCTGAGCATCTGTGGTCTTGCATTACTAAAGTGAACCTATTGTAAAACATTGAAATGGTCAACATACAGGTCCATGAGTGAAATCCCAGGAAAGGTTCAAGGCCAGGTTGGATATGACTTCAGGCACCTGATGTAGTGGGTGCCATCCCATGGTGATGCAGTTAGAACTAGATGATCTTTACAGTCCCTTCCAATCCAAACCATTCTGTGATTCTATAGAGAAGTGCTGAAAATTAAATTCAGCAAGAAAGTTTCCAGTTAGACATTTAGAAAAAAAAATTACAGCAATAGTGATAATTAAGTGCTGGCATACACTGCTTGGAGGAATATTGCAGCATCCATCAGTGGATGGGTGTTTAAAAACATATTCAACAAGTACAAGTCAGGAATTATATCTTCTTGGATTAGAAGGATAAAATGTAAGCCTTCTCAAGGTCCTTTCCAGACCAGTTTTTATAAAAAATCAGAATGACTAATTGGTTAAAATTACCTGATTTTTCTCAAGAGGAGAATTTGCAAAATTAGGGAAAATAAGAAACAGATGGAAAATATGATTTTGCTTAGAGATGGAATGAGAATTCTTTGTTTCATAGGTTTAATTTGAGGATAAACTCTTTCTGTGATTCACTGAGTTTGTACTTTTTACTTTTCTTGTTGTACTCTATATGTTAGAACGTATTTTTAAATCATGATACGTTAAGATTTTTTCATCTTGTATCTGCTATGCATTCATTGCCATTTCTAAGAAAAATTACCTGAGTTTCATTTTCAATTGTATTAACTCACAGATGTTGGGGAAATATTAAAACATGCTCTTTCAGCCTGTCCTTGCAGTGCAACAGTAGGAAGTAGGATATAGGTATAATTACCATCTCAGCAACACAAATTAAATTATACAAGTTTAGTGATACCAAATTGCAAAGACTGAACCTTCATGCATTCTGTCATGATTTTTGTCTCTGAGTTATTGTGAGAGTGCCTGCATGATCCACCCTTTAAAATCATCATGGATGACAACACCTGTTGTGGGTGTAAATAGTGTGTGCACATTCGATATACTTTCTGGAGAGTGTTTGCCCAAAAACCTCCTGCCTTTGAGTGAAAAAAGCACCCTGATCACCTCAAATGGTCATGTTCAACATGGAAGTATCCCCCAGCTTTTGTGTCTGCTGTCTGTGTTGTCTGTGTCCAAGTGTTCACAGTGCGTAAGAAAGCACAGGAAATACCAGAGAGGAAAAAGGAGTTGAGAAAAAAAATCAGAAAAAATAGAGCCCCAAAATTTACAGAACACAGCTGTGAACACCAAGAGAAAGGAGAAGGGAAAAAGATGCTCCACATGCTTGAGCAGGTATCTACAATGTGGCATGTTGAGTACCTGACATCTGAGAGGGAAACTGAAGTCCATGCACAGCCTGTGAATAAACAGGAAGAAAATGAGAGGAGGAAATGACAAATTTATAGGCTAACCTTAACTCCCTCATTCCCCCAGCCCCCTGCACTACTTGGGGAGTGGGGAAGAGTGAGGAGTCAGGAATGGAGGAGTTAATTTGAGCCTTGAGAAAGGGAGGATGGAAGAAGGTATTGTTTTAATTCTGTCTTTGCTTCTCAATATCAAAGTCTATTTTAATTTTTTCCTATAATCAGTCTGTTTTGTCCATTACTGTAATTTGGTCAATCATCTCCCTGTTTTATCTCAATCCAGGAGTTCTTCCACCCTATTTTATTCTCTCGTTCTGCTGATGAAGAAGAGAGAAGAAGGCTGGCTAGGAGCTTGGCAGACAGTCAAGATCAAACCAGGGAATTACAGGAAGACACTAGAAATGAGTGAAACTAAAAGCAAACCTGAATTTTTTTAAACGTGGGAAAGAAGCCTTGATGTGGGATTAGGAGCAATGACCATGATAGGACACTGCCAGGTGTGTCCAGTCCTATGGCACTTGAATTCCTGCCTGGGCCAGGCCCAGCACCTCCCAGTTGGACTGAGGAACAGCCTTCATCCAGCCAGTGCCCAGAGTGCAGGAGCAGCATGGGTGCACCACTTCCCAGGATGTATGTTTCTTCTGCCCATGGCTTTTCCTTTAGCTGGGCATGGGCAGTGGCAAGCATACATGCTCAGCTGGAGCATCCACATCTCCACAGGAGAGTTTGTGCTTGGGAAGCCTGCACCCACACTCTGAGAAGGGGGTACATGAAAGCCACATTGCTTGGGATTTGCATATAAATGTGCATGTGTGTGACTCTGATCTTCTTGGATTAGATATATAAGTTAGTTTAGTAAAAAATGGGTCTTTGTTAGCACTTTGTAACTGAGTGTTTTGCTGATTATCTGCTGTATTACTGATATGGATTCTCAATATATAGTTCATTGACTGCCAGTTAATTAAATGCCATTAATAAATGGATGAATCAATCCTGATTGGATTTAAACTCCATAAAGTGAGTTTAAATTGAACTGCTCAGCAGTTTTTCCCAGTAACAACTTGCTACTGGTCTTTTGGTAAAGCTAATGTTTGGATCTGTAAAATTTTATAGCTGCCAAACTCTATTCAGAGAAATTACACTTTGTTGTTAAGTACGTTTTCCCCAAAATTTTTTTCAACACATGGTTTTTAAATGAGTATGTTCATTAGGGTGGATTTTAATTACCTAAAAATAAATATTTGCCAACAGATTTTTATGTCATTCCAGTTGGCTAAGCTTCTGTTACACATAGTAAAATCTAATCAACATAGTCAATAGCGACAGAATTTCTAAAAAAAGAATAAAATTATTCTGACTAATCACCAGATACTGTATTATGTGGGCATAGTAATAATGTTCAAAGTGACCTTTGGTCTCCCAGTTGTCTTAAAGGTGCCTATTTGCTCTTCTATATTCTTCCAAAGGCTCTGTGTCACTCCTACTAGAACCGTATTAATGCCTTAAGTGTCCTACTAAGTTCTATTTGGGAATAGATGTCTTTCAGGAGCTGAATGAAACTACAAAGGTTGCTTTTAAAATGAGCTAATTTTGGGAGGGTTTTTGTTAACTAAGCATCTATTATTCCTTAGACCTGGATATTTAGCATAGGCATAGGTACTTATATACAGACTTCTAAAATAAGTTATTTTTATTTGTAACTAAATCTCACCCTGTTTGTCAGGTACTGAACAACTATTTTAGCCAAAGGCAACTTAGTAAGCTGAAAATCAGACACACAAAAGTAACAGTTTTTTCTTAAGTCTACTTGTACAGATAAACTTTGTAATCAGAGGTCTTCAAGTATACCATTTCAAGTCCTACAATTTCAAATTTGTAGGAGTTACCTAACCAACCTAACATCCAAACAAAAAAAAATTCCTCATTGGTGGACTGCATTATCAGAATGTCTATTATTATTCAATTTCAACTCCTATGAATTTGGCATTTCTGGTTGCAGAATGCTGAATATCAACTAAAATGAAGGAACTAAATTTTATTCCTATTTAGGCTTGCATTAGAGCACAGTGCTGGCCATCAGTCCAAATCCCTTCAGATTAATATTTACTTAGGCTTCTCCTTCCTAGATACATTCTGTAACCCAGAGGCTGTTTTCAAAAATGGGGCAGCTGCTTCCTGCAGGGATAGAGTTCAGGCAGTCAATGTTAGACATTTCCTTTGTTCTGTCTACTTGGTTACTATTTGCAATCTGCATGTTCTCACTTTACATTCTGAGTTTTGTGAATCTCATTCCAACTCTTCTCTACAGGTTTCTAATTCTGTATTTTGAAATGCCGTTTCAGAACTACATACTTATTTCTTACATACTGTAATCTTGTATGTCATAGTTGCTACAACCATTTGACAGTCTGGCTCTTCATCTTTTCTGCCCAAATTAATCCTTGTGTAAGTTGCTGCAGTTTCAGCAAATTAAGCTGCTTGATTTCAAATCTTCTTTCTGTACAAGTGGAATGGAGAAATCAATTTCTAATTCCTAAGATTGCTTAGAAGATTAATTAGTTATTGTTGTAGCAATCCTCTTAAGATTAAAATACTACATGTAGGAAATTATGATCATATAAATGTTCTTCCTGAAAACATAAGCTACAATTTGTTGGATGAATGTAGATGCTTTGTTTTTTATTTGTTAGTTTTTTTTCTTTAACCTGCTTCAGTTTTGTGTTTTTTTTTTTTTTTTTTTTTTTTTTTTTTTTTTTTTTTTTTTTTTTTTTTTTGTGTTAGTTTGTTTTATTTTGTTTGCTTTTTATTTGGTTTGGTTGGTTTGGTTGGTTTTTTGGGGGTTTTTTTGTTGTGTTTTTTTTTTGAGAGTAGGAAGTGTTTCACAGCATAATTGAATTTCCCACTGTCTGGAACATACAGGATTCTAGGCAAAGATAAATAAGTGTCCTTTTTTGTTGGCTTTACTTTTTTTTTTTCCTTAAACCATAATGAATTCATCATTGGAATTTGCCTTGTTACAATAAGTTTTATTGTAGGTAGAGGTAAAACATTGTCTGTTGTTCACTATAGGTCAAACTAGTTTGAGGCATGTTTTTTGAGAGATTCATTCGCATGCAGAAGCTGTGTCCTTGTTGCTTTGTGAAATTAATTTTTAAACAAGCACAGTTCCCACTAAATAAATGACATTTTATGAAATCACAGAATCTGCCTAAAACAGCATAATGGCTTTAAAGTATTTTAATTAGCTTTTGGCAAATCAACAGATGCAGAGTATCAATGAGCATGCATAATTTATCTACTAACAGTAGTGTCTCTACTTTTTAGGACGTTGTAAGACTGCCTTTTATTTGTGCTTTAATACACCACAGATTGTAATCCCAATACAGTTTGCAAGAACTTGAAACACAAAACTCTCAGAACAGTGAAATTCTAAATAAAATAATGTATCTAGATCTATACTAAACATATAATATCTTTCATTTTTACTAGTGAAAGTTGAGAAGCTTCAAAGGAACTATATTGTTAATATCAGATTTGTTTCTTCCGTAATGTGTAAAAATTATATAAACTATTTAAATATTATGATCGCAGCACAACATCTCCTTTTATCTTAGAGCAAGTAGCACATCAGGAACTTTGCAATCCTAGAACTCCTGGAACTACTAGGATGACTAACATAGAGGCACTTAAACTATTATCATTTGGCACTATTTTATATTTCTTATTTATATGTTTGTTACCAGTGGTTTCTCTGGAGTAACCTATAATTACCTTCCTTTTATTTTCTTTTTCTTTTTTCTTCACATAAGAGGTTTAAGAGATAGATATATGCTGGCACCTGTTTCCTAAATGTCTAGTATCCTTCAATACAGTGAAAGGTGTCTAAGGGCCATGAGCCAATAAGAGATGTGACACAGATCCTGATCAGATAAATTTCTCTCTGAATTGGTGGCAGGAAGCTAAACAGGATACTGAAAAGGCATTGCAAGGTTTTTTTTAGGCAGGCGAAATCACGTTCAGTTTTGATTCAGTTCAAGATTTAATTGCCCACATTTATATTTCCAACTGTTTGAAACTTCTTTGTGATGTCTAAACCTCATTGCAATCATCACACATCTCAGTACAGTCCATTTAACTTGGGAAGAAATTTAGTTCACAAAAAAAAAAAATACTTCCCTAATGCCTGAATCAATCCTTGAGATTGCGGCATTTGAAGTCACTCAAAACATGCTAGGACGTCCTACCTGACCATCAGCTGCCACTCCAGAAGACCTATGGCCCATGTAGTGTCTCAGCTGGTACTTGGTCCTTTGTCTGGGCAACCAGTCCTGATCTGGTGGCTGATAAGTGGAATATGCTGACTGTATTGACCAGACTCATTCATTTACAAGTGGACACAAATTTTCAGAGACACCTGGAGTTGGAGTAATCCTGTGAAAGGCTTTGATTAAGAGAGCCCTCTAGTCTGTAGACTATAACTCAAAAGGGTCACCACTGATTAATTCCTTCCTACCATGACTCTGAAACTCAGTTTCTAAATGACTTTTCTGTCAGTCTTTTCAGTTTCTGATATGCAGTTTTATACTCTCCACAATCTCCATTTTGCCATAGATTAAGGATTCATGAAAGTTATCTATCACATTCTGAATTCTAGGAGGACTCCGAATTTTTTATGTCTGACAACATAAAGGGAAATATTCTGTTGCATGTGCATGGGCTCTGCTCTATCCCTCAGCTGGGAAGTTACTACTCATTTTACAGAGTAAGCTGCTTCTATTGAGGTCTGTAGTTTCTCTTGGCTAGCATTCAATAGTTGAAATTAGGAGCTGGGCTCAGAGTTTGGTATTGCAGTAAAGAACTCTGATTTCTTTCTTTTAGCTGATTTTGAAAGCTTGAAATTGGTAGTAACATTTCTCTTGCAGAAAGCCAGCAAGAATAATAAAGCTGCTACAGATGTGAGTTTTGTTAGTATACTTAGTGAGTGGTTGACAGAAATATACAATGATGCAAAGGAAAGAACAGAGGATATCAGCGGTAATAAAAAGTTACAGGAAAATATTTTGTGCTAAGAGGAAAGATTATAGATTGAAAAATAATAGTATGTTCCTCTAATGTATTTCCCCCACTCTTCCAGTTTGGTGGATTTACCAAGTAAAAGCTTCCAGCAACAGTGTACCAAAAGAGGAAAACCACTGTCAATAATGGGAAATCCTCTTTATCAGAACACTGGGATCTGTAGCGAAATCTTCATTCATTCAGGTAGTTGACAGTGTGAGCTGAAGGTCTAAGATACCCTGCATTTCTCCTGGGAATGAAAAGAAGACCTCTTCACAAGGGAAGAAGATGAACATAAATTATAAAAAATATACACATATTGTGGGGGTGCTGAAATGGTATCATAGGTTTCTTAGTTGTAGGTTTGATGTGATTTGGACTTTAACCCTAGCCTGGTAAAGTTCCTGTCTTGGATTGTGCTTATCAGAGGTTGATAAGAGTTGCCAAGACAACTCTAATCCTCTGCCCTGGGTTTCGATCATCCTATTGTATTTTCCCCCATCCCATTGTATTTCTCCTCCACATGTCCATCATACCCCAGACCCAAAAACCTTCAGGAGAGGTGTCTGACAGGGATTGGTGGGTCTCACAAGACCACATCCCAAATTCACCTGATTTGTTAATGTTGTGTATTGCATTTTGACCTTACCCACCTGGCTTTGTTTGATTGGTCTTGTAACTTGTGTCCACCCCCGAGATTCTGGGGGAAGAAAAACCCCCTGCAAGACAGGCCGGGGGTCACTCCCCAGAGGCACAGGCCTGGAACCAGGGGCTGCCCCTGAGTTACCCGAATAAAATCTTTCTCCCTGAGCCTGGAGTGTCCCCTCTTTCGAACCACGGCCGAGACAGCTAAGGCAAAAGCACTGCGGAGCCAAAGACCCACGCAAAGGTACTGTTGAACGTATCACAGCTAGCAGGGTGGCCCAGCCGACGCTGAGCTGACCTGAGAGACAGATACGCGAAGCAACAATATATATGTATATCAGAGCTAGGAGAGAAGAAATGTGTTGAATCCAGCCACAAACACATCTACAAAATAATCCTCAGATTATTTTCCTCTGATATGTCATCAGGTTGCATCTGGATGAAACAATTATGAATCGGAAACAGAATTCTTTTTTTTGGATACAGTATAATACCAAGAGTACTACAAACACTATTAAAAAAAATGTTTAGATGGCACATTTGTCTGTACAGCTGCATTTGACAACAAAATAGCTTTCCAGCTATTCATTCAAAGGAAAACTCATACAAAAATATGCATTGAGTCCTCAGGCAGGCATGCTGTGGTAAATAAACTTACATGTATGATACATGTATGTGTTACATGTATATGTTTATGTAGGTTATAGATAAGGCCTTTTACTTCAACTCATTTAGCATCACACTTTAGTCTTCACACATATAAATTTGTGTGTGAGGTTGGGGAGCTATACATCCCATGGCAATTAGATAACAGTGGCAAACATAAACTGGTGATGCCAATATTAATTGGGTTATATTTAGGAAAAAATAATTTAATAACAACAACAATTTACTGAGTCAATTGCAGGTAAGTTTTTAATTTCCCAGGCTACAGAAAAGAAATGGTTCTGCTGTCAATTGTCATCTATACAATAAACAAGTCTTATCTTCTTCTACAATTCTAATCCTGTGAAACCAGAATGATGGTTTCTCTGTGCAATTGAATCACATTGAGAATTCTCTCTTTTCTTCTTGTTATTTTCTTTATATTTTTTCTTTTCATTTGTTTTAACTTGTGGATTTTTTTTTTTTTTGTACATTATTTGGTTTGTGAAGATTTTTTTATCTCAACCCTGGCATGGTTAATAACTTATAGTTTATATCATAGATTTTTTTGAAAATTTGATTTTCATACAAAGAAGTATGAATAATTTGTGCTCTTTCATTAAGATTGAAATTTATATGGTAATAACTCTCTATTCATCAGCACTTTAAAACAAAAATACTGAATAATTTTTTTATTAAAAATGAATAGGAAAGCAGAAAGGTTTTAATGATCCTAGTTATTGTGAATTCAATCTAGGCCATGATTCAATAAAATAATTTAAAATACTACTAGTTCCATAAAGTAAAAGGTTTTCTCGGGGGTTTTGCAACATCAAAGTAACAAAAATGCTTCTACACAGGATATAGCAATCAGCTAATATGTTTAATAAATTGGAAACTTTTCTATGCTTGTAGATTTACATTTCTATGCAAATCCATTCATAAGCACATGTAACTATATTTAATCTAATTTATTTGCTGTTAGGGATATTACACTTAAATGTGTTCATAAAGGATCAAAACCCAGTGCCTTTTATTCAGGTGAATTCATTTCCTTTAGTCAAAGAATTTGAAAGTGTTGACAAAAATTACAGTCTTGTGTAAAAAATGTGATACTATTTAGCAGTTTTTCTCATATTATGGCCTAATTCAGCTGTTGCTGGTATAAATAAAAAATCCTTTCATGGAATCAGAACTGGCTGTAATACTCAGGAAACTTAGCTGCAGATGCAGTTTTTATTTTTATTTTTCTTCCAATGCTGTCTGTAGTCTAAAATATTATCAAATCTAAAACAATAGGGAAAGGTTTGTCTGTAGAAAAGGAGCATTATTAGGTAAAAGAAATTGTTCATCTAAAAATGTTATACATATGGTTTAAATGGCCTTCAGAAACTCATACTTCAGTATGGAGGCATGTAGTTTAAAAATTCTTGCCTTTTTTAAAAATAGAACCAGAGTTTTTAAAGTTATAAATCTTGGACTCCTTCTGTACTTAGGCTCAGACTGATTTAATATCTTTATTAAATGCACCATATTTAATATCCCATTAAAGCATCTGAACTGGGGGCATAATAACCGTATGTTTTAAGTGTAGCTGTTTCAATTCAACTCTCAAAATTTTGTAGGATCTATGTTTTTAAACTTTTATGCATGGAATGCAGGCAATCTATGCTTCTGTATTAGGTTTGTGTGGCCAAGCTTTCATAGCAGGGCTGCTACAACAATGGTGTCTGTGACAAGCTGCTAGAAACTTCCTTCGTGTCCAGCAGAGCCAGTCCCTGGTAGCACCAAAGATGGACATGCTGCTGGTCAAGGCTGGTCCAATTAGAAATGGTGGTAGCACCTCTGCAGGAACTCTGTTATAAGAAAAAAAAAAAAAAAAAAAAAAAAAAAAAAAAAGAAGGAAAAAAAAAAAAGTTCTTGCACAGTTGTAATTGCAGCCAAAGAAGAGCAGGGTGAGACGTGAGAGGAACAGCTCTCCAGACTCCAAGGTCAGAGCAAAAGGAGGGGCAGGAGGGGCTCCAGGTGCCAGAGCTGAGATTCCCCTGCAGCCCGTTGGGCAGCCCATGGTGAGGCAGCTGTGCCCCTGCAGCCCATGGAGGGCAATGGGGATGCAGAGATCCACCTGCAGCCCTTGGAGGAGATCCATGCTGGAGCAGGTGGAAGCCTGGGAGAAGGCTGTGACTCTGAGGGAGGCTTGTAGACAGAGGAGTCCATGCTGGAGCAGCCTGCCCTCGAAGGACTGCACCCTGTGGAAGTGATGCATGTTGCAGCAGTTTGGGAAGGCCTGCTGCCCACGAGATGGACTCAGATTGAAGCAGTACTATCTCCTGTGGGAAGGACCTCACTGTGGAGTAGGGCAAGATTCTCTCCTTGAGCAGTGGGAGAAACAAAGGGTGATGACCATAAGCCCCATTCTCATTGGGTCTCTGGGGGAGGAGGGAAACCTGGGAATGAGGGAGGGGTGAGGGGGAAGGTGTTTTGAAGATCTTATTTTGCTTCTCATTAACCTGCTCTGATTTTGTTAGCAATGAATTAAATTAATATCTCTAATTTGAGTCTGTTTTGCCCGTAAAAGTATTTGGTGAGTGGTCTCTCTCTGTCCTTATGTCAACTCAGGAACCCATTGTTATATATTCTCTCTCCTGTCCAGCTGCAGAGGGGAGTGATAGGCTTTGGTGGGTGCCTGGCATCCAGTCAGGGTCAACTGGATTGCTGGACTGCTGATTCTAACTTGGATGCCACAAAAACATGACATGAACAAATATTTTTAAGTGCTTCCAGTCTCTTTCTTCCTGAAGTGAATAATTACTGTTCTTTGAAATAATTTAACACAAAGGGTGCATAAGATAGGTCTTGTCTAAACCAACCTGAAAACCAAATAATACTCTCTGTTAAGTCAGAAAGAGTATGTTTTAGATCTTGACATGTATAATCATGGCATCCTATTACCTAGAAAACATCTTTGGGAAGAATAATTCAGCAGAGAATACAGTATAACATTTGTAAGCGCTGGAAAAAACACATTCCTTGAAATGAGAGTGTTTCAGCTTTAAAAACTTCTATTGCTATACAGTTTTCAAAGGGACAACTGGAGTGTGGAATGTGCTCATCTGAAACATAGAACAGTCTGTCATGTGGTGAAAAGCCCTTTAAAGAATTACTCAGTTTATGAAAAGACAAGAAGTTTATGCTTTCAAAGCAAAATAGTGACAATAAAATCCAATGATATACATTTCATTAAAATTCATTTCAAAGGTGGATCAAGTGGGCAGAACAAAAGTTTTACACTGGACATGCCAGAAGTAACATACCTAACACAACAGAGCTCATGCACTCAAATTCCTTGGTGATATATAGAGAATCTAAAAGAGTAATACTTTCTGACTCTTTGTTGACGTTCATCAGCCTCCTCCTGGATGCTTAACGCATTTTTTATGAGTTTCTTAAGTTGATTAAGCAAAATACTTTGGTATTGTCTCAAGCATGTTTTACCACTGAACTCAAACTAGTGACTGGCTTGTATTTAGAATACCTAGCTTTTGAAAAAGCAACAGCTTTTTTGAATGGCATTTATATACCCCTTTTCAAATGCTCGCATGATATGTAGTTGCTTGAATAATCAGGGAGGGGAGAATGATACTTTTAAAAGACAATTCACTTGGTCTATCATACTTATATATTTTAGAAGAAGGTTTAACATCCTATAAAAGTAGTTCTAGAAGTAGATATTTCTCTTAACTAGTACTGCAAATACCTGTGCTGAACGGCTTAGAATTAAGTATCTGTTCTTTAGATGACCCAATTAGGCATTTGGAATTATTCCATAAGCTTTATTTTATTCGCACTGAAGTGTTACAGCCAGCCATCCTATGGCCTTAGGTATTCCCGAAAAAAAAAATCATCCAATTTAAGTAGGATAAATTCCTCCATGTTTTAAATGTATCCACTTTCTGTATTTTTCAGTAGAGTTTATACAATATTTCAATATATATTGAAATTTAATTTCCCACCAATGTCCCAATTTGAGGCAGAAAATGCTTACCAAAATTCTGAAAGCTATACACACCAGCCTGGGAAGCATGAGAACAAGAATGAACACATGAACTATTATTTGTAGTCCTTGGCTGTATTATCTCATATTTTATGTTAGAAGTGTTAGAATTGTAGTTTTTCCTCATAAACTTTGTTTCTAAAAAATGAAGGTATCTGTGATATATGCCATAGACCATTACTAAAATAATAATACTAAGGTGAAATACCAAGAACTGTGCAGTGTTTTAGCTGAGTTATGACAACTTATACCAGTCCTGAAGGCCATTTGTACTTTTCTTGATATCTAAACTTCTGACAAAAGAGGCAACACATCTGTGCTGGCTTACAAAACTATTGGTTTGCTCAAGGATAGCAGGCACAGAAAATTATGGACCAATGAGAATAGTTATAGAAAAATTTTCCACACTAAAAAACTTTAGGAAGACCCATTTCCTTGACAAGAATACTGAAATAGTTCCAAGTGTATTTCTGAAGACAACAGGAGCATGTCTAGTTCTTTAAGAGATGCAAATTGGTAGGTATAATTTTTCTGATGCTGTTGACACATAAATGAAGAGATGTTTCAAGTCTAAACTTCAAGCTGTGAAGCAAATACTCTGTAACTGCAGACAGATGTTTTGGTTTACTGATGACTTTCTGAGTGTTGTTTCCAAAATCATAGTAGAAAAAAGAAAAAAGGGAAAATAAAAGTATTCTGAAAAAGACTGTCTGTGTCCTTGGACAAAGGTGCTGGAAATGAGTTCCTCACAGATTCAATGCATTCTTATCTTTAATAAACAGCTCATAAACTCACACTTTTATTTTTATTTGGACAAGAAAAAACAACTTAATTGTGGCCATTCTTATATACATTTCTTGCCAATTTGTGAAAGCACAAATGTTAATATACCACTAACTGGCTTTCTTCTGGCTCTTTTTTCTCTTAGTTCACTGCCCTGCTCTAAACTCTGTAGCAGTAGTTCAGGTGCACTAAAAGGCTTTTCAAAGACTGGATATCTACATATGCTATCCATATCTGCATGTTCCTGTGAGTGAAATGAGCATGTAAGTGCCTTTTACTGTGGTATGAGCATTTGGCCCAACAGGAGTGCATTGAAACAGATTTTGGTTAGACAAAACTTAGATTTAAATGGTCCTTGAACATCTTGCTTACATCTGATACAGTACCAAGGTACTGTGAAGGTTCTGAGTCTGCTTGCACAAAACTGCAGACTGAGCAAATGTAGTTCTAATAAGAACTATTGGAGGATTCATTAACAAACCACACTATTCTGGATAAAATATTCATGTAGGTAAAATATGTATATATTATTTATTGTGTCTCACTGAAAATCTGTTTCTGCATGGCTGAAGAATGCTTATGAATTGAAACAGCTGGAGATGAGAACTTTCTTTTAAGGGCAGTCTCACTGCATCCACAAGATATATTGCATATAGGTGATTTCCCAAATATTAGCAGAAAAGTATCTTCTTTGAAATAATGAGAAAATATGGACATAATTTTATTGGGGAAGGGTGTCTGAGAAGGAAGTTTTATGATTCCAGTTTTGAATTTCGATTGTCCATACACTCTTTGGGCAGTTTTAAACAGATCTAGCAAAGGTTTAACATTTTTCAGTAGAATTTAACATTCTCCCCTAGAATTGCAGATATTAACAACCAGAGCATGTGTTAATATCACAACTTTAGCATGTCAGACAATTTGTTTTTTGAATGTTGAATTCAAATCACAAATATTTTCACTGTTTCATTACTTAAATACTTGGTTGAACTGTTCTTATTTTCTTAGAAACTTAAAAATAAATCTAATTGAAAATATAGCTCCACAAAATTTGTTTTTTAAAAGGTTATAGGATATTTTTCAAAACAGAAACTTCATTATTCTCCTTTTCAATCGAAAGAATAATTTCTTATGGCAGGAAGTACTTCTATCCTCAGACTGCAAAGTTGGTAGCTTCTTAGTTGGATGTTAATTCATCTTTTTTATTAATTGTAAACTACATTTATCAGTTTATAGCTCTTCAGAATTAAATGCAGAGACAAGAATATATTTTAAATCACACTGATGAATTGTTTCAGTATTCACAAATTAGAAATTTACTAAAAAAGCAAAAGGAACACTGGACTTGATTTTCCCATGATATTCTGAAACTTCAACCAAAACTAGAACTTTTATTTCACTTCATTTGGGTGTGATTATTTAAGATAGTCCCCAGAAATAAAACAGTAAAAGAAAGAGGGTGTGAAAAAAAGTGTGAGTAGAAAAACCTCTTAATGTAAGGTCACAGATAGTTTTTGTTTCTGGTTTTTTTTTATCTGATAGTTTTGAGGACCTTGTTTCTTTTGGGAAACTCCTAAATCCACTTTGTCTTTTGCAGCTTCAGTTTTTTGCAGATAGTTAAGCTATTTTTTCTACAATATTACCATAATATTTTGCTCTCTTAAAAATGGGTCAAATACAGAAATTTTGTTCTCCTTTAAGTCATTTAAGCAATAGTTTTAATCTTCTTGAAATGCAAGTGGAGTCTCTCAGACACCACTTGAACTCATTAACAGACCTGTCATTGACTTTAACAAAGGTATGATTACAATGTATATGCATAAAAATATATACACAGCTAAGAGGCTTGCTAGATTTAGGCCACTGATTATAGCATAACAGAGAGTGAGAACTTTACTGACATTTTTAATAATTTTGCATCACTGGCAATAGTGTTAATTGTGGTGGTGCTTAAATTCAATTCCAATTGGGTTTTCACTGCTCCGGTTTGGTTTTATAATTTGTGTTTTATAATTTTGTATTTATTTCTATTGTTTAAGATGGCCTCTCCTTCCCTCTCCTTCTCCCCTTCTCTCCTTCCCCCATTCCCCCAGACTTTCCCGCCAAAACCTTGGTTGTCCTGGTAACCCCATCCCATAATAGTTGTTTACCACTTTTCGGTTACCTGTCAATCTTTAAGTTATATAACTTCCCCACCCCCTCATCATGTATTCCTCCTCCCCAAGTTACCTGTTACTGGTTCAAAAGTTGTGCATCCCCTCATTATACGTTGGCAAAGAGTTTTAATTGGTCCCACGCGATCCCACCCCCGAACCTACTCAATAAAAAGCCGTGCCATCTTGAGGCCAGCGTCTCTCTCCGGAACGCTGCCTTGGGACCACGCATCCCTTGGTTGCACACCTTGAGAGTCCCGCCTTTCTATTCTGCGCACTATCCGCACCGTGGTCGAGTTTGCCCACGCCTCTGGCAAAGTGGCCCCTGGATGTAGTGGCGGCAGGGCTGGCCGGAGCTGCACCCATTGGAAAAAGCCGAACCACTGCAGTTAATGTCAACATTGACTTATTGTCAATAAAGTAAATACATTTTCACAGAGGGATCATATATACATGTTGGATTTTCAATAAGAAAATCACTAAAGTTTAAATTGAAAAACTGATATTTATAACACTAAGTATGACATGTATGACATGGTTATACAAGAAATACTGGAACTAGGACATAACTTAATAGTCCTCTTCAATATCTTTATGTTGCATGTGTCACTGATCTGTCTCAGGCTATTCCAATGACCAGTGCAAACTAAATAAAAAGCACATATGAAATTTCTATGTGCAAACTAAATAAAATGCACATAAAATGCGAACTAAATACAAAACACATATGAAAACTATTTTTTTCTTTTTCTTCATCACTGCTACTTCAGTGTAAAATTTCACAGGAATTAGGAACAAAAACCTATGATTCTGAACGTGATAATTTTAGGGGTAAAAATCTCATAGGCTATAAAAGTAAAAAATAAAAGAAATTTCCTAAATTAGACTGGGATTGAATATTTTTTCCTTTAGATATAAACTTTATACACACAAGAACAGCCAGGCAACCAAGCCCCTACTTATAGTCACAAAACTTCCTTTGATGCCTTCCCTCAAAAGAAAATTACATTTGCTACTTAAATAGAGTTGTACTAAGCAGATAAAAAGAGTTCAAGGATTTAAACTGTTCATGAGTAATTCACAAAATTAACTTCCACCTGCCAAATATTAGGATCATATGTTGTCTATTTACAGTCACAGAATGTACCCAGAATGAATTCTGTTGCAGAACACCTAATGCCTGACATTACATTATTGTAACACTCTGTATTGAATTAGACTGAAAGAAATATATTAATGTGCTAGTATAATGGTTTTCAGATCAGACACCATTTATCAACTACTTAGCTAATATCCACTCTTAAATTCAAAGAGTGGACGGAAGTGGAGGGTAAACACTGACGTCTGACATGCTTATCGCTTTCAATTGTGTGGTTGGCCAGCCATCTGTATTTGATATGGCTAGTTCAGTATGTAATTTTTTTTTCTCTGCTAATGAATACAAATTCACTCTGCAATTCTGGATGCAGTAAATTACACTGTGATGGCTGATGCTGTCAGTGAAATGCTAGTCATTGAGTCAGATAATTAAAGAATGACATTTAACAGAATAGCATATCTGGAACTGAATGCGTTTTGCTGAAAAATGAACATGAAGGCCAAGCAGAGGTTCTTGTTATTTTTAAAAAGAATATTGGCAGAAAGAATGGTCAGAGGAGATATGCTGATATTTCTGCATTAGTTGATGAGATAGTATTGCATGGCAAGTTTAATAAATAAGAATAATTTGTTACATAAAATTCACAGTTATCTTGAATACAGGTTCACTTTTGGCACTATGGGCTTCATGAAATGCAAATTTCATTATATTTCCTTTGTGTGTCTTACCTTATAGTACATAATTTAGGAGCTCAAACTATGTCATCATTTTTACTGACATTGTGATTATTAGGAGAAGCAACGTGGTTGAGGTATGCATAAGGGTCTTTTGACAGAAGCACAGAAACATATCTTCAATTCCAAACTTACTGCAATGTATGATTTTCCTGCTGCTCCCAACTGGCATTTACAAGATCCCATTTACAACTGTGGTCAAAACTTCAAGCTGCAAGCTGTTTAGAGCATTAAAATCTATCCTGGACTAATGTCATTTGAGTTTTGATATACAGACCAAAATAACCACTACTTTATAGGTTTTTGTTTATGTTTTAATTCAACTCAGCTACTCAGTGGACAAAGACAAGTCAGTGAATGCAAAAATAAAATATATTTTTGTTCAAAGTATATAATTTTTCATATAATTCAACTCAACTACTTGATGGACAAAGACAATTCAGTGAATGCAAAATATATTTTTTCTCAAAATATTTAACTTTTTTATATGAAATAAATCCAATTTTAACATTATGAAATATTAAAGGATTTAAAACTTGCTCAGAATATATACTAGTGAAAATCACTGAAATAGACTGTGAAAAGGAGCAGTTCTGTCAAATGTTTTTGTTTCTTGTATTAGAAAGTTCCATTGGAATACTCAGGAAAAATGCTTAATGGAAGCAGAGGTTAAAAACCTAGTAGTATTGTCCTACACCTGCATCAGTTTATCCTGTTTCCCCAATAATAGTGAATCTGTCTTCATGTACTATGGAGTCCAGTTCTGAAGATATTTAGCCTCCGGTTAAAACAATACATATGTCAAAATCTATTAAAAATTATATTAAAGACTTTTTAATTTGTTTGTATCTATATATAAATCTCAAAATAGAGGGAACACTTTATAAGGAAAATACTGTCTTGCCTGCAAGTTTCTGATAGCTATTTCTTAGTAAATGAATCTTTACATTTTACAGTATTATATTTAAATACAATGTTATTCCAAATTAATAATATATTGAAATACAAAGATATCATTATTTATTTATTTTTAAGGCATCCACAGGGCAAAACCTAACACAGCTGAACTTTTTCACAGGTGAAATACAATACAAATAACCTTTAATACAGCATATTGCAAAAGCAGAGCGTCATTCATGTCTTTGGAAAATTAATCTCTTATGCATGACTTTACATAAAGGTCAGATTGTAAAATTTACCCTTTGCATTCAAATTTATTTATGTTTTTTAATCATAGAATCATTGACATTGGAAAAAACCTCTAAGATCGAGTCCAACCATTAACCTAATTCTGACTGGTCCACTAAACTAACTCTGTGACCCCATGTCAAGTTCTTTTTTATCACATTAAATGAGAAAACTTTTTCGACTAAGGCTTTACTTCTAGGGACTATTTTAAAGCATCAGACCCACATTAATTCTACAAGTGCAATAATTACATGAAACTTAAATTTCTTAGGTTCAAAGGTATCATGGTAGTAAAACATTATGTTAGCAGTTGATGACTTCCATTTACCTGTAATAGAAAATAAGGTATCAGAATGAAACTGATGGGAAACAGTTCTCATTTATGTTCTGTTTTTATTGAAGTTTGCTGTAAATAGTAGAAAATCTTTCATTATCAATTAACGCTTGTATACGTTGAAACCCTCTTCAGAAAAATATTATAAGAAATTCACTGTGGCTTTATATGTTCACCCTGTGAATAAGAAATCTTCTGGAGTGATAGAGACCTGAATCTTTGGGTAAAACTTTGTATCATGCCCCTCATCTGGGACTGCATGCAGAATGGCATCACTGACATTGTGTTAGATGTTCATATGAGGTTCAAATTCACACATAATTCAAAGTAATGCAGTGTATAAGGCAGTGAGAAGTATGAAGTGAAGCCGGTGTGTAAAGCCGTATGGTCTCTAGGCAGATTTTGGATGCCTTTACAGCTTAGCCATTTTGAACAGGCATTATTTATTTCTGTGTACATCCTCTGAGGTGAATAACTATGTGCAGAATGTGTGAAACTAGTAATTTTCCCCTTACTCTAGCATGGAATCATAGAATCAACTCTTTCTAAATGTTTTCTTAATATCTGTACCGTTTTGTTCCCTAAATTCTATAAGCAGGAAGTCTTAGATTGTAACTAGAAGAAAAAAAAAAAAAAAAAAAAAAAAAAAAAAAAAAAAAACAAAAAAACAAAAAAACAAAAAAACAAACAAACAAAAAAAAAATAACCCCCCCCCCCCCCCAGGATTAATGGTTTCACAGCATGTTATAAAAAGTTTCATTTATTTTAGAACACAAATGAATAAAGAGATTATGTCATAACCACGCAATGCTTTCACATATGGGAAATGAAAATGTAGTGCCCTCCTGTGCATTAGAAGTTTCAAACAGACTAGCAGACAAGAGACTATCTGAATTGAAAAGTGGTGAAGAGTATACCACATTTCCCCAGATGGATAAAGTGATAGCATTTTCTGTAGGAAAAGACTTGTGATGGACAGAAAAAGAATAGGAAGAATCTGTCTTTCACAGTAATTGCATTGAGTGCTCATCTGGGAAACAGGCTAATCATCTGTATTTCAGATTGCTCTAGGAACAGTACACATTATTAAATATTTTTTCTAAGCAAATCTATTTCAAATTGGAGACAATGACTATGATTACTTTGGAGTGTTGGGGGCTGTTTTTAAATGTGTTATAAATAATAGAGTTCCTTTTCTGATGGAAATTAGCACTCTTCATTCCTCCTAGGTATTATTTCCCCTTTGAGATGAAAATTTATAAAACATAGGAATCAGTAAAAAGGAAGATTTCATGTGTTCTTTTAGTTCAACATCTGAACAATAAGATTGGTTGGTTGGATCTAGATAAAAATCTCACAAACTTTTGAATTTAATTGACACCTTGGTATGTGTCCCTCTGACTGAAGTGTCCTGACAATGCTGCTTTTTCATCTACCACATAGTAATGCAGTAATTATTTTGCTTCCTTCTGGGCTTGTGGTCAGCAGCAATGTTTTTATGTTCAAAAGTCTATCCAATTTTCATAGCAATATAATTATCCTATTGTTTTTATATGTTTACTAACCCATTCAGGGAAATGATAAATTAAATTTGCTCATAAATAAGGGCATTATCAAGGCCTTATTCATATTCCATTTTTCAGGCTTTATTTTTGGCTGAGGCTGGTTTAGAGGAGTGCAATACAGATGTTCGCTAAACAGAAAAGTAGGAGATTCAAATATGTATAGGTAGAGAAAAGGATACGAAATTGTTATGATAATAATGCAATGAAAAAAAATTCTCTCCTACACCAATGCATAAATGTATTTCAAATATTAATGAATTGCAAATATTCAGAGAATTTAAAGGCAATAATCCCGTATCATGTAGGTTCTATGTGTTTTGTATTTTGATGACAAGTAGCTTTCCTGGTCATAGATAACTTTTTTAGTGAAATTAATTTTGAACATGAGCTGGGCATCATCTCAGCTGGAATTATCATTAATAAGAGAAGAACTACCTGAGTTCTAGAAACTAGAGGTGCTTTGACAGTGTGAGATCATATGAAAAAAACTACCAATTGCTTCTGATTGGTTTGTGAGCTGAGGAAGACCCAGCTGAGATTGAACTGCTGCATTTGAGGCCTGTAAGAAAACTGTGGCTGAAAGATGGTTATCCTGCCTGTGTAAATGGAAATACAGGACTTCAGTTCAGATAGATATGCCTCCTTTCTGATAAGGAACAATACTTAAAGAAGAAAAAGTGTTACTGAAGGATGCATCTTGTGAGTAATTGCAACCAATAAAACCCTGATCCCTCAAGTACCTCTATATCAGAATGAAGATGAGTTCACTGTGTACCTATTCTGTTGCATTTTTAAAAAATAGTTTGTTCCTGGTGTATAAAGTTTGATGGAATGAAAAAAAAAATAAAAAGAGTAAATGAATACTCATTTACTTGTGAAATGGAAAAAAAATGCGTTTGTGTTATTCTATTTTAAGTTTCAAGAGAGTTTATTGTGACATTTAATATCACGGCTTTAGGGCTGCCCACCTGCTAGCTTTGCCCTGTGGTGATATGGTGGAAGTTTTTGGCAGGTCTGGAATCCAAAGCTGGAGCGTGATCAAAGACGTGGAAGAAAGAGAGTGGACTCTTGCTTGGGTTTACCAGGCTTTATTCTTGTCCCGGCCAAACCTTGTGCAACAGACGGGTCTCGGCCTCGAGTCGCCCCTTTTTACCTGAGAGGGTGTTCCCCCAGAAAGGGGAACCCAGAACCAATAGCTAGCAAAGGAGGGTGTAACCCAGAACAGGGGAACATAACAGAACAAAAGAGAAAGGTGTTGCCCTGTCCCCAAAACGAATCCCATGGCTTTCTGCCCCAAATCTTCCAGATCTAACAGGGTGATTGACAGAGCATCTCTCAGGGAGAAGACCATCAGGGGGTAAGGGGAAGGAGTGTCAGGAACAAACCATTTTTAAACAAATATAAAACATAACAAAAAACATACAGAACTTCAGAAAAGTCAATCACACACAACCACAATTTAAGTTGAAAGAATCATGCTGAGGTGGAAGAGTGCAGCATCCAATCAAAAGAAGATCAGGAGTAAACTGAAGTATCACGGGAACATGCGTGAACACAAATTTATAAAAGAAATATTTTCACATTGAAATGGAGTAACAGTTTTAAAAATTCCATTAATAATTCTAAAATTAAAACTATTTGGCAAATATTTTGGAACATCAGATAGGCATCAAAAGAAATTTGCAAAAATATCTTCTCAATTATGCTGAGACAAAGAGTTAAATATTCTTTGACATTAAGTTTCCATTGTGTTCTACTTTTGAGCAGCAACCAAATTTAGAGGAAAACAAGTTTCAGGATCTGGTGATCTTTAATTTAGATTTCAAAACAAAAATTATATTTGGTAAAATTTATTTTTTATATAATGCTGATTTTTAAATATTGACCAGTCTATTTTGTATGACAGCTGTACCTTAGTGCACATGGACATTTTAAACCTATCTGTGTCTCTCCCTCTCCATCCACATCCTCATTACCAAGTCCATCCTATTCACGTATTTCACTGGAGTAATATTTTGTACTTTAAACTTCTAATTCCACTGAAGTTCCAAGTGTGATGAAACAATTAGTTTAATGCACAATTTATGATCTCCTCTTTCCATTCATATGTCATTCAGTTGCACCTATTACATTTATTGGAATGTTAAAAGAAATAGTATTACTACAAAAAATAATTACCCTCTGGGCTTAAATTATGCAGGCATCTTCAGAAGCCTTATGGAAACTTTTTTTTTTTCTTTAGATGTGTCCTGGGTTGCAGTGTAGGATGTACACAAAGTATTTATTCTATCACCATCTTCATGAACTGTTGAAATCAGGTGGGCTACTGTTTTCCCAAGCCCCCTGCCTTTTCTGCTAATGGCCCATTAACGCCTTTGGGGTGTTTTCTGCTAATGACTTCTGGGGTGTCTTCTGCTAATGACCCATGAGTCACAGGTAACTCCCTCCAGGGGTTATCTCTGTTAATGGGCCATCAAGGACACATTTCACACTTCTCATGCTATTGTGAGGTGCTTTGCCCAGGGGGAGGAGCCAAGCATTCTCGCCTGGATATAAGCTGGGATTTGGGACAGTGCAGTGGGCACTTATCCACTGGATTCCCAGAGGACCAGAGCTCCCAGACCTCTCTACAGGATCACTGCTTCAGGAAGAGCACCTCACCTGGACTGCTTCCACCATCCTGCTCAGGTTGTATTCTGACTCTGTCAGTGATCCTTTGTGTTATTGTATTTATTTTATTTTACTTTTACCTTTTTACCTTTCTTCTTATTAAATTATATCTCTGACTTGGAGCCTCTCATTCATTTTGCTTTCAAAACCACAACAAGATGTAGGTTTTTCTGCAAGTTAAGTGCACAGATATTATTAAAAGAAATATGGCGATGAGGAAAACGAATTGGGTTACACTGTACAAAACACATGTAACTTCAAATATTCCTAACCCTTGGTATAACAGCTATATTTTCTAGTTAATAAATACATTTGGTTTTCTTATAGATGTGTAAATTAGCACTTCAGCGTAGCTTGATTGTAATGGTTTCACCTTTGCCAATTCTTGTTTGCCAAATTTTTGTGTAGCGGACTGAGTGTCTTTTCTGCTGTGAGATACAATTAAGAGAAAAGCAAAGCAGGCTCAAACTTACAGGGTATAAAGGTAGATTTATTAACACACTAAAAGAAGAATGAGAATCAAAATGAAGCCTTCAAAACACTTCTTCCTCCTCACAACTGTTCACTTTCCCACTAACAACCTAAAGAGACAAAACCTGGAACTCTCGGTCAGTTTACCACCCATAAAATAGTCTTTTATCAGTTCATTTTGAGAGAGAAGTCTCTTTTAGTCTGCCGTGGAATTTCCCCACTGACAACATGGAACAGTTCTCTTGTGGGTTTTAATTCTCACAAAAAAACCAGCCACCCGGGTACTTGCTTTTGTGAAGTCCTTCCCATTAGCAGCTTCCCACCAGCCGCATACGGGTCACGGACCTAACTGGGGTGTCATTTTCAAGACAAACAGCTCTAAAAGCAAAGGATTTTCCTCATCTTATAGAACAAAGATCTCTTTTCTCTTCTTCCCTGCGACAGAAGGCTCCTTATCTCATCTCTCTCTCTCTGTTCAAACTTCTCATGGGATCACAGCTTCTCATAAGATCAATATTCACTTAGTTCATCACAAATACCTTTGCTTCAATCCACAATCTGAACAATCATATTCTCCACGATTTAAAGGGATATTCTAATATATTACAGTTCATTACCATGGCTCATAAAAGACTTTCAGCCCAAAAAACTAAGGCATCTTCTTAATCTCCTCTCAATTAGGATTTTTACTCTTTCTCTCTCCTCACTGACTTCACTCCCATGCTGTGTCTCTCTAAATTTCAATCACTCTGTCATTTCTCTCACTCAGAAAAGGGTTAGTGATCCACAAGTTTCATCGGCTCAAATAAAGAGTTAAGATTCTCTCAGGTCTGCAGAGGACATGCTGGTTCTTTCCCAGGAGATGGCCAAAGGTGGCAGACTCCGGCCCTGCTGAGCCTGGAGCCAGGATCTCACGCACGGCTGGGCTTTCCCCAATGTTTCCTCTGTCCAGCAGCTGCTGGCAAAGGGAGGGGCTCAGCCCAGGCCGTGGTGGAAGTGCAGTGTAGTGTCCGGGGTCAGCACCCCTTGGGCCAGGCTCGAGGGGACAGGGCATACCCTGCTCCCCGCCCGCTGCCCGGGGGCCATCGGGCCCACCTGATTGGGACGGCAGCGGCCGGGCCCCGGTGAGGCCACACAGCACAGTCAGGCCGGCCCTGTTACCTGTGCCAAGGCAGGAAGGAAAAGGAAGTTTCCTTTAATTCTTCTGATTTTTAACTCTCTAGCCCAGAGGTGTATCCCTATATCGAATTGGTTAAGGCGGTTGTCAGTTTCAAAGCCAGCCACTAATTGGTTTTTGCCATCCGCGCTAAACCAGCGCATTGATCCATCCAGGGAAAACTCCCGTTGAGCCATGAATACTTCAAGAATGATGTACTGGTACTAAAACAGTCACATACTTAATATATATGCTTACAAATAAGTCTTAACCACAGGTTGAATCCTTCACTGCAAAATTTCTGAGTAAAGTCTCCAAAATATTTCACAATGTTAGGAGAATTCTAATGAAGTATGAAGGTGTTTAACTTATCATAAATCACAATTCAGTTCTGTCATATAAATTTCCCTAAAGCTCTGAATGCAGTATAGCATGTTCTATGAACAGATTAAACTAGCATTTTCTTCCTATGGGCAAATTTAGAAGCAATTCTTCTAATTTGTGGCATACAAATCCATTCAGTATTTCTGACAGTTGTAAGAGAAATAAAGGTCAAGCTGTACCCTGTGGTACCTGCATTCATTCAATTTTGCCATTTGAAAAGTACATTTAATCAAACTTTTCAAAGTTATGGCTTTATAAATGGCTATTTATTTCTGGCCTTTGATTTGCTATTTGTATTACTTTTTTTCACACACTTCATCATGTGCATAATTATCTATCCAATTCAAAAATTATGAACATTTCTTGAAGAAGTTCAGGTCTTAACAAGAGTTGAAATCTTGCTGTTTTTTGTCCTACACTTTTTCCAATACTTGAGTAAAATATCATGGTTTATCTCTACTTTACCTTGAAATTCTTCCTGGAGGATTATTTACCATGCAACAAACACACACACATGAAAAAAAACCCCTCAATATTGTCTTCTGACTCCACAATATTTAGCTATCTGAGAATAACATGCATGAGTAGCGAATTTAAAGCTGACCTTTGAAGGCTGAAGACACTTTTAGGTTGAGATTTTTATCTGCTAACTATAGTTTATTCACCTCAGGAAAATATGGATGGTAGGCAGAGAAGTATAGTAACTAACAGAAACAAGGAGAGTTAACTTGAAATATAATGACTGTTAAGAACAATTAACGAGGAGTGTTGCTCACAGACCCAATTAGAATGCAGAATATTATTTAGAAAAGAAAAAGCGTATAAAAGGATGTAGGAAACACAAGCTTAAATTTAGATAAATCCTCATGGCCAGCTGATCTAATCTTAAGGTTAAACTATCAGACATTTCCAGAATGGTTTAGAAAGTTCTGGAGTTTGACAAAATAGAATAAAAATAAATAATATATTGTTTTAAAAATATTATAGTAAAATATATTATCAAATTGGGATTTTTTTAAAAAAAAAATATTTTGAAATAATTATTTGGATGGGGGAAAATCCGTTTGGGTGGATAAATAAAACAGGATGTGGGAATCGTAGACTACATATTGTAGACTACATGTAAATCTTGAAGTCAGAATGAGAATCTTGGAACTGTTTAGCTCTTTCCTAATTAGACAAAAAATAATGATATATTCTGCCCCTCTGCAGAATATGCTTTGTAAACATTTACCTTTATTTATGTTGTTATGTTGGGAATACATCTCTCTATTTATGATGTGTCCAGATTATGTTCCACATAACTACATACTTTTCTGTTGTATTCTGTAATATGCCCTGGAAATCCTTATTTCCTACATTTTTTAGGGATCTATTTAAGCTTTACATGGTGTCAGGATGACCATCTGGAGATATTTTCTCTTCATACAAGGAACAAAAAATCAAACACCCTAATAACTGAAGAAAAAATTCTGCCTTCAAAGCTGTAGACATGGGACCTCCATGTGGACGAGAATGAGGATACTCTTGGACAGATTTTGTTGAGACTTCCGATAGTGCATATGAATAAACAAACTTAGCACACATAAGCATGGTTAAGCAACTATTCAAGTCCTACTGATAAAGTATGTAAAAAATTCTAAATCTGCCAGTATCTTAGAAGGCTAATGCTGCTGACTGCATGTCATCAGCATGGAGATTTGATGTTGGTTCCAGCAGCACGAACAAGCAGTTGCAGCTACTGCTGTAACAAACCTATACCTCATCACGTTCAACAGAGCAATAGAGCATTGAGTGGGGAACACCATCCTAACAGCATAACATGACTGCATAAAGACCAGTGTCAGATGAACCTCAACCCCAGTTATACTACCTGGACAGCCATGGATGCTCTCAGGACAAACAAAAAAAGCTGTAATGAAGCAGTCTTATCACTACTGAAAAAACTAGAAAAGAAAAAGTACAAGAGAGCTAGGCAGTGATTCAGTGGGCAGAATGGCAGCACTGAAATCAGTCTTGCAGCACTTTGAAATTATAGACCATTCAGACTGCATTTTGGAACTGTTGCTAACAGCAAAGAGCACAGGAACTTTATCAGGAGAGATGGCATCTATGCTATCATTTGTTATACTACCAGGATGAAGAAAATGTTAAAGGAAGATGAGAAAATGGCCATGAGTTACTGTGTATATGGCTGCAAGGATCATGATTTGTTTGGTTTTTATTGTTTAGCTTTAGTACATATTCAAGGTTGTACTTGTCACTGAAAAGAGTTTGAAAGCAGTACTTGCAATTGGAAGAGTTTTGTTCAGCCGTAATTTTCGAGGTAGTCCTCTGAATTCTTATTTATACACAAGGTGAAGTCTTTGTTGTTTAGAAAATTAGGTGCACTAATAACAAGAAAAAAATTCTTGTTTTATACTAACTCTATGCTTCAAACCTTGCTGTGCTTGAATATTATGACTGCTTTCCTATGTTTGTACCTGTGATGATAGAATATAATTTTAAGTTATAGAATTCATGCTCCTCTTACATTGAGATGAGATCACTGCAAAGTACTCTCTTTCTTTCGTCTCCAAAAACCTTTTCTATTTAAACCTCCTTTCCAAGTATGAAGAAAGAATTGATTAACTGAGAGTTCTAATTTGATTATGAATAATTTTAATAATGAATCTTCTAATGCTATTTTTAATGTTTATTGGCTTGTTGTGATTGCAGCAAAATATAGTTGGGTCTTTGGGTGCATGTAGTGTCAGGTCCTGTACCCCCAGGTGCTGCCCCTTCTGTTATTCCATTCCCCTTGTTGTCATCACCCCCACCCCATCCACTTGCCTGCCTTTCCACCATCTCTGATCAGGGCTTTGAAGAGGTTTGTACTGTATCCTGTAGACAGTACCATCTGCTGTCACAAAGCACATGGATGTGACCTTTCACATCCCAAGAAAGGGACAATTTCTTCCTCTTGCTGTACTTCATCAACACTGACCTTAGAACAGGTTGCTCAGGCTTTGTCCACCCAGTTTTCAGAAGCCCCTAGTGACAGAGTTTGCAGAAATGGCTGAGTAACTTGTTCCAAACCTTACTGATTTTCACAGTGATTTTTTCTCCTATGTTCAGTCTGAACTTGCACTGTCGCCCTGTTAGGGTCTCAGACACTGATCCACCTATCACATATGTGGGTAAATGGCCTGACTCTAACATCCTGATGACCTCTCTGAAAGTACTGGAAGATTGTAATTAGCTCCTGACCAACCTCAGGTGGCTAAATTCCAGCTTATGAATATTTTTCTTTTATTTGGGTTGCAAAACTGGACAAAGCATTCCATACACAGTCAAGCATGATCAAGCATGATTTAGCTCAATGAATATATGCTGGCTATTTCAAATCACCTTTCATCTGTCAATAAAAAAATGAAGTGGAGAAATATGAGATAAGCACAAAATTATCTTTTTTTAAATAGAAAGAAGCATAAAAAGAACCATTTTAAAGCTCAGTTTCCATATCCAGTGGAAATAGGACCAATTTTAAGAAATCAGGTTTGACAATTTCTCTTTACATAAAGAATAAAACAAACTTCAGGAGGGAGATACTGAGTACTTCTATACCAATAACATCAGAAAACAAGTATTCACATCTCCTGGGTGATCAAATAGTTATTTTTTTTGCAGCTAGAAGAAGGTGAATCTGACTCAGTGACAGAATAGCAACGTCCTAAATTTCTCTGTTCTTCTGAAAGAGAAGTATGACTCACTGACACTAAAAATTTTCTGCCATATCTGAGTTGTCCTAGGCTCTAATTTCATATTTTTATATACTTTGAGGGATGATGTTAAAATGTGCACAGGTAGACAAAGGAATTATGTTCCACAAAGCCTTCTTCACCTGTAAATATTCCTCTTTTTCAGAAACTTATATGCAATGATTATCTTACAGAAAAGTGGATTCTTTTCTTACAGAGGACTTTTATGTGTCAGAAACTATAGTAATCATTATTTACTTAAATCTTTAGCCAATTCCATAGCTCAGTCATGCAGTAAGTACATATCATTATAGACCTACCTTTTTTGCATGCTCACCTTAGTAATGCTTTTTCCGTGAGATTAGAATGAAATATTGAGATGAAAAATAAAAATTTTAATGATAGGGGTTTTTTTTAACAATATGGCTTGAAATAGTCATTTATCTCTAATATAGTCTTAGAAATATTTTGCTTATACTTGCTTATAATTAAAACAATGAACAAAATTCTCAGTCGGTAATCTGTGTTCTACAGTAATCTGTAGACCCAATACAATTTTTCACAGATGATTGTTACAAATTTCAAAGTGTTTAACACAGGGCATCAGAGTATTGGTATGCCTTTTGGTGCATTTAATCAATTTTTCAGTTATCTTAACACCATAAGCACATAATAAAGTATGAATTTTCTGATCACACTGTTTGTGTGTATCCTGCTGGTTTGGACCTCTTCTTACTTCACTACAGAATGAACTATACATAATCAAAGTGGGGGATTACTCTCTGGTTCTTTCTGGGACCAAAACATTTGTTTGAATTAATAGTTGGGAGACTGGAAAAACCTGGTGGTAAATTAGTCATTAGATGTAGTAAATCTCTGCAATATGCATTATACACAGGACTACACAAAACCATCTTCCTTCCTCAAGCCTCAGTGTCCTGAGAGGACCCTTTTAGGATTTTGCTTCAAAGACAGGAACAGAATACTGACAATGTTGCTACTGGGTTCAGAGAGATTTATTTGCTTGGCTTTCATACTTTCACTGAAAGAGGAAGACATTCCTCTTTGAAACTTGATCTGGACTAAAATTTCAATGCTGTCATTCCTTTATTGGCTGAACATGAATTTGATAGTTTCAGCTGCATTTTAAACTCATAAATATTTCCTTGGAGAAAGCTAGTCTCACAACATCTTTACAAAGTTATGTTCAATTATATGTCTTTTTAAAGACATTATTTTGATGGCTCACTTTTCTGGATAAGATACAAAATTCTGTTTCAAAATATTCCAAAGACTTATTATATTTTCAGATAAATGCTTTCAGCCTAAGGGCTGTCTTTTACATGAGCACCAGAGACAAAACCCAAATGCTTTCCAAAATTTATTTTCTTTAGAATTTTTTTTTCTATATTCTTTTACAAATAAATGCTTTGTGATTTCCAGGCACATTACTAATCCTCTTATTAATTTAAATATTCTACACTAGGTTTGATTACTTTAGCAATAGTAACTAATTTTGTTTTGTTGGTAAATACATACTTACTAGCCACATGGAAAAGTTATAGGATATTTATACTTAGAGGGAACATTTCAGAGAAATAATTTCCTTGGATTACTCTCTGAACACTTAAATAATTAAGAAGGGAAAACTATTTCTGATTTTTAAATCTTATTTAAAATTTTAGAATTCTTAAAAGGAGAGAAAAATCACAGATAATCACAGTGCATTAACTGCAGTCTTTCCTTTTTATGCAGGGAAAGTGGACTGAAAAAAAGCAGCATCCTCTTTTCTTTCTTTCTGATCTGGTGCTTGTAGAAAAAGAAGAAGAAAATAGAGAACTTTCAGAAAATTTCCCTGTGAATCATTTACCTGGAACTGCATAATTACTTTATTGGTTTTTTCCTAGCTACTATGATTTTAGAAATAATAATTTTTTTCCAAAAAAACACACATACAATTTCTAGAATGTTACTGCTACAGTCTCAACAATGCTATCACAACTTCCAAGTTATATTGAGCTTTATTTTTTTAAAAAAGCAATATACTGGAATCTGTAGTAACTTATGAATGTTTATTTTATTCTACTTTTGAGACATATAAGCTTTATTTGCAAAGAAGCTCTATCAGTGCTTAAAAAATAGATTCTTCATCTCATGAAAATTTATGGAAAGTATTTCTGGAAAATATCCTTTGCATTGTTATTATTTTAGTATCAGCTGATAGGTCCTAAGTCCATTTTTCACTAAACTTGATCAAAATTCTGCTTGTCATTGTCATTAAATCAGGCATCTGTTTCTGATGACATACAAGACATTACCCAGTAATATATATTTCAATACATTTTGCTCCAGTACTTTTATTTAATATTTTTGCTCTGAATAGCTACCTTAAACAGTACTTCAAGCTATCACACAAAATCTCACATATTGCACTTCATCTCAGTTTTCTTCCAAAATAATTTTTGCTAGTAATTACATTTATTTTATCAGGAGGAGTTTACATCTTCCTTATGCAGTTCAGGATTAGAGACTATAGAAAATAATTTGTAGGCAAAAACATACATATTTAAATAAGATTTGTGTAAGTTGACGTTTACTTTTCACCTTTTTTAAAAAAAGAAAAAGCATATTTTTAAATAAAATTAAAACATGTTAAATATTTTAAGTGTAGTTGTTTTCAAGATAACTTTTTAAAAGTATAAACAATTCAAGCCCTTTTGAAACTTTAGTCCACTGTAAATATTTTATATTGTTTTTACTTTTAACAATTTTAAGCAACTTCCAGCTTCATTTGGTTTTAGTATGTTGTTTATTTTACCTGACTTTAAAATGATATTAAATCTAGATTATATTGTTTAATGAATAAATTAGTTATGATGTAATCACATATAAATCAGGTTGAAGACTTGAGTTTCTCTTTCAAATTAGGAAATCATATTTCTATTCACTTTTCTTTTAACTAGACTAGGACTTTGTACTTATTTTCAAGAGAACAAAACAAAACAAAACAGTTCAGAGAGAATGATATATGGTGATGGGCATGACTTTTGATATTTTTTTTTTCTGTAAAACTTTCAATGCCTTAATAAACTGCTGTTTTCTGGTCCTTCAGAAGCTACCATATTTTTTCATGCAAGTTTTAAAGGCTGTTGCTTAGGAAATGTATTATCTGATGTATAACATCTCAAAACACACACACACACAAAAAAAAAAAAAAAAAAAAAAAAAAAAAAAAAAAAAAAAAAAAAAAAAAAAAGAGAAATAGTTGTCATAATTGTAATTGTTTCATTTTTTTTCCATCTAGAATTAAGTTATCCGCTTCAAACAAAAAGCCTATCTGTATCTGGAATCCTCCCTAAACCCTTGAGATAATGTTAATTGATAGCTAGAATTTGTGTTGACTTTTTCCATTAAGGTAATTTCTTGTGGGTTATGGACAAGCACTTGGTGAAGAGTGCATACACTGCTGATAGGAATTGAAGGAAGTATAATAGTTCAAATTTTGATATGCATCATTTTCAAATGAAAACAAGAAACACAGGAAAAATACAAATTAACTTATTTTTTGTCAGGTGGTTGTATTTGATTACTTATGCTCACACACTTCAAAAAAGTTGTATATACAAAGCTCCTCCTTTTTTGCAGTATGAAGTGTTCTAGACAAATTCACATGTTTATCCCAAACTACCTACTTATTGAGAGCTTCTGTTCATAGTTTATTGTACCTGTGCTACATATTGTATAGGACAGGATGGGAAGCAGAAAGAAAAAGCGATTTCATTGTCAAGGCTGCTACACTCTTTGGCAGCTAGGACCAAGGAGAAAGGGAAAATTTCTACTTCTTTGAGTTAATGAATGCATGCACAGTAGGGAGAATCTCCAGGATCATTGTTTAGGCAAGTGTACAGGAGCAGAGAGGGCACATAATGACATATGCTGAATGTAGTGAGGAAAGCAGAGGATGATCTAGAGAGTAGAGCCAAGTCTAATCTTAAAAAGGGTCAACAACTTCTCCTATAGACAAGGAAGCTGTTATGCCCACAGTAAGAATGTTTGAAGTCCTAAAAGCTGCCAGATCTGTCAGCAAGATGGAAGGAGTTGTAAAGTCAAGAAACTGGAAATCTTTATTTTTTAAACCTTGTTTAATCAATTTGCTGCAGCAAGTCTGATTTTTACTTTGTTCAGGTTTCTGTTTTTTATTCTAATAAACTGTTATATTTTGACAAATTACCATGCATCCATCAGTGTTAGCTCCTATTTTTATGATATGTATTGCTATTGCAAATATATGTGCAAATATATTTTTTAATAAACACCAATTATAGTTGCTATTAACTAAGCAAAATGTAAAACTCTATAAATAATAACATAATGAATAACTGTTGATATAGAAAGGACCAAAAAAATGCTAATGCTTTTTCATCTATTTTCCCAAAGGTCTGTCCTTGTTAAAACTCCTGTGAGGGTTTTAGCCCCTCAAACCTTTTATTACACCAATGAATGCAAGCGCCTTCATGCCAAGATAACACAGGAGGCAACCTTAATATCCTATCCTTAGAAAATAATATGTGTGGTTTTTTTAAGCTGTAGTTATACTGGTTTTTTTTCTCTAAATTAATGTTCATAATGTTTAAAAGGAGGAATAAGAACGGAAGAGGAAATGGAAGAAAACTTCACTACAGTAATTCAAAGTCTTTCTGGGCTGAAGTTAGATTAGCTGTTGGTCTCAGCCAAGTTCTCGTTGGCCCATATTCCTCCTGAGGTGTTTTGTCTCTCTGATATTTATGCAGCATTGTGGTCTGGATTTATCTACCTTCTTTGGAAGAGAGACTTGGAACTTTGTTGTTTTAAACTCCTTTATATACAATGTAGAGGGGCAGATTTATTTGTGAGAATTCAGCCTTTTCTTAACAGACTGAAGGGTAGTTTGTAAATGTTCTATGTAGTTTTTAAGGTATTTTACAGACTTAGCCTACTACCTTGTTTACAGGGTAGCAACTCTTTTCATAGAGGTAAACTCTTCAACTTTTCAATAAAAAAATCTTTCTCATTTTATAGAAGATCATGATAATGAGATCTTACCTGTCCTAAGACGTAGCCAAAAAAACCCTGATCATTACAAAGCTTCAAAGAATTTAGGAAATAAAAAAAAATGACCAAGAACTTGGTTAGAAATTTCTCTTTCTGCAGAGAAGGGAAAATTTTTCCCTGGACAGGTTTTAGAAAAGGTGATAAATTCAGAGTATTTTCCCTTTATGTAGATTTACAGCTATATTTTCAGCTTACATTTCAGCTTTTTTCTAAATGAGACTTGAAATTGCCAAGATATTAATCATGCTTCAAATATTTATAGTAGAACAGCCAATTCCACTTCAACTATAGCATTGCTACTATCCCTAAGGTAACTCAATTATACATATTCTGTATTACATGATGTAATGCATCAGTCTAAGAACATAATGACATAATAAATAAAAGCTGAGAGAAAAAGGAAACTGAAATAATTAATTGAAATAGACTTTGCAACAGATGAAGAGAGACTGAAGGAATTTACTAAAATAGTAATTTCAAGAGATGGAGAGACTTATAGCAAAATTTTGGGCTTCAATCCAAAAATATCTTCCATGTATCCCTATCACATTAGAGGTAGTCATTTACTTCTTGCAATCTCAAGATCTACAATGTAAAATGAATGTACTGCAAATGATGCACTCTACAACTGCTCACCATCCAATGACTGATGAGCAGCTCATCCCCAAATAAAGATTGGCTCCTCCCATCTACCTCTGTCCTGTTTATATACTGAGCATGATATTGTGTGTTGTGGAATATCCCTTTGGCCACTTTGGGTCAGCTGTTCTAGCTGTTCTTCCTCCCAGCTTCTTGTACACCTGCTGACTGGTAGAGAGTGATACGCTAAAAACACCTTCATTTAGAATTTAAACAGTGTTTTATCAAAATTATTCTCATACTAAATTCAAAACAGCACTCTACCAGCTACTTAGAAGACAACTAACTCTATCACAGCTGAAACCAGGACAGTCAGTTATAAAAGGAATTGAATTTGTGAGTAGAGTAATCTGTAGGTAAAAAGAGAGAAAAAATAATTTAAATAAATAAATAAATGTTGCAGAAATATGAGTACTATCAGTCAGGTAATCAAGTAGGTGAAGTACCCATTACAGCACCAGAAAACTAGGCCAAAAACAACTACAAAGACAGCAAATATGCCTTTATAATTGTTTTCAAGAATGCATGTATGTCAGCTTGTCTTCCAAGAAGCCCCTTGTACTACTAAATAGTTTTTTTTCTTCACTCCCTTTTCACTGGAACTATTTATTAAAGTGTGTTCCTTTCTCCATAGGTGTTACATATACCCTGTGACTAGCAGCAGGAAAATGTAGACAATTGTTTGTTCACATTTGTGAACCAACAATTCTAAACACAGTCCTTGTTTTTGTATTTATTAACATCCAAGCATCAATAAATAGATCAGATATTTTCCAGTTCCTTCAGGCCAAAATCCCACCAATGCCTCTCAGGATGAATCCAATGTGTTTCCAATGTGACCAATTAATTTTGCAAATGAAAAGCATCTATGCAGGGTGCATGTCTCAGATTTTAATTCATTTTACACTGCATATATGGCACACTGTATCTCTGGGAACATTTCTGTTTAAAAAATGCCAGACAGAAGTATGAGAAGGAGGAAGTTAAAGAAAATAACCGTTTTCAGGGGAAAAAAACCCCAAACATCTATAAACCTAAACTCAATTTTAATTTACGTTTAACATTTCTTTCTTTTGGACTGTTTTCTAAATAGTTAAAATCAGTGTAACTACACATAGAGCCACTATTATATTTCTTGTGACCAAGAAGACAAATCTTGAAATGAACTAAAATAACAGAATGGATTTTGATAGAAATTAACTTTCCAAAATCCAATGGTGACTGAGGGGAAGGGAGGGGGCAAGAAAAGAAACAAAAGAAAACAAACAAACAAAAAAAAAAAATAAAAAAAACCCCCCACCCCAACCGCAAAACCAAACCACAACCCAAAAACCCACAAAGAAACAAACAAATATATTTAGCTGTCAGTAACTAGTACGTAAAGAGGAAATGGGAAGGGAGGTTTTCCAGTTTGCAAGGTTAGTTCTAGGTTATTGTAGCCATGAAGAAGTAGTTAGATTTCATCTTTGAAAGGTAGCTGTGTTTTGAGGAAGGGACTGATCAGGATTTTGGACTTACTTTCAAAAAACCCCTTCTGGTTATTAACATTATGAGGAATAAAGTGGCCCTGTATAACTAAAAGAAACTGATGAAGCAGACAGAGAAAAGTTTAGATTTTTTTGCACCATATAAATCCCACTAAGACCTTGTAAGACTGAGCCTAAGGAATTCCTGTTGACTGACATTCAGCCTGTATTTTTCTATTAGGCTTTTACAGGAACATCTTACCCAATCACTACATTCATTAGTGTCTACTAATACACTATTGTAGTGTCTCTCCTCTTTGGTTGTACAAGAAAAAGAAACAGATCCTATCAAGGACTCATCTAGTCCAACTCATTTGACCAGATAGAGAAATTCTCTACTTTGGCGTGACGCTTTATGAGATAAACTACAAAAATTGGTGGTTTTTACACCAACAGAAAACTTTTTGTTTTGAGAAGATGTAAAGAAGTTCTGTAGTTTTTCTTATATTTTGCTTTAAATATACTTTCTGTGGTTACTGCTGTTAATATTGTGCAAGAAAGATTGGACATTTTTCTTGTCATTTTTCTTTTCATTTCAGGCATCTACCATCAATTACATCTCATTGCAGTATGTCCCATGGGTTGATTAGGTATTGTATAAATAAGTGTTTCTATTTATCATTTTTTAAACTTGCTGCATAGCTATGCATGATGTTAGTCAAGTAGTGAATATTTAGGGTTTTGTGACCTTTCTTCTTAAATGAATTTCTCAAGCAATCTAATCATGTTAGCTGTTCTTCTTTGATCTTCATTCAGCTTATTCCTTTTCTCTTCCCAATCAGGTACCAAGATATTGAGAAATATATAAAGTATTCCAGACACAGTCTTAACAGACCTGACAGACAGTGACTAATACTTTCATGATTGATTCCTTAATGTTTTGGCATATGATACCAAAATCTCCATTGACCTTGGATTTTTTCCCCCTGAAATATTACATTTAGAGCTGGAAGAGAAATGTCAATACTGCCAGAAATTTTTCAAAAATTTAATGTTCTCTTTTTTTTAGGCTGAGGTAAATAGTTAAAAAAGAAAAAAAAGGAAAAAAAAAAAAAAAGGAAAAAAAAACCCAACAGCAATAATCCCTTACATCCTTATATTAAAGTCAGTTAGAACATTGACATTTTCCAAATGTTGCAAATTCATCCTGCTAAATGATGTCACCTATAATTAACTAACATTTTTGCATAAAAAGCTATTAATTTTTAAGCATGTTGAAGATCAAAATAGAATATTTTAATAATTCTGAACGATTTAGTATGCAATGAGACGTAGAAACTCACTTTTTCTATGGATATTCATAGCATAAACAATTTGACACATCTAAAAAAATAAACTCGGTAAAAATGTTCTGACCATTTTTAATCATGATGACTATTTGTTTTCAATTATTGCTATTTTAACATTATCATCCATGTGTTATCTTCCTACATAATACTGATTTTAATTTTTTCCAATTAAATTGTTTTTCAAGGTTTTTTGGGGTTTTTTTAATAGTTCTGCACTTTCTAGTGGCATTTGTATTCTCTCTCATGAATGCTCACTGCCCTTTCAATTGCAAGTTTCATTAATATGCTCTTTACTCTCACTTTCAGGTTGTTAATGAAGATGTCTAATAGGACAAGAGATGATTTTGAACCCCTGGGGCAGTATATGACACTCCATTTCATCTTGAAATGTTGTTCATGATTATTCTCTGCGTTGCTTCAGTCAATCTTCATCCATGAGACTTCCTGCCTATTTAAATATAAACTAAATTTCTAAAATTTTTTTTGACATAATATTAAATATTAAAATAGAGAAGAGGAAAAAAAAAATAGAAAAAAGAAAGAAAATACCTCCCCAGCCCAAATCGCGTATGTCTAGTTTGCTCTCTAATTTCTTTTACAATCCTTTAAAAAATAAAATGGGTTTATTACAGAGGAGAGCAAGCTTCTGCCATATATGCTGCTTGCTGATCATGATCCCAATACAATCAATACACTTCATATATAGGCAATGCAATTCCATGAGCTTTGCATGACCCAAGGAACTAAGAAAATGACACTTCCTTGAAAAGTTAATGCTTAAATTTGACATGGTCTAAAGAAAACAACAGTGCTGCTGTGACAGACCAACTTCCTCAGCAGTTGTTCTGCCACCCTAAATAGGTGTGTATATCTTTGCCAGACATAGTCTGCAGCCCCTCTTCAGGAATAGATACAGACCCAGAACATCTGGTCTGAATATTCTGCATGTGTTTTTGTTAGACCTTGACTAGAACTAAAGAAAGGCTAAGAGTTAGACATATAGCAGTGGAGCCCAGTTCCTCTAAAAGGCACAGTTTGGCAGCTGCTCTTAGCACTATTCTATTGCATACAGACCAGGAAAAGCCCCTCTGAGAAGAAAGAGTTGCTAGGTTTTTTATGGCATTTTATTTTTAAGTTGAAGAATGTAATCAGGAGCTTGTAGGGATCTTATATTATAAAAGAATTAAGGGACATGCTTAGGAGGTAGGAAATCTGAATTAATTGGTGTCTTTGTCTAGACTTCTAAGTCCTAAAGGTAACTTTCTCATGGAATATGCATCAAAGCATGCTTCAGTAGAAGGATGTCTTAGTCACAAGGAATTACTTAAGTCCAGAGCACTCTTGTGTCATTTAAGGACACTGACCAGTAGCTGTTTTCTTTTGTTCTCCTTCCTTCATAGCAGATAAAGTTTCACACTAGTCTAAGGATTCATAAGGAATCTTTATAAGAAGTAGTAGTTTGCTATCTGTCAGGTAAAAATTTAATTGACTCAGTCTTGTGGAATGTTTGGAATCACCTTCAAAAAGGGACCATTGACTATGAATCTCAAGCAGATGAAGGTATACAAAACAAATAAATTTAAATTGCACAATTTACCACAGATTTAACCATAAGTTTTTATATTTTGTTTTATTTGCAGAACTGGTGAAACATCTAACTTTAGACAATTCTTCAGAACCTATCTGTCAGATCCTCATCTGTTGCAAGTCAGCTATGAATAATTTGGTTCCACTTTGAATCTGTAAGCAAATTTATTTAGATCAACAAAACATCTCAAGGACTCATACCTTTTTTTTTTTTTTTTGATTGATGGTTCTGAACCTTTGCTAGTGATTCAGAAGATTGTGAGTCAGAAAGCAAGACTGACTCACATTAAAAACAGTTCAGTGCTCTTTCCAGCAAGAAGGGAACAAAGTATTTTCTGCTTATAAATATGATTCAAAATTTCCTTGGTTTGTAGGAGATATTTATGTGTTTTGTTTAGGTTTTGTGTCTTTGGGGTTTGTTTTTTTTGGTTTGCTTTGTTTTATGGCTATGTTTTCTTTTAGATTTAATGTATTTGGTTTACAGAAAAGTTTTGGTAGTGAAGGCAGGGCTTGTGAAGAAACACTAAGAGCTGCCCCAGTGTTGGACGCAGACAGTTCCAACCATCTCCAAGGACATGTCACAGGCTGGCTGATGTTAGACCATCAGTGATGGTGGTGGCATCTCATTGGTAAGAAGGGGAAAAATGCTTACCTGTGAGACAGAGGAGTGAGAATATGTGAGAACAAAAACTATGCTGACTATGGTCAGAGAAAGAGGGGAAGAAGCTGTTCCAAGTGCCAGAGCAAAGATTCCCCTGCAGCAGTAATTAATATATACTTGAATATTAGAACAACAAAATTTCTATTTTCCAACTTATGATTTTTGCATAGTACCTATATCAGTTTTATCAGCTTTTTGAAGAAAACTTTTCACAAAAGGTAGGAAAATGTGTTGATTTCCTTGGTGTAGTCAACCTTTTTAAATGTGGAAAATGCTTTATAATGAGACATTTGAAAGAATACTGAACAGAAAATGCTCTTTTCTAGAAAAAGAATTATGTGCTTGAGATTTACAGATTATAGAATAAAGAAATAGATCAAGAAAAAAAAAAGCCAAATTCTGAACAAATATCAAGGGTCATTTCTTCATGCAGAGAATTCTAACTATGTTAGTGTTATATAATGGTTTTCAACTCAATTGGGTTGGAAAAATAGAGATGAAAGGCAGTGAATAATCATTAGAGTGCTCCCTGTGGAGAAATAGAATTTGAAGAGGGAAAGGACCAATACTGCACCTTCTTGGTGGGAAGCTTTAAAGTAATGTCTAATTTATACCGTTTGTCTGCATTCTTGCCCAATAGTTCTTTGGTCAAAGACCCTATCTTCAGTGAGAAAACGCATAATAAAATTTGGCAATATTAAGAACTTATATAAATGAAAACCAGAAATTTTTAAATATACCGAAGTCATGCCAAAAATTTAGCGCATGTGTGGGACCTAAAAACAAAGTTCAGGAAGAAGGATTGCGCACATTGGCGCAATCGGTACACTGGTGACAAACTGCATATTATAGGAGCAGGAACACTGAGGGAGCTTGGTGTACTTCTCTAACAGAGACATTAAACAAAGTATTAAGAGGCCCAATAGTACTTACAGAGGTACTCTGTTGAAATCAATGCAGATATGAAACAAAGATGGAGCAACCCATCAGTTTTGTGGTTGTGGTTCATCAAGAACCATACAGCCAATAGGAACTAGATCAAAAGAATGATCAGATGATAAAAGAAAGCTAAACTTTGCTTCATTGACTTGAAAATACATATTACTTTTTATGCCCTACATATGCTAATGACTAAAGTCACTTCAACTCCACCTAAACATGAAATAACATCAACTGTAACTTCATCATTTCCTGTTCCTCAATGAAAATAACATAAATGTAGCTTAAGTGGGCCAAAAAAGACTTCATTGTAAATTCTGGGATTGGTCAGTGGGCTAAACGTTGTCTTTTCTTCCACATGGATGCCTACTGGGTAAGAACCATACTTTATGTGCGCTAAATGATGACCTTGAGCTAGCTTTAACTGGTGATTAGAGTTTGTCTGTATAGCACTTCAGATTCATCTTTGCAGTCAGTTACTATTGATGACAATCTCTGGACTTTGTCACTAATGTTTTTTATTATCTGTGTGTTTATTGAGAAAATGTGTTGTTCCATAAACTGCTAGTGTGAGTCCTCCAAGGATACCAGCAGAAGCCAGCAGTGGAAAATATACCAAGAATCTGGACGCTGTAACCATGTGACCCTGAATAGGTTAGTCAGACCACCCTCTGATACAGTGGGCTGTTCAGTGTGATGCCTAAATGTGACAGCTGCAGCTGGTCTGTAAACTGCACAGATAAAACTGGCTGTAACAGACCCCAGCTTGAGCAGCCTAACTCATCAGAGAATAGAAGAGAACAAGTCCCCAGGTAAGACAGTGATAGGCTAGAATAGTTCAAACTGAGCACCCCAGCTGTAGTGGTGTGTTTTGGGGTTTTATGTGTTTTCTACATTCATCTGTTTGTTTTATATTGTTTCACAATGGTTTTTCCAGTGTACCCCATGTTTTACCCCCTTATGGTTTACCCCAGTTATTGTTATTAATCAGTCATCATGTATGTGACACCTGGGTCCTGTCCATCACTCTGCAGCCTGTCCTGAAGCCTAGAAAATTCTAGTGGGGCTATCGAGTGATTTGGCAGGACTCAGTTCTCCTTCCTCTTTTTTTTCTTTGATTCGTTCTTTGGGTTGTCATTTAGGTTTGGGGTCACTCCCCTCCCATTCTGGATTGGTCCCAAGTTGCATCCTCCCTGCTCCCCCACCCCAATATTTAAGGTGAAACCCTGAGAGTTCAGTGGGCTTCAGCAGGCTGACTCCTGGGTGGAAGGAAGTAGTGTGAGTTTAATAAAACCCCATTGAAGTTTCCTACTGGAATTCCATCCCTTTATTTCTCACATTGTTCATGCTGCTGCTGAGACAAAGACCCACAAGATCAGAACTGTATTCCAGAATCCAGGACCATACCTTTTTGGGGCGGTGCCGGTGCCAGAGCTGGCCAGGAAGCGCGGGTGACAGCCCGAGAGAAGCACCGCACCTCCGCACCCAGCCAATCCCATTCGATCCTGAATGCACACAGAGCATTGGCCAGTGAGCTGGGCAGTGTTAAGACACAGACCAATCAGGTGTATAAGAGTGGGAATTTTCAAACCCGTATAAAAGAGGGCAACCACAAATAAATCTTGGCTGTTGTCACATAAACTCAGAGTGTTCAGTTGTGTGCCTGTCTCCGAAACTGCCACACGTAAAGATTTTTGTTTTTTATATATTTTTCATATATTCTTAACTCTGTATATTAATTATGCAGCTCCTGGTATTTTTCCTACCCTATCTGTTAGATTTTGAAGTAATAAGCTAGCCTTCTAACACATTCCTGAAATACTCTTTAGTATTATTTCCAAGTAGGGGAGAAAACACATAACGAGAAGTGGGGCAAAGAAGCCTGTAGATCAGTGACACGGTGCCGGGGAAAACTGCGATTAGCCCTTTCCCAGACCGTGCCAAGAGTGGCCGCTCCTGGACCTCTATGGATCTGGGTAGTGGTAGAGCAGGGCTGCTGCTTTTCTCTCACACCAGCAATGCTGCTTTGCAGGATATCTTGGAGTGTGCCGAGGATCGGGGTAAGAGACAGGAGAGGGATCTTCTGTGTGATTCCCAAGGAAAGTTTATACTCGAGGAAGGGCCAAGGACAGAGGACAAGGACAAGGGCTGAACCAGGATTTTTAAATGGGGGTGGTACAATACACCAACCAATCAGGGATAAACAGGGGAGGAGCTTGAGGAGGGACTTACAAAGCAAGGGCCAATGGGAGAACACAGGGGGAGGGACAGCTTGAACCACCCAATGGGTCTTCGAACTACACAGAACTTTCCAGAACCAGGGGGAGGGATAAACATAGATTGACAACCAAATAGGTGGGGTAACAGGTAGGGGTTTGGTTCAAGGGAGGATTGACATGAGACATTGTGGAATAAGAGACAGGGTTTGGGGAGTAAATGGCAATTAGGAGAGATAATTTTGGATGAAACCATCCATTTAGGGGGAAAATATGGACCAACCATTCAAAGAACTTGTAAATAAAGGAAAATACACTACCACAGACCAGCTCCAAGAGGCTGATCCAGGGATGGGTTTCTGGGGCAATTGAATCTCCTACTGCATGTTAGATATCTCAATTAATTAACTTTATAAAATTGCAGAAATCTGATGACCATGTGCCCATCAGCACCAGGACACCAGGAAGCTTCCAAATAAAGGTCTGCTTTTTTACTCTACTGTTTTAACACTTTTGCAAAGTGTTAATTTTGATTTTAGGCAACCAGTGGGGTCCCTATTAAAGGGCACCAACAGACTGGAAGAGCCCAAGGATCTTCTTTATCCTGGGGCACTGATAGTTTGATCAAATATAAAGGGTTTGAGAAAATCTGCCCCTTTCATATGACAACATGTCATGTCTACACCTGCCTTATGAATATAATTTTGATTGGTAGAGGTCCAATAAATCTCTAACAGAAAATAATTGTTGAAATATAATATTTTAATTGAGAGTGCAGCTAAAATATTGATTTTCATTTCATCCAGGAACAAACTCCTGAACAAGTGAAAGAACACTTTTTTCTTTATTAGTTTGCTACTATTGTGTGGTGTGGTTTTGTTTGTTTGGTTAATTTGTTTTTCCTGTGATGCCCATTACTTTGCTGTATCTTTCCAGCATGAAATCTTCAGGACACAGGCTCTTCATATATGCAGTGTTGTGTAAATGGCTGTGTTACAAACCAGATGTACAAAGGAAGTAAAGTAGCACTTTGTCATTGAAATTTAGCTTTGGATTAACCAATTGCCATTTAACCAAAGGTAATTAATGAGTCTAAATAACAGTCTGAAACTTCTTTTTGGATGAGAAATATTAATAGTTTTTTTCCTACTGTTGAACCTCTTTGTTTGTTTGAATTCAGTTGTTCTTTGAATTAGGAATTCATTAACACCCTGAAGAAATGAATCCTTTGTGCCTAACCCTGCCTAACAGTTTGAAAGAAGACTTTTCTTTTTTTTGCCCACAGCCTGGATCCACAGTGTTTTTCATGCTCACAACAGCCAAATTATAGACAAATGGGGACAAAGATTTTAGTGGATTTTTAAAAATCATAATACCAGGGATGTATGCATAGACAAACAATACTATGAAATCAAATGAGCCACAATCAATACTAAATCTCATGTGATGTACTAATAAACAGGTAAAAGTACTTAATATTTTCTCCTCACATGAGACTGAGCTATATCATTATTACCCCAATGAGAAGGTTATGTTGTTTTAATTGTAATGTAACAAATAAAGGGTAATTTTTTCTGTTAAGTCAGAGTTTCACAGCAGCATTGTAAATCTAAGTTACAAACAGACACTTTTCAAGCTATATCGAATTCTCAGTTAAGATTCAGAATGAGTAAGTCCTGGACAAGTTAAGTGCTCAGATTCGGTATACATATAGTACCAAAGTTGCAGCACCAAATTCTATGTTATATTCAGAAGTGTCTGTTATGAACCTTTATAGAGCCTTTCTTTTAATGATTACAAAAAAGGAGTAATTAAATTGCTACTTTAAACTTCTGAATTGTTCGAAGGAAAGGATTGGGATTTAAGGCACTACTATATTTTCTGCCTGTTAATTTTACCATCCTGTCTTCAAGATAGGAGTAGTAGTGAGATGATGCCTACATTGCTTTTTATTCCTGATTCCTGTCATGGGTTCCTGTGTAAGTCACCTAGTGTATAAACCTTCCAACCATGACTACTGGATGTACTCAAATTAATATTAAAACATACAGAGTATAAAGCCTGAATTAGTAAGACTGATCTATTTAAATCTAAAGGAAATTAGCCAAACAGCTCTAATGTAAATTGTTGTTAAATATTCTCGCTACATTGAGAAGCTTCTGTTACTGCTATTATCTTAAACACAATCTCTGATGATCAACAGATACCATTTTATGTACTATAAATTACCTTTTCAGAAGGTATTTCTACATAGTCACATAGTCATCCGAAAAGAGTATGGTTCTCCAAGGACTTAAAGATCACAGTTGCCTGTCTTGAACACTTTTAAGGACACAAAAGGACTTTGCCATGAGATAAGTGCAGAATGGAGAGACAGGATGACACTAACTCCAGGCCTGGCGGAGAAAAGATAACTGGGTAACGCATCCAGACAAAAAATCCCACTGTGGCAAACTCTGTATAGAAACAACAGCTCATATACCTATCAACAGTCAAAGATCACCTTAAGTTCTGTGACAGATGGCACCTGTGATCACCAGCAACCACTGAAGCCCCCTTGAAGATCCCTCCATGGATACCTTGAACTGTAGTTAAGCCACGACGGCAGGAACTTGAAGTAAGGTGGCACTGTCATCTTATCTCAGACCTTGTGTGAGGTTAAAGACCTTGTGTGAGGTTAACAAAGTTGAAAGAGAAGAACTTATCACTGATAATGGACAAAAAGAATGCAGAATGTGAGGGCCACAAAGAGTGCCAACTCAACAACTGCGCTGAAATCAGCTCTGTCTGGATAAAAGTTAATTCTGGAGGGGGAAGATCATAACCACCAACTCACATCTCACAAACCCAAGAGTCCCACCAACTCAAAAGAAGAGAAAGAATAAGCATATTAACTAATTATCCTTAGAAGCAAGGGAGTTATTTGAGCAATAGAATAAGAGAACTACATTGCCAATGAGCATTGCTTACTCTGCTAAAAAGCATGAACAGTGAAAAGTTTTGAATGCCCTCAGAACCTCCAGCAATGAGAAGCCCAGAGTAAAGAAAGACCAAAGGGCTGCTGCTAGATCCATGGCTGGTGACTGTGTTCTCCTTGATATATTGATCTCTCTTTCCCCTGCCCCTTCCTATTTCTTTCTATCTCTCTACCTCACATTTTATTGTTAAATAAAATCCCTATTACTGACTTCAGCACGTGGTCTCTTTTTCACCTTAATTCAGGCAGAGGCATCTCTCAATTATCATATCTTAATAGGTTCAAGGGTTTTTGATGCAATAGGAAGAGATGATTTACACATGCTTAAATGCAGTTGGGAATTTGATTTCCTAATACAGATAGAACAGGTATTCTTTTCTTGCATCTCAGTGTTTTGGGGTAAGTTTGTAAGGCTTTGCTATGCAATATGCCGTATTCATGTGAAAGTACTTCAAATGATTCTTTAAAATTTCCACTTTCCTCATGCTAACTACTGTTTTTCTGATCATTCACAGCTGTACAGCACTTCAGTCCAAAAATGATGTGCTCTAAATTCTGATAGAACAGTTGCAGACTATAATTACTCTTTTACTGTTTTGCCCTTCAGTCTGATTAGACATATCAGAAGACTGTTTCCAATATCCACCAGTGTATTCATCTGTTAGGTGTTATTGACTTGACAGTTAGGTTTTGTCTTTGAAAAATAATGTATTTTACCACATGTTAATAAAATTAAAATTATATTTTAAGAAAATTATAGATTCCTTTTATCAAATAAAATTAAGATAATGTTTGGCTTTATTGATGTTGATCATATAAAAACATAGTAAACATAATTTTATGTTTGAGAATTGGTATTAGTATTAAGATATTTTATTAATATCAAATTGTGATGCAACCAACATAGGAGTTCTAAATACAAGTAAGTCGTTGTCAGTTAATCACCCTCTTCCAGCTAAAGAATAAATGGACAATAAATCTACTTAGTCTCCAAAATTAATTTTATTATTCATGTATGAATATAAGGATCTAAACCATCAAAGCAAAACAAGCTTGACATTCTCTAAAGTCTGTGTGTTCTTCAGCTCTGGCAGGAAAAGCATTCTGTTTCATGTTGGAGACATCCTTTGAATTTCTGATGATCTTTCAACAGCTTTTTATCAGCACCTACATATCAATTTCTGCTACAGCAAGGTGAGTTGCTTCTCTGTCTTCTTTCTGTTCTTCAGCATGCACTTTTTTGGTCTTCTATTTAACTGGGGGCAGAATGGCTCAATAAAATACTGAAGCCTAAGGGAATTAATACAAAGAAAATATTTCTGTAGTGGGCAGTCTTAGTTATATTTACCTGCAGCTTAGAGGATAAATCTAAGCATTTTAATGAGCATAGTAATTTTTTTTTTCTTTAGCATGATTTTTTACACTGTCATATGATACTTTGAAGAGGTTTGTTGGGGTTTTGTTTGTTTCTGCTTTTGTTTTTAGACTTTTTTTTATCCTATATTATTTATGACATCACTAATCTATTTTCTAACATAACTATTTGAATTTAGAATTTCTGCCTGGCTTGAAGAGTTAAATATTTATTTCAGTAAAGCATTTGAAAGAATAGTTGGACTGAATTTATGCGTCATTTATCTGTATCTATACAAGCTACTAAATTTCTGAAGGTTCTGTGGTTTTTTAAGTTTTCATTGTCCAGTTTTTATGTTAGAACAATAATTGGAACACAGTAACAGATACTTATGTCTTGTGAAAGTTTTAAGGACAAAAAAATCAGAACAAAGGAAAACATTTCAATTTTCTATATCCTTATTCACTGTTCACACTATTTACTTCATAATAAGACCCCATATTCTCTCAGTTCTCAGCATTAGTGATGATATGCTTTGCATATTTAAACATAAAGGGACTTCTATCATTCAGCCTTCAGCAGATGTGTTCCAATTTTTGTCATATGAAATGTTTTTTCTCACAACTGTAAAGTAAAAAAGAAAAGATGGAATGCATTTGTCTGGAATAAATCACATCTATCATTCATGGTTGCCCTAAAAACTGCCTTACAATATAAGAAAGGTAATTCTTGATTGTTCCATTAACTCTGTCAATTGTCAAGTCACAGTAGACAGGCACAAAACAAACCATGAGGTAAATGTAACAGTGAATTTCAAACAGTGATTAGATTTTTTAACCAGATTCTGTAACATTAATGTCTGCAGTCTCAGCTGAAAATATCTGATATTTGAAAAAAGAGGCTTATGGAACTAAAATGTGCAACCTGCTTAATCAAATATAAAACACACAAAATTAGATATTTAATTCATAGAAATAGGCCAATTAAAAATCTGTGCTCTTGCAGAGCTGTAGATTTTGTTGAGATAAAATCTATGTTGAATTTAAAGAATTTTTTTTAGATTACTTTCAATAATTTTTTGCAGCTTCTATACAGACCTAGCTCACACATGAGGAAACATGCAATCATGTAGGTGTTTCTTACCTTGAAAAGCTACCTCCTTTGATAAGTTATGAGAAAGCATGTGTTAGCCCAGAAAAAAACCCTGTATTTTTCAATCTTAGCAGCAAAATCCGCTAAATCCTTTTAGGGAACTACATCACATTCTCCATCCACAGAAGTTTTGCTCCCAGTTATTATTGTGAATTACTTTCCTACTTAGTAGTACGAAATATTGACAACTGTTGTATAAAGGGAGAATCTGAGAGTACAGAAGGTGTGTGGTCTGTCAGCTTTCCTTCTCTCTGTACATTATGCAAAGGAAGAAATTGTACAGGGTCATAATACACAATCATAATGCAAGGTCTTAAACTAAGAGTGTTACTAAGAATGAGCATTAAGATGAGGAGCTAGGTTATGATTAGTCTACACTAGTTCTTGAACTCGCAGAGACTATGAGAGAGAAAAGAAATAGGTATTTCTAGCATTTGACTTATGCAGTGGTCGGCTACCAAGGGTGCAGCTCTGGCCAGCCCTGCCGCCACCACAACCCGGGGGCCACTTTGCCAGAGGAGTGAGCAAACCTGACCACGGTGCGGATAGTGCGCAGAATAGAAAGGCGGGACTCTCAGGATTTGCAACCAAGGGGGTGCGTGGTCCCCAAGGCAGTGCTCCGGAGAGACGCTGACCTTGGGATGACACGGCTCTTTATTGAGTGGGTTACAGGGGTGGGATTGAGTGGAACCAATCATAACCTTTTGCCAACTTGTAACAAGGGAATGAACAAATTTTGAACCAATAATAAGTAACTTGGGGAGGAGGAATGCATGATGAGGGGGTGGGGAAGTTATATAACTTAAAGATTGACATATAACAGAAAACTGGTAAATAACTATTATGGGATGGGGTAACCGGGACAACCAAGGTTTGGCGGGAAAGTCTGAGGGAAGGAGAGGCCATCTTAAACAATAGTAATAATTACAATTTTCCAAAACAATTATAAAACACAACTTATAAAACCAAACTGGAGCAGTGAAAACCCAACTGGAATTGAATTCAAGCACCACCACAGACTTACCTGTTTAGAGATGAGCTAAACCTTAAAAGTATCTCCACTGACTATGAACAGTGTCCAGGGTGCCTAAATCAACTATTGTTTTCTGCAGTGTAGGCATCTGTATTTCGTGGGTTGATCCCTAGCCCTAAGACCCTGTTTTTGCAGCAATGCATACCTCACATTACATCTGAAATAAATGAGATTTATGTTTTGAGTAAGCGAAATTTACAAAATTTGGCATTCTTCTAAGGAAGCAGATCTCAGAAATCTCAAAATGTTCATAAGCTTCAGTAATTCATATCTCTTTACCTCAGCTTCCCACCTTTTAAATAGGAATAATACCCTCTCACTTCACAGCAGTTCTGTTAAAGCAAATTAATTACTATTTGTGAAGCATTAGATGCTATAATGATCATTGCCATCAAATAAAACATGAGGAGATTAATAATTCTGTCTCCCTAGCGGCACTTGAATAGTGGCCTAGGGCTGCACAGTGAATAATAACAAGAAAACAAAATATTGAATAGCTACCTATTTACTGAATGCTATTAATCATGTGTGCTGAACGATGCAAGGGTCTCATGGACAGAACAGTACATGAGCATCAAATTAAAAACTGTATTATACTCGTTATGCACAAGAACACAAGATTCCGCAGATCACTTCATTCTAACGTATTCTAACTTTGGAGTGCTTTGCTTTGCGAATATAATATGCAAGTATCATTAAACTTGAAAACAAAAGGCGTTTGCATAATTTATCAAAGTTTTGTTGTTGTTTTCCACAGACCTGCAAATGAACTTATATCCAGAAGTATATTTGAAGTAAAAACTAATGTTAAGTACTATATGTGGTTGGATTACCTTGTAATTTTAAAAGTAAATAAGCTTAAGAACAATTTGCATGGATTAACTTGCAAATTCAGGGATGCAGTCCAAAAAGAAAATAAAATCCTGAAAAATCATGGCATATTTTTCCATTTGATAAATATTATAAAAAATAGGTGAAGCATTGGTCTTATATATCTAATTTGAGGAAAAATATAAAGGAAAGCAAAGCAGAGTTTAATAAACTGTTGGTTAAGTAGATCTTGAGAGACAAAATGTATCTACCAGAAAATAACTCTGAAAAACCAATTACTTTCACTTTTGACCTGCTACCAAATTCATTGTCTTTCTCAAATTATACAAGGTCCCTGTGCTCTAGTACATTGTGTATCCCTTTCTGGCATATCTGGGGTGTGTCTTTTCTCCAAAACAACAGTTCTCATATCTGAATAGTAATTTCAGCATTCTTGGTACTTACTATTATCAGAAATTATTTAATTGTCAAAATTACTCCCCTGCATTTTGAGTTTTGCATTTGCTTTGTCTTGCATAAATACAAATATTGCAATAATAAAATAGGGGTTTATTTCCTTTCACATTTCAAGGAGCCTCTTTGCTTCTGAATAGATTGATCCATGCTCAGAATACAGTGATGTATTTTCATAGAGGAAAGCTGTTTAATCACTCAGAAAGAAGTTTCTGTATTTTTTTCTGTCTTCCATGTAACTGTTGCCAAGTGTTGCTAAAGAGCACCATTGAAATTAAATTACACTAGACCTTGTGTTTTATATCTATTATTCCATCTAGTTTAAAAAATGTAAATGTGTGTCAGATGTGTCACACATTGTGGTCTTTTACATTTGATGAATATTTGTACCAGAAAAAAATTAGAATATTTGCAAATGTTTCAAAACATTTCCAACATCAACATTGAAATTCTTCTTTCAGTGTACCTATTAAACTTACCTCTAATGTCTCTGTTATTTTGATTTTAAAGCAAATTGAAATTAAAACTCAATAGTAAAACATGAATCAATATCAGTCTATGAAAGCAGTAGGGTTGCTAATGTCTTTGACAATCTTCATCTTCCCCAAAACCTGAGCAAAAGAAGTTGAAGCAGAATGAGCAGAAAGCACCAATTTCTTGAAGGGTTTCTTAATTCTGCTGGTCATATAATCTAATGGCATTCATCACAATATCTCATCTGTAATTGCCATGTTTTACTTTGTCACCTTTATAATATGTACTTTTCTTCCCAAACTATAGCTCAAATATAATACAGAAATTATTGCATTAAGGACAAAATATTTTTTTACTGTTTAGCAATTTGAAAGAACCTGACAATTCTGAAGGAGCTGGAATGAAGAAAAAGAAAAGAAAAAGAAAAAGAAAAGAAAAGAAAAGAAAAGAAAAGAAAAGAAAAGAAAAGAAAAGAAAAGAAAAGAAAAGAAAAGAAAAGAAAAGAAAAGAAAAAAAAAGAAAAGAAAAGAAAAGAAAAGAAAAAAGAGTAATAATCTGGCTAACCAAATCTGAATAGTACTTTTAAGAGTGATTTGTTTTCAATAAATTATAGGCAAAGAAACAAACCACTACATGTACTAATGAATAGTACCCAGTGTAAGTTCAAGTGTAAGTCTGTAAGAAATTTAGATGGTTTATGTCATTTCTTATTTAAAACAGAAAACTAAAAAAAACTCAGGCAGCAAAAGTCACACTTGATTTGCAGCTGAAGGCGCTGCCCAGTGTATTTGAGCTGTGGTTCTTGTTTCAGTTCCTATTAATTTTGCATTTACATAATGGATCAGCTGAGACAGCAAAAAGATGTGATGATTTTCCTTTAAAAGAAGAGATTCATCATCCCTAAATTCTAAGAATTACTGAAGCTCAGGTTTCCCCTTTTCCATAGTTCATTTGCTATCTACCTCTTCTACAGAAGTAGATTCTGCAACTTTTTTCTTGAATGCCTAATTAGAAGCTAAAGATCCAGTGCAGGGCCTGGAGTTGGACTCAAATGATCCTTCTGGTTCCCTTCCAACTCAGCGTATTCTATGAAACTCTGGTGGAAGTCAGATTTGTGGGAGCGCTTTCCTTTCTACTTAGTATTTTGCCTAAAGTGAGTCCTGTGCTTAGGCACCTCTGTCTTTTCAGTTGACAATAAAGATTACACATTATATCTTTGCAGAGAAAAGCATAATTCAGTGCTCAGCATCACAATGTTCATGTATATTTTTTGGGCATTTACCATCACACTTTGCATCAAAGGACTGTTAGAAGTAGCAAATAATGTACTTCTTAAAGGAGTAAACATACAGATTTATTCCAGGAACAACTTTCCTTTTTCTAGAAAGCTAATTCCAATATCCATTTTTCCATTATTGCACAAAAGTTACTTTCACCTCCTATAGGAATCAGCTGAAGCTTTCCAATTACTTTTGTGGCAGTGAACAGAGCTGTATGTATCAGATAGCATTAAACAAAAAAAGGATGTTTTCATTTCTCATGACTGTAAGCATGTAAATTTTATTTTTTAGTGGCAATATGTTTGTACTTTGGTTTAAGGTTTTCTTTTAACACTTAAGGTACAGTTTTCAAAATAGAACATTTTTTTACATTCTCAGAACTATCTCTGGGATGTGAACAGCCACAATAAACTCAGTATTTGCAGGCATTTTCAGATGTCAGCTAAAGTTTTTCTTCTAGGACTTAAATGTTAAAACATTGTCATTGAAGGTGAAAGTCTGCCCTTGATGTATCTGAGAATACTGTTTAACTAAGTACAGGCCAGATGAGACTGGTATTTTTAAGGTGTGGAGTAATTGGAGTAATTTTGAAGTGGAGTAATTCCTCTTTGTCTTTTTTTCGCACAGGATAAATATGGAGGCTCTCAGAGCTGTCACATGATCTGGATGAAAACTGTATAAAAGGTGCAAAATTGTATCACTGGAACAACTGTTGCAAATATATCAATTACAGAAGACATAAAACTGGCAGTGGAATGAGCACTGTGTCACTTCACATTGTTGGCAGAGAGATGACTTTTAGCACTCTAGGTAAGTTGTGTCATTGCACATGTCATCAAGAGTCATAACAATGTCATATATTTAACTGACAAACCTCCGACTCCTTACTGAGCATTCAAGGAGGGTGAATACAACTATATCAGCTGGGAAAGAGGCTGTCATCTGACAAACTGGCTTCCTTACCTGAAAAAGACATATGAAATGTATCAAAACGACAGTTTCTTGCAGATAGCTTCTAGTTCTCTGAGGCAGGTATAAAATGTGACCATACTATGCTGCAGCCTTCCTTCTTTTTATGTCTCCACTCCTCAGAGCAGGGATCACCTGACTTTCCCAAATAGTACACCAACCTGTAGTTTTCTTCCCTCAATTAGAATTTAAATGCATCAGCAGCAAGTCAAAATGACCTCACAGAGGCTGACTGAGTCAATTACATTCAAGCATTTTTTTTCTGTGTGATGCAAGATCTCCTGGATAACAATAATGGTGTAGGTATTCAGGCAAATATTGTGTTTCAGAGATGTCTATCTCATCTGTCATCCCTGTCTCAGCTGCCTGTTGCTTACTCAACTTCAGTGAATGACTGTAATGGCTTTGAGACTGTGCTATCTGTGTATTTTAATGGTAAAAAAAGATAATAAGCCTTTCAAAGCAAGAGCATTAAGACATAGAGAGGAGGACAGATAAGTTCTAATAAAGAGTCTTAAAACAGAGTCTCTAGACAAAACGTCTTTTTATTCTGCATACCACAGTACTATGAAAAATAGTTTTCTAAAAAACAACCAAAATTATGTATATATTCCTACATATATCTTATAGATGTATTTCTATGTATATCATTGTATTCAATTTTCTAACAGTGAATCCAAAGGATAGACTCTGAAATAAAATGTGCTTTACCACATTTAGTCCTATATTTCAGTCAACTTGAAATATAATTCCAATGTTTTGCTTACAAAATGAGTAATATTATTCCATAAAGCACTATAATAAACATGTATTCTAGTTATGTATTAATTCTTACTGAAAGTTTCAAAGAATAATATTTTTAATTCATGTGTAAGCAGAATGAAATTTAAGCCCACAGCAATGAAACTATAAACTATTCTGCATACTAACTTGCTTTAGTTACTTGTGGCATGTGCACAGGACAGCAGGATAGACTAAACAAGAAGTGTGCTGGAAGACCACTTTTGTAAAAACTGTTAAGATTCATGGTAAACACTGGATTACTTAGGAAGCTTGTTTTCAAATTATACACTGAGCAAAGCATCATGATATAATAACTGCCCGCTACCTGAGCCACCTGTAATAAAAGACTGTATAGAAACTTGACTGTTAGGTAAACATGGAAAACTACATTTGTATAATAAACCAGTGGCAAAACATGTTGCTTGATATCTTTTCTAAAAGAATACAAATTAATAGTGTATAAAGAATTAAATTTTCTCCCAGTGGTAAAAAGAAAGGCAAAACCTATCTGACTGAATTTTGGAAGATAAATTCAGATACGCAAAATGAGGAAGCAAGCTACTATGGAACCAAGGAAGTTTACAGTTCTTCAACTCAAAAAAAAAAAAAAAAAAAAAAAAAAAAAGACATTGCAAGGATTTTATGATGTGAGAATGAAACTGGTGGGGATGGATGGTGAGCTGCCTTTGCTGACAATGAAGGCATCAGCTTAAAGCCTTGGGAGGCAAGATGTTAAGAAGGGAAACATCTAGCTAGGTTAGGGTGAGGAGAATGGTATTATGGGAAAGGTTATGTAAATATCTTCATGCCAAATAAAGTTACATTTTGAGTTCTTGTTATAATTGGTTGACAGTACCTTACATATAAGGCAATGTTCTGAGTTCTCATTATTCATTGGCTCACAACTCTGTATATATTGTTATGATCACCCCTTTGTCTTGGTCTTTGGAATTTGCCTTATACTATGTTTGACTTCTGTTCTTTTGTTGGCTCCAGCCCCATTAATTAAGTTCACTTTTCCAGGCTACTCCATTGCTCCCATCCCTATCTAATTTGCCACCCCCAACTACTTCAGTTTCGAGGTCGCAACTCTGATGTGACATTATAGTATCAACCAGAACAGGTGGATTATATATAGGTCTGAGGGCTCTTTTCAATTTTAGGACATAATTTTAGGTTCAATCTAAAATTAGACTGCAAACAAATGACAGCCGGAGCCCACAGTTGTAGTTTACATAGTGGAAGATTGTAAGGCCCTAGAAGGCACTCACCGAAGTGCCCCCCTTAAAGGGGCTTATGGTTGTTTTTTTATGTACCTTGATGTTACATCAAGATACATAAAAAAAGATGGTACATCAAGTTAGATGCAAAAGAGAAACACTGACAAGATAATCTCAAAAAGTCAAAACAACAAAAGCTTTACTGGCACACTTCAGAAAATCAGAGAGCTTTCGCAAAAGTTTATAGCAACATTCAATCAATACACAACATTTCACAAAGCATTACCTTAGCAAACTCTAAGCCCATTCAACTTAGCAAACTCCAACCCATACAATTTAAGTTACTCAAACATCAAGAAGAAGGAATTAGAAGAAGAAGAAAGAGCTAAGAGATATAAAAAAGAACAAATATAGTTACCAATACTCCTGGTTCCAGTAGTGCTTTAGCTGATATAAAATCCAAGGGAAGGTAGGGTAAAAATGTGCTTATGGAATGGTTTGGCTTAAGGACACTTTGGCTTTCCTAGGCCCTTCCACCATATGGGACTTTTTGCCCCTCAGGAGCTGGTTTAGGGGCTCCAGGGTTGAGGTCTGGAACATTGCTTCCCACAAGTACTTAAGTACTGCTTATAAGAGAAAATATTTTTAGTTCTGGAAACAAAATATATTCTTTTAATGGAAGACGCATATATCTTTAAAGTCACAAACTGTCACTCAGAGATGGAAAAAATAGTGGTTTCACATATTCAAAATTACTCACATAGATGTGAAAAGTGAGCCTTCTAGCAGACTGGCAGATTGTCTTTATACAGAAGAGAATTATGAAGAGACGTATTCTTTGCATGTTTTATTTAGTTTATTTCTTAAAAAACTTAATAAGTGACAATAAAAAGTGTTCAATATACATTTGAACTCATACATTTTTATTTCAAATTGACATTTTATGATTTTTTTGCACAACAATGAATTTGTGTTTGTCTTTTTCATTCATATCACCATTCATATCTTCATTTCTGCAATCCTTTCTTAGAAAGTACAGAGAAAATAGAAATGGACTAGGTACCTTCATAACTAAATACACTGAATATGTACCATTTCAAGACAGATATATGTAATTTTGCCACTGCAATATATTCTAGTGAAAATATTGTGTGATGGGTATGAAACTGTATGTGAGAGCATATAAAGAAATCAAAGTAATATAATGCACTTATGTGGATTTTCTTCCTATCTTCAAATGCATCAAACACTAATTTGGCTGATAGATTCTTGTCAGAAATGTTACCTGGATTTAAAGACTATCATTGATCTCTTATGTGATTGGAACCATATTAAAGAACATGATAATCATCACCTGCAATATACATTTTGCTATTGTTATGTACTCAGTCCTTTCCCACACAATGCATACTCAACAACTACTGATCTTAAACTTTATATACCACTCATACTTGACAATTTTTTTCCAAGAAGTTTCATTACTGATCTTTTTAGATGAAAAATAAGCATAATACAGTTCATACTTGAAAATTGTGCATGCTGAAATGCAGTTGGTATTTTGTTATTTTGATTATCCTCCACTACTTAAAGACTGCAGAAGAAAAATCTATTGAATTTTCTCTTTTAGTCTGATGCACAATAATTTGTCACTGATTCTGAACCTGATCCACCTCCTTTTAAACTGGGTATATAGACAACCACTGATTTTAAAAGAAGCTGGACTGATGCAGTATTTGCAATGTAAAACTGGATATAATTCCAAGCCTCCAAATAGGAATACTAGTGTTTAAATCTGATTTAAATTTGATAAATATTTTCCCACAAAAATGTGAAGCATAATAACTGTCAAAGTTTTGCATTAATTTAACAGGAAGTGTATTAGATTGTATAGTTACTAAACATATAGGAGGGGGAAAGTAAAATAAAATAGTTAAGTGAAATTAGCTAGGAGTAGGGATGACAATTTTAAGCAGACTCATTTTACAATTTCACTCAGCATCAAGTCAATATCTGTCAGAAAATGGCAGGCAAGATCCACAAAAATAGCTCATCCAATGAATTTGAACCTTAGAAATATCAGAGATCCTTCTAATATCAAGAGTATTGGAAAAAGCCCTACATATATGATGCGGTAGAATTTTGCATTATTTTTTTTTCTTTTTCATAAATTCTGTTCTTTATTTTTGCATGAATTGTCTTCCAACTTTGTGTAGTTAGTGGAGCTTTATTAATTAAAAATAATTTAGTCCCTAAATCCTCAGCCTGATTTACATAGAAATGCTTCAGAAAATACTAATATAACATGGTTTCCTGATCTTTTTTTCTCAAATTTCTTTCTTTCAGTTTTGTATAGGTCACAAATAAAATATTGACTCTAGCCATGGAAATTAATCTGAAGAAAAAAATGCTGCAAATAGAGCTCATTTATATTTTGCTATTAAACTTTGTGAGTTGTAAAAGAGTTAGTAGATAATTTATTGTGGAGTGACGGGAACTAGAAGAGGCAATAAGCAGAAAGAATTATTCACTTGTAAGTTTATGATAAAGGAGCTACAATTCAACTGTTCTTCTGTTCCGAGTTTATACTGACTTACTGACAATGTATTATTAGTACAGAATGCTGATATATGGAGATCAGTCATCTGAAAAATAATGTATCTATTGTGATCAGTGGGAATGTCATTAATTATAGTAAACAGAGGTTACATAATGTTTAGTAGTGGTCCATTCAAGACAATAAATGTTTTGGTACTTAGCCTTATCTCACCATTAGAAGGCAGGTAAGTTTAGAAGAAAATAGGCTAATCATTCCACTTTATATCTTCCATCACTAAAGTAGTTTAAAGTGACAAAAAACTATATCATACTTCCTAGGTAAATTCTAATAAATATTAGAACCTTTAAACTTCTTTAGGAAATGTATGCCTATATTTAAGCACATGTAAATAATTTTTAAAAATATATACATGCATATGAACAATTACATAGGACATAGTAATACCTGGTTTTGAGTTCATGGTTTATTTCTCAGTGTCTGTTATGTCTTAAAATAATTAAACACAGTATGATTAAGCAGCTAACAAAAAGCTACACTCTTCTTACAGCTTAATAGCCGTGAGTCCAGTAATGCAAAGAATGGCTGACCACATGCTCTTCCCTCCTGTGCCCTTGCACATTCCACAAATAACATTATGAAATTGTTCTTTCAAACAGTCTATCGAAACTAAAACATAATCAAAGTTTGGTAAAGTTATATTATTGTCTCTCTTGGGAATTTATAGAAATATGTTCTCTGCCAGTATTAAACAGTGTAGTGCTCAGTTTCTCAAACACAAATCCACAGAGCTTCTGAAATTAATCAGCCTGAAAGCCAAATGAATCCCTTGGTTTGATTCTTTCCATGTTGAAGATCCTTGATTTGATTCATGTCAGATTTTCATTTAATGGTTTGAAGGAATAAAAGAGAGAGATGTGCCAGACAATGGCTATCATTCACTGCTCTGACAAATTTAATTCCTGGAATAAATGAATACCTTTTACATTGAACCTTGAAGAACCTGGCTGTATTTTGACTTTGTATTGCCCTCCTGATGTTTAACAATGAAATCTTTCAGTCTTTCTTAGAAGGCTCATATTTTAAAATAAAAATAGGGTGACTAATATTACACTGTACCCCATGTTTATTTTTTCTTCTTTTGGTATCTTCTCTTAGTTCCATAAGGGAACTAAGGGCTGCTCTGGAAGTGTTTTATTTTGCATTTGTTAATCAAGCACTGGAATGCAGCACAAGCATCATAAACAAAAAAAAATTAATTACTGAATACATTTTATCCTTTTCAGAAGTGGTTTTGTTATGTAAAACACTCAATTACATTTGCAGTTTTTACAGAATGCTCAGCTGTTGTGTAGCAAATTCTTTGGTTGTTTAGTGATATAATTTCTTAACAGCTAATAAAGGAACATTCAACAACTGAACCACACACTCAATTTAGATAGGAGCATCCCAATTATTTGCACTTTTTTGGCAGGTAGGCAGCTGTGTGGGCTGGTTGTTGCCTTCTGGCTTTCATAATATTTGTTTAAAACCTTTTGTTAGTCTCTCCCTTTCCTGGTAGTTCATTGTCTTTTTCTCTCCACTCATGCATGATGAGCACTAGTGATAAACACAAAGCCTGTTAAAATTCAGGCTTAAAAGAAAAAAAAATAAAATCTTCTTGTTAGTTTGCCTTACAAGCCTGTTTGTCATCCTTTAGTGATTTCCATTCAAAACCATAGCTTTTCTAAATGTCATATCCAAACTGGTGAAACAGGCTACTCTTGCTGCTCCTGTTTTTGCAATTTCTCTCTTTTCTTGCTAATAAGAGGCCCAACACTCCTGATTCCATGTATATGACAAATGTTATTGATTTTCTTCTCCAAGTTCATCTTTGTCATTCTGTATTTAAATCATGGACATCAAGACTTTTCTTATCTTGTTTTTCACCATTTTCAGGAGCAAGACACATTCCTTTTCAGTTTGATGATGATGGGAAAAATATGGACAACTTAGATTTCTGTTCACCACTGTTTTCAGTTTTATCACACATAAAATTGCTTAACATTATTTTCTTATTATTCTAGATGCATTAGAAACACTAAATGAGATGGGCAAGACTTGTATTACTTAAAAGAGCTGTCTACCAAATATAGTATTTACAAGGAAACAGACATAGATTTGTCACAGAAAAAAGAAATCTGTAAAAAGCCTTGTTTCCACAAAGAACTCACCTTAATATATTGTAAAAGACATCATAGTACTTCAAATTACTTATGGTCCAAAATTCAAGAACTGTCTATATCCATTTTGCCTATAGTTAGATACCTTACTGAAATTCTGAAATTCACATGTAGCTTTCCTTGCATAGTGGGAAGAAATACACATTTCTGGAAAGCTTTCCACAGCTTTCTGTAATTAAAGCTTCCTAAATTTTTTTGGCTTTGTTTTCCAAAACACCTCTGCACATTTAGTATTGACGATGGTGGTGCACTATAAGATACAGACTCAAGAGTTTTATTTGTATTTTATTCTCTCCGCTTGGTATTTTAACATGATTTCTCAACCACTAAAGATAATGTGAATATTTCATATAGTATAGACCTTTTTATTTAGAATAATTATCCTGAGATCCTGAGAAAGAAATTTACACTACAAATAAGAATTAATCTCTTAAATTTGACAAAGCAATCATAATGTGATTGTTAAGTAATGCATTCAAAAGGGACCTGGAAGGAAACACATATTTCTGCTTTCTGAATATTCTCAACTCTTTTGTTAGGAAAGAAGCATAAATAAATGAAAGAGGATCCAATGCTAAAATAATCCAGTGTTGAAATTTAAGATATATGGGATAGATACTTATCTTAACTCGTGCTAGGACTTGACTCAGCTGCAACAAATGCCACACAATAGGCAAATACCTGCTATAAACCCGAGTTGAGTGAATTTACTTTGGATTTCTTCTTGTTTAGCTGAGAAAATTCAACAATCCAGTATAACAGGATTTGTCTTCCACACAAAATAAGTGCCACAAGTATTTTGAAATTTTATCTTAAATATTTTCATATAATAATACATTTTAAGGTATCAACTTAATAAGTACATATTATTTTAATATTTCATATTGATGCATATATTGAAATTAATCTTCAGATGAGAAAGAAAATAGAGGTCTTAACAGACCACTGACTGACTTGTGGAAACATTTCAGCCTTGCAAAGGGTACACGTTACTACTTTTAGTAACAGCAGTGCAGTATTATGTTATCTGAATACACAGTCTTTTCATCACTATGTAAAATTACACAAAATAATATAGTGTGGTGGGCTCAGGCTGGGTAGAGTTAATTTTTCTTCCCAATGGTTGGCATGGGGTTGTTTTGGATTTGTGCTGAATGCAGGGTTGATTAATTATAGAGATGTTTCTGGTTTTGCTGGGCAGGGCTTACACAGAGCCAAGGCCTTTTCTGCTTTTCACACTACCAGCCTGGTGAGGAGTTGGGGCTGCATGGGAGGTTTGGAGGAGACACGGCCCAGACAGGTGACACAAACTGACCTAAGGGATATTCCAGATAATATGTCATCATTCTCAGTAGGTAAAGTGGGGGCTAGAAGGAGAAAGGCAGAATGTTAGGAGTGATGGATTTTGTCTTCCCAAGTCACTGTTACTTGTGATGGGGCCCTGCTCTCCTGAGGAAGGCTGAACACCTGCCTGCCCATGGGCAGCGCTGAATTGATTCCTGGTTTTGCTTTGCTTGTGTGCACAGGTTTTGCTTTCCCTGCTAAACTGCCTTTGTCTCAACCCACGAGTTTTCCAGCATTTACCCTTCCGATTCTCTCCCCAGTCCTACTGGTTTGGGAGTGAGTGGCTTTGTGGGGCTTGGCTGCTGCTGGGGTTAAACCATGACATATGCAATCAGTAACAAGAAAACATTAAAAAAACTGTATCAAGTATTGTCACCTTCAAATATTGCTGTATATATTTTAGTGATGTGGATAATGTTCCTGTATTATGGACATACTTCAGCAACGTGTGAAGACCTGTGCATTATGAACTTTTTTAGAAATTAATTTAACCATGTTCTTTATATCATTAAAAATGGGAGTTTCATATTAGTCTTGATCAAAAAGGATGCATTTCCATTATCCCCAAGGCAAAACTTCTGCATTTAAAATCATGTATTTTGTTGCTTAAATGAATTTAAAATGTTATTTCATACTGCCTTGTAGAGCATCAATTTCCTAACATTTTAATGGGATTTGACTGATAGGCATTATTCTTAGAAACTGTGGAAGAAGTGCATGTATAATATGATGTAACTTCTCTTAGTAAAAGAAATCTAAGAAATGGTTTTAAACAGATCTAGCTCCTCAGCAAAATAATGGAAAAATTATGTAAGAACCCAAATTCAAGCAGTCTTTAAAATTAGCTTTCCTTGTATATTTTTTTTTACTTTTCTCTGTGTTGTTTTGTGGCTCCTTTTCAGAATAGAGAAAAAATAAACAAAAACTAACCCCCCTACAGTATAGTAAATTGTAAAGCTTAGGGAAGCAGTGATTGAAAAGTGGTGTCTGTATTCTCTCTGTGCTTTGGACAGTGAGCTTTCATTTCATACATCATTTATAAGTAGCTTCAGTGACTTCACTAAGTCAGTTAAAACCTTTTAGACAAAGAAAGATTTATACACTTGTTCTGAATGTTAAAAACACCATTTTATTTTTAATTAAAGAATTTTTCATTAAAATCCCTGGTTTTCCAATGAAAACTTTAAATAGGTTAGACTGCCTTGCTTCCCTCAGAATTAGTCATTGCCTTAAAATGGGGGTGTATATTTAGTTTTTCAGGAAGTTGGGAAAAATCCACTTCTCCAATTTTTTTTTTAGTTTAGTGCCAGAGAGACAGGCTGTTCTCCATTCTGGGGAAAAATAGAAAAAAAAAAAGAAAAAGAAAAAGAAAAAAAAAAAAGGTGTCAAGGAATGATTTAAAGCATTTTTTTAATGTAGACCTACATAAAAAACAAGCTACTCTTTGCAATTTTAAAAACCACTAGCCTAGACTGCCACCTACATAGCAATATAAGAAATATTTTTCTCTCAAAAATACTTGAAAATTTTCCCTAATAGTCTTTGACGTACTTATACTTTAGTGTTCTGTTCCGGGTTTTCAGGTTCTCTCCTGACCTGAACCTTGCATAGCATGCTGGATTACCATGTGTCTCCCTGTTCCAGTCTCAGCAATATTAATTACAGGTTTGTCAGTCCTCCATATCTTCTCTCTTGGCTCTAAACATTTGTTAAATATTTTCCTAGCTATTATCTCACAAATCCTTTGGTTTTGTGTTTTAATTTCTACTGTAAGACTGGTTTATCACACAGATGTAACCTGATCCTCCCATCCAGGCTTAAATCTTCACTAGGCATACTATCAGATCCAGAGCACAATCTGGAGTGTTGAAACAGCATTGCAGCAAATTGTTAGGATGATCCTCAGCACCATTTTAGCTCCATCCAACCAGTAATCTCTCATACAAAGCATAGGCTCAACTCAGAGTTTGGTGTCTATGGAGAACAGGTATCAGCATTTTTTGTCTCAAATGTAGAAGAGATGCTCCATCCAAAGATGGAGCAATGTTTTTTTGAGCCAACTTCCCCTTTCAGCTGGAGACTTCTGCTCAGTCATGCCCCACCTCAGACTCACTTCCTGGAGGAGAGCTCAGAAGAGCTGGCTGAACATGCATGAATGGAATAGCCCAAAAAGTCTTGCTTACATAAGAGGCATGCAGCAGGTTAACTTTAATAAATTAAGCAAATTGGTCCCCCTCTGTCTCTTTTGCCTCTCTTTCACTTTCTTTGTTTTACTAATTCAGAGCTGGACCATCCACATGGCAGGACAAATGTGGGATCTAAGGAGTGATGTTCTTTGTCTATTGTGGTGTGTTTTCTCTTTATTGGTTTGTTCTGTTATCCCCTATGTTAATGGCTCAGTCTAAGCTGTACCCTCCTATCCCAGCTGTCTGTCTTGTCCTACCCCTACCCCTTGTTCCCGAATATTCCCTGTCAATCCACTTTTGTCCCAACCCCCTGCCTGGAGATCTCCTAATGTTTGAGGATCCATTGGATAGTTTACACTGTTTCCCTCCCTATAAGTTTCCCCATTGGTTCTGTGTTGTTGTCCCTGCCTGGTGATCCTCCCTTGTTCTCTCCCTGTAGGTTGAAAATTTGTACCCTCCCCTTCAACCTCCCTTGTTTGTAAGCTCTTGCACTCCCCAGTTCCTTGTCTTTTGTCCCTGGACCCTCCATGGAATAAAGCTTTCCTTGGAACTCAAACAAAAGACCTCCCTCTCATCCTTACCTCCACCATGCGCCCGACCACAGCTTGTGCCATAGAGCATCCGCTCTAAGCTTGACCTCAGATCATCCTGCTTCTGGGATGTCTTGGTTTGGAAAAGTTGGAGTTTCCCTTGGAATGTGAAATGTAAACTACTCCCTCCCTCTTTTCCAAATTATTATAAATTTGAAATTAAAGGCTTTTAAGGCAAAGATTTGGGAATAGGAATATCAGTTCTTTACTAGGAATATTAAGAATACAGACAAGCAAACAAATGAACAAAAATCGTAGAAACCCTGATAGTGTCAGAAATGCAACCTGACACCTTGTTGGTCAGGGTGTTGGAAGCAGTCCAAAAGTAAGCCCTCCTGAAGTGGCAGATGTAGTTCTGTTGGAGTAGAGATGGTCCTTGTAGAAAAAAAGGGTCCAGTAATGGCAAGATCCATCTGGTCTCCCTCCAAGAATCCAGTGGAAACACTGGATACCTGATGTTCCTACGTCTCAGTTTTTATCTAGGTAGGAACTGGTTGGTTTCCCCCTCTGGGTGGAGCATCTTACAATGAGATGATGTAATGTGTCATATCATTGGTGAGCCTTGATGGCCCATTAACAGAAGATATCCCCCTGGAGAGAGGACGGGTGGTGAAAAAGATAAGGAACACTGCCCCACCCAGTTTTAACAGCTGGCCCATTATCAGAAGGCACCCGCCCCCTTGCCCCTGGAGTTACAAGAGATGAAGAAAAAACATCTCCCCAATGGCTTTCAACAGATGAAAGAGAATATGCATTTTTCATTACCTAATCCAAGATTTGGGGTGTATCCCACACTTGGCATGGTGTCCTGGGGAGCTAGGGGGATTTCGGCACCGCATCATCTGTCCTCTTTCTCTCTTTACCACCTTTATTTCTCTCCTGCTTTGCTTTGTCTGGGCAAATCATGTCTGTCATATTCTACTCCAAATTCCGTACTGAGGTATGTTGTGGGAGTGGGGAGCTTGAGAAGGTGTGTTGTGACTTTTAAGCCAGCACCTTTAGACCTAGCACCTCTGAGAAATTTATTGTGGGAGCAGAGAGTATATTGAAGTTTACACTATTTAAGAAGGATAAAAAAATAAGAGCTTGTCAGTCACCACTTTCAAGAAATAAAATTTGAGGTCATTAGCCAACACTTTTTGAGTCTAAATAGTTGGCTGATTGCCAGAGTGAAGGCAAATATACAATAAAAGCACAAACATTTCCTGACATGAGGTATGGTGTAATTTTCAGCCTGAGGAGAATTCACAACAAATATCATGTCCCTTATCAGTGGGTTATGACACCATCATCCCTGGTATCACTTACAGGTGTGGTAGTAGTACCATAGAAAACAAAGCTAGAAGAAGCAATATAGGGGGACCTTTTCCATCTGCTATGTCAAATAACGTTCAAGTAAGTTCAAAATGAAACAATGGTGTGCCTTGGCAGCTAAAAGTACTGACAGTGTCCTTGGTACTGTGAGCACTAGCCCAGCATAGATCACTAGTCAAAGGAAGTGACTGCCTCACTAGACTTGGTAGTGGTGCAGTCTCACCTCAAGTAATGTGAAGAGTTTGGACTCCACAATATAAGAGGAACATAAAAATATTAGGATGCATCCAAAGAAGGACAACAGATATAGTGAAAGTACTAGAGGCATGACTTACAAGTGTCTAAGGATATTCTTCGCTCAGTTTCTGGGGAGTGACCTCATTGCTGTCTACAACTTTCCTGTAAGACAGGACAGAGAAGGGGGTGTTAATAATGCCAAATTTGTGGGCTTGAACCCTCTGTGGGTCATTTACTTAAGAGTTCAACTCAGTGATCCTTGTTAGTCTCTTCCAAACCAGAATATTCTGCGATTTTGCGTCTATCTCTTCTCTCTAGTTTCTTATCATAGAACACATGGAAATGGTGTAAATCTGCCTCAGGGGAAATTCAGATTGGATATTAGGGAAAAATTCTTTGCTGAGGGGATGATCAAGCACTGGAAGGAGTTCCCTAGGGAAGTGGTTATGACCTCTCCATATTCATCAAGTATTAAGACAATATTCTTATACATATACCTGAACTTTTATATTGCCTTTATGTACAGTCAGCAATTGGACTAGATGATCCTTAGTGAGTCTCCTCCAACACAGGATTTTCTATTTTAATTCTACTTAAATTGAACAAAATATATTTTTTTCTAATGTATATCTGTCACCCCTCACTTAGAGGGGTCACATGTTGCGATGTGGGTGTGGACCCTCACAGAGGACAAGCAGGCAGCAGCAGGGTCAAACATGGAAAGCTTCTTTATTTTTCTGACTCCATTACTTATATACACTTTTTACAGACGGCCAGCATTGGCCCAAGAAGGTTACAACCTCATGACTCCACTGGTCACTCTGACCATCAGTCAAGTTGTCCTCTCAGAGAACAACTGTGCAAAACACATAGATAATTTCTAAAAATACCTGTAGTTTACATTAAAGCAGTGTGAGAATCAGGCTGCAAAGATTCAAACACTTGAAAGCAAGAAAATGCAGGGCAACATATATCTGAAATTCTTTAGCTATCCTATTTACATAGACTGCCTAAGTGACTCACTTGGGTAGTGAGCTCTCTCCCCATCAGGAAGCCTTTATTTATGCTCAGGCTTAATCTTTCCCACAAAAAAGGCCAGTTATTTCTTGTCTTGTTCATAGTGTAGAGCATAATTATTTATTTGCTTCTTTGCCACAATCTTTCATAGAATGCTATTATTGTATGCTTCTGCAATCTTTTCTACTTACTGTCATATAATACTAACTCTTTCAAGATTTTGTTTAGGACATATTTTCTAGAACACAATTTTCTGCTCTAACTAATACAACATATGTTTTGAAGTGTGGTGTCCAGATATGGGCAGGGTAAAAAGGCAGAACTGCATTATAAAAAGTCAAATAAGAACCAGAGTTTATTCCATGACCCTGAATTAAGCCGTCTAAATATCCACACTATTTAATTCCTAAAGTTTCATACCAAGGATATTATATCCAGATTGTCTATTGGGAACAGTACCTGACCCCTGCCAGCCGTAAAACTGTGGCTGGAAATTTCCTGGATGCAGAGAAGTTGAACCATCTCGAAGAAAGCTAGGGTTGGTGATATTAATTTAACATTAGAGGTTATGGAGGTACAGTATTCATATCTGTGATCTGATCTGTTGACAGAGCAATTTGGATTTTTTGGCTATGCCCAGAATTATACAACACTTTATTGTAACACCAGTTTACCTCCAGTCAGGTACATATCATACCATTCCACAGTAAAGGTATATACCATTTACTTCGCAAATCCATGGACAGCATTCCAAAATATGAGCTTGCAGATGGGTGTTGGAAAAGTCTCTAGGGGAGTACATTGCAAAACCAGCCTGGGATGTTCCAATAGTCAAGTTATAGCATAACTTGAGTAATGCTAATTTTATTAGCCCCTAGATTCCTCATAGGAAACCAATGATCTCATGATCAAGACTGCTTTTGTAATGATTATCTGAAGCAGCTCAAACTGTTAGACAGCATCATACAGCATCTTTAGTAGCCCAGAAAGACCAAAAGAGCTTATTTGCCAGCTTGCAGAAAAGACTTGCAAGTATAGAGTATAGAAATTTGGAAGGATATAAACACCCTTGTTTTCTAGCTGGACCTCGGAGTTTAGAGGGGCTGAGTGTGTTGTGCCTAAAAACGGGATTCGTCACCCAGTGTGCAGTAAACCAATCTCACACAGGGAGCAGGGCTCTTTGTTTATTTTATACTGTGTGAAGATGGGTGCTAGGTAGTAAATCCAGTAAGCCAGGACACCACACTGATTTTCAAAAATTTACACTATATATATATTTCAATATACAAAATAATTGTGGTTCATTTTTACAAGTTATGTAGTTCTCATTTTAATAGATATTCTACCTTCTATTGGTTAAATGATTCTCTTGCTTCCCATGCTAACTGGCCCACATACTCAGCCTTTCTCTTCTTTTGAGCTGGATGGTTTCTTGAGTTGGTGGGTTGTGTGTTGCAATCTCCTCCTGCTGAAATTACCCTTTACCTAGTTTGGACTGTTTTCAGCACTGTTTCTGAGCTGGCTTTGTTAATTTCTCATCTCTGCCAAATGTCTTTGAGGTCTGTCCACTACCAGTAGCACATCCCACTGAAGCTCTGCTGTAAAACTGTAGGCCTAAACAAACTAAGCAAAATAGTGCATCATTCCCCATCTTTGAGACTGTGAGGCTTGTTTTTCAATTTACTGATAAGGAAAGACCCTGTTTCAGAATCCACTTCATTTTCCTTGTAACTCCCTGGGCTATTATTAACTGTCTCTGACTCTTGAGATATCAGGTGTAGCTGGGCTTCATTTCTGGGTCTAGCCAGTTTGGCATTGTAAGACTGAAGATGTTCAACAAGAACTTTTACAATCACAGATTCATGGTTTGTTGAAACTACACAGTTACAAATTCAGAATTGCTATTCATAAATGTAGTAATTCAGTCAGGCTAATTTTATCATTAATCAAGCTTAACTTCACCTGGGTATCACTTGATGCAGCCAGAGGTGAAAATCTTATTAAAGATGTGTCCCTGAATTCTTCCATGGAGTATTGCAGGGGACAAAATTATATTTTGGGAGAAGTAGAGGCAGGACAGTAGACAAATAACCTGTTGCTGCCCTCATAAAGAGAGGGAGGGGAAGAGGGAAAGGCAGCTACTTTATATGTGAAGTTAAAGGCTTTTGAGTTAATATCTGTCTTTGTAACTAAAGGACGAGATCGCTAAGACTGGGTCAGGCATCTGGCACCTCAGTATCACTCCCCCTACCACAGGGCTGATTGCAGTGGTAGGAGTCATCCTCTGCTTGATAACCTATTATCCCTGTCAGCAGCCTATAACACCCTTTAGCAGTCTGTCACAGTAATCCCTTCACCACATATCTCATGGCTATGGGCCTCATACCTAAAGAGAAAAGGTATGATTTGTCTATATGTTCATAAAAGTTTGCAAAATAAAAAGAAAACTGCATTCTCTATGCACACAGTACAAAAGGAAAAAATGAGATTATATTGCAGTAAAAAACCCCTTCAAACATTAGATAAGCTGCCATAAAAAGCAGAACAAAGACTAAGAGTAGATTCCCTAGAGACTTTAGGCAGCCTTTACTTCTCAAAGTCCTTGAGAACAAACTCGACAAACATTGGTCAAGAATACTGGACACAAAATATTCTTTGTAATGAATCAGAGATAGAACAGACAAACACCTGAGGCTATTCATGCCTTATTCTTTGGGATAACACCTTTTGTGATGTACTACAATTCTTTAGTCACATTTTGAAGTGAAATTTGATTTAGCCCACTTTTTATCATTTTGAAAATATACATTGATTAGCATTCCAACCCAGATGAAATATTTTGTACTTCTCTCTTTGGTAGTTTATTTCAAACTATTTCTTTAACTTGTCAACATCACTGTGTATTTGTAATCCTGTATTCCAGACTTCTTATTAATTTGCCTAGCTCACTGATATAAGAAATTCTTTATTTCATCTTTCAGGTAATATTTTTGCATGGTATTAAAGCCAAGCATGTGCTTCTTGAGGTATCCAGCAGATATCAAATTCATACATCGTCTCAGCAAGCAGAGAAGCTGAAAAAGCCCAAACTGAGCTGGGTGTCATTGTTTTGTGCCCTGCACCAGAACCAGTTACTTTTGCTTCCCCTGTTCCAGCTTCAGCTCCGAGGTTAACAGAGAGGTGACACCTCTTTCCACTGCAGTCACTGTCTGAAAAAACACAGCTCTTTGTGTGTCTGGAGTCCCTTTGGGACGATAGAGGCCCCTGCCAGGCGGCAGCTGGCAGCACAGGAGAACTAAGTGGAATGTGACAGGGAAACCCATAAATATAGCACCAGCCAGACCCCACGCCTGAGGAGAAAGAAAACATCAATGTCACTTCTCTTGGCAGACACCTGCACATACTGACAAGAAACTGTAACCCCCTGTCTCCCACATCTCTTGAAAAGGACTGAAGCATCAACCCTAAGACCCAGAGGGACGTTGTAAAAATAATCATAACATCAAAGAAAATGCGTAGATACTAGGAAGACTTTAAAAAACAACCCCCACAATTTAACTGCATTATTAATATGGCCTATAACATGACTTTGAGTGTAAGAACATGCCTTCAAATGATTTCATCCACTACATATCTTCCCCAGATCATAAGTATTTAAATCAAGCAGGAATATAGTTTCAAATCTGAAGGTCTTTTTCTGGATGACTTTCAGTACTATCACTAAAAAAATTGTTTTATTTTTTCACATGCAGTTCTTCATGTTGTTAGGTACATGACAAACCAAAAATCCAAAACATTCCTGGTTACTGTAGCAGTGCCCACTGCCTTATGCATTAGGGAGCCCTGAACTCCAGAAATCTGTGACCACCACTGATGCTTTAACAGGTAAAACATCTACTGTAAATTGATTATTTTTTCTTTTCTTCTGTAAGTATATAAAAAAAGATGAAGGTCAGATGTTTCAATACAGTCTGGATTGAATAGAACACTGAGCACAGATCAAAAGGTAAAATTAAAATATTTTCCAAATTATGATTGTAATATCTATTCTAGTTTGAATTTCATGTTGCTTCAGTGTACATATTATCAATAAAATACATAACTTAATTGTGTTTGCATCTTCATATAGATGTACAAAGACCTCCAACACTATTTTAAAGATGCTAGAAGAGCCTGTGTAAGATACTAGCGAAAAAATGTTTCAGCAAAGACCAAACCTTTACCAAACCTTGATAGCCCTGTCTAGATATTGCAGACTCTGTAGGATGCAAGTTAAAAGTCACCTAGTGCAATGTCTTGCATAAAGCAAGATTAAATTTGAAGTAATAGCATTTTGTTCAAGGCCAGTTTAGTTTCATACATCTCTAGAGACAGAAAATTCACAGTTTCTCTCTGAAAACTGCTCCCATGCTTGCTTCACATCCCTGCTGAAAATGTTTTTCTTCAACTCTAATTAGATTTTTTTCTTAATGAAACTACTCTGCACTGTCTCTATTCCTCACACTATTCACCTTAAAAAAAGCCTAAGTCTGTTTCCTCCACATGCAATCATTCTCTGGTGAGCCCCCACCTAGAGTACTGCATCCAAATCTGGGGTTCTCAATACAAGAAAGACATAGATCTGTTTGAGCAAGTCCAGAGGAGGGCCACAAAGATGATCAGAGGGATGGAGCACCTCTCCAAAGAGGAAAGGCTGGAAGAATTGGGATTTTTCAGTCTAAAGAAGAGAAGGCTTTGGGATCACCAACTGAAGCTTTCCAGTACCTGAAGGGGGCCTACAAGGAAAATGGAGAGGGACTTTTTATAAGAGCATGGAGTGACAATATTTGGAAGAATGGATTCACACTGAGAGTGAGAAGGTTTAGGTTAGAGACTACCAAAATTTCTTTACTGTGGAGGCAATGAGACACTGGAATAAGCCCAGAGAAGCTGTGGATGCTCCATCCCTGGAAGTGTTTACGGTCAGGTTGAATGGAGTTCTCAGCAACCTGGTCTAATGAAAGATGTGCCTACCCAAAGCTGGGAACAATATAGTCTTTAAAGTCCATTTCAACCTAGACTATCCACAGATTCTGTGATTAGATAATTGAACGTGGAAATTTCTTCCTTCCTGATCACCTTGTTCAGGCTGAACAAACAGTTCTGTAGCCTCACTGCCTCACCTCATTCCTCTGAACTCCAGCCTGTCATTCATCTTGGCAGCAATCCTTGGAACTTTCTCCAGTCCTCCAATTTTTTTCTATCACTTCAAGGCCCCAAACTAGACATAGAACTGTAGATTTGGTCTCATATTTACTTGACAGATTTGAGTAACCCCATCATTCTATCTGTCAGCTTAGTTCTTATTTTTGCGACCACATGTGTTTTATCTTCACCCCTGCATGGGTGCACTGGTGACTCATGATCAAGAGGATGCCCACCAGCAAACCGTCCTTTGCTGTAAATCTTCTTTCTGCTCTTTTCAATTACCACTTTCTCCTTTTGCTGCCTTATTCTATCCCAAGTGCAAGACTGATAATTTCCTTTTCCTGAACTTAATGGTTTTTCTTTCTATCCAGTTCTCTAATTTGTTGAGTATTCTTTGAATAACTTCCCCTCTGAATACTGTTTGGGTTTTTTTGACTAAAAGTACTTTGCTGGCTCCATAGGAAACAAATGATATTTACAATTAAAGGTCACACATAATGAGTACAAACCTGTACTTAATTTTACATCCTAATTCAAAATTACATTAAAATTGTTAGCATATCACCCCAAAAAAGAGAAAGAAATATGCATGTAGGTATAAAGCAAAATTTTATTCAAACCATGCTGCAATTTTGCATCATGAAATCATCCGTAACAAATCATCTCAAATGTTTTAAATTATGTGTTGTTTTTTTTTTCAGTTAAGGTCTGTAATAGTGAAGAAGAATCTTCATTGTTCTGAAAGTTTTCCGCAGCTATATTGTGTATATTCTGCAGTTGACTGGAGATAGTAAATTATCTCTGTGAGAATTTACCAACATAGGCAAGTTCATTTCAAGTTTCTATGAACTTGTTGCATATTTTATATTTCACTGAAGTTTTTCTCTCCTAAGAATGTCGCTGGCCACCAATAGCAATCATCTGTCTCACGATGTCAAACATAATGAAAAAAACAAAGTAACACATAAAAAAGCCAATGCTAGAAATTCCTATGTGTTCTACTTGTATAAAAACCATGAGTTCTTAGTGCAAGAAATAAATCTAAATTTGACAGGAGTTGCAGTTTTTTACTGTATTGTGGAATATTATCTGTCAAAACATGGCCCATGAAAAAGAATACTACCAATACAAGCTGCTAGCCTGACAAAGTCATTTCAGCTATGACACTGAGTGCCATGGAAAACCTACTGTTCATCACTTTTTTAATCTTCTGCTACCAAATAAAATGCCGTTGAAAATCTAAGGTTTCTTGCTGGGAAAAAAAAAAAAAAATTGAAACCACATTGATAGTTTTCATTCCCTTGCAGCATGAACTGACTAGAATAAAACCCCATAAAATACAGGCAGTGCAGTGATGGTGAATATATCCTGATCTCAATAAAGTCCTTAAACAAAACAAGAATTTTAAATATATCCAGAGAAAATTTGGCATACTGTGGACAGAACACTATTTGTGGCAAATTTGAATTGTAATAGAGAAGTTGGACTATTTTTTTTCTGCACTGGAGTCACAAAAACTAAACACTGTGTTGAACTGAATTAATTAAATCTCTAAATATCAAGCGTTGTAATATGAGTGTCTTAATTTTCTCAGTTCTGCTGAGAACCAGTTTCTATGGGAGGCATTGGATTCTTATTCTTGTGTGCATTACCTGTTGAAAAAAATTATAAACTAAGAGGAAAATTAGATAAGTATCTGACAAGAGCTTTAAGGGCATTAGGTAACAGGTGAATGTAGGCACGAACTACATCTGATTTTATGTCTTTGATAGCTTCTCTTTCAACACCTATCTAGTATTTGCTACAGATTATTGAATAATCAAAATATATGTAATACTTATGAAGCTTCTTTGTTATATAAATAATGGGATACCTGTTAAAAATCTTTCATTGAATGATTGTATGTTCTTGCTGAGAGTGAAGCTTTTGGTTTGTAGAAAGAAATCTTTACTGATAGTAAGTATTGACTTCATTTATATACCTTTCAATGTTGTAAACTAACAAACTGATATATCACATGAAATAAGAGAAAAAAAAGCTCTTACAGCTATTTAAGACAAAGTTCCTCATAGGATAATATTTTTCTTTGTCCTTCTGTTTTTCTCCTTTATTTTCTTATTGCTCCCATAAGTATAGACAAAATCTGTGGTTAGTGGATTTTCAGAAGCTTAAAACATGAATATCTTTAACAGAGTATAGAGCTGCATTCAAAACACTTTCAATTTTTGCTTTTTCTTCTTTTAACCCTGTTACTCATTTTCCTAAGCCTTATAATCTGGCTCTATTAATGAGTGATTAAAACTACAATACCAAATTCCTAGATTCAAAACTGGACACATTTCAACACATTGAAAAATGTGTTTTAACAGGAAATCAAAATATTTTGCACTAATTAATGAACAGATTGTAGCTTTTAACACTTCTTTTAACCTCCTTTTTTGTTCTCCCACAAGAATTATTAAAAATTTTAGAGATGATCTAGAGGTGTAGTTTGAGGGAAATGTTTTGCAGTTTTGGTATATTATTTACCATCAAGAAGCCTGACTAAGAAGTGCACTACTCTTTCCATATACATTGTAGCTTCTGTGATTTGCACACAAACAAATAAGTCTGGACACCCAACTCTGATTTAATTAACTACTGTGCAGTCTATTTACTAATGATGTGCAACCAGAGATCACGCTGTTTCCACAATTACAGCCTCTGACCCAGACTTCAATATTTTGTTGCCTAAATGGGCACGTAAGTATGATTTTCAATAACTCAAAGCCTTTCTTTCAAGAGCAGTAAGGCTAATGAAAGGTCAGTGACTTAGTAAAAATGTCACTGGTTGCTTGTCTGCATCCATAGATAGCTAACTATCTTTTGAAATCAAGTTCATTCTTCTTTGTCTGTATTTCTCATCAGTGTTTCATGACACTGTATTTTTCTTTCAATTTTTATCAGGTTGACTGTTCCAAAATTTCACTTCACAGACACAAAGATGGAGTTATTGAAATGACAGCCACCTGTATGCCCAGAAACACTGTATAAGTACTTGCTTAACATGTGAAATTATCACAATCAATTCTCCCCACACCATTAACAACACTTCAGCCAAAATATGCTAAAACGTCATTTCTCTCATGATACTATAGTTGGATGTTTTTCAGTCCTCCGTGTAAAGCTATAAGACATAAAGGGGAGAGGATGCTGGGCCCTTATCTTTAATGTCTTTAGCAAGTGCTAGAGTCTTGCTAAACTACAAAGTCAGTTCATATGGCACTGTCCCACTGGTCTGATTAAAATTTCATAATACAGTTAAAGGTAGAAGACTCCAAAAGGTGAGATTAAAAAAAAAAAGGAATAACTCTTGCCAGCATTCACATTATGAAAGAAGCCTTTGTTGAAGTCCCTGCCAGAATTTACATTCAATATTACATAAAAGAGGAGAGTGTAGGAATTACCTAGGATAATATATTAAAAATAAATATTATTTTTTATTTAAATAAAATAAACAGAGATTGTTAAAAATTACCTTTTGTTTCCTAGAGAAAAAAAAAATGAATGCATTGCCAAAAGTTGTTGGCTATTTTGAGTGGAAATATATACAGTTATGTAAGAAAGACTTCTGACAAAATATCAAGAACATTTTTGTAAACTCAGATATGCTAAGCCATTTCTCAAGGTGAGTTGAGATGACTGCCTGATTGTCACATAGCCACTCTCTCACTCCCCCTTTCAGCTGAACAAGGGGAAAAAAAGATGGAAAATCTTTACAGGTCAAGATAATGACAGGAAAATCACTCACAATTGCCATCATGCGCAAAACAGACTTGACTATGGGAAGATTATTTTAATTTGTTACCAATTAAAAGTACAGTGGGATGGTGAGAAACATCCCAGCCTCAACTTCACTCCTTCACACTTGACTCCTCTACTTCCTCTGCCCTGAGTTGTTCAGGGCGATGGAAGGGGGTGTTGTGATCAGCCCATAGCAGCTGATCACTGCTCCTCTCGCACCTTTCCCCTGCTCCAATGTGTGCTCTTCTTCATGGTCATCAGCTTCCTTCAGGGCACATCCACCTGCTTCAAAGAGCAGTCTTCCATAGCTGTAGGTGGATATCTGCTCCACACAGACCTCCATGAGCTACAGGGGGATAGACTGTTTCACCGTGGTCTTTTCCAGAGGTTTCAGGGCAATCTCTGCTCCAGCTGCTGAAGCACCTCAATCCCCTTCTTCTTTAATGACCTTGGAGTCTGTAGAACTGTTGCTATCACAGATTCTCATTCCCCTCTCTCTCTCTCTCTCTCTCTCTCTCACACACACACACACACACACACACAACTCCAGTTTTTTTTCCCCTCCTTAAATACATTTCCCCTGAGTTTTTTTTCCCCCTCCCACCTCAGCTGTGCCCTGTGATGGGTGGAATGGAGCCAGCTGGAACCATCTGTGTCCTGCATGGGGCAGCCCCAGCCTCTCCTCACAGACACTCCCTGCAGCTCCCGCTGAGGTCAGCACCAGGGCACCTTCATGCTGTGCACCTGTCTACCTTCATTTTCCCAAAATAAACAGTAACTGGAATCAGGGAAGCCTTGGATCAGGAAATCGTGCTGGCTCCTGTCCTCCTCTGCTCTCTAATTTTAGCTCAGTTCTGAAAGATATTGTTGATTAAAAAAAAAAAAAAAAAAAAAAAAAAAAAAAAAAAAAAGTGGAAGTATTTCAAAGTCAGGTTTAACTTAAAGATGAACTGATCTGAAGATTTCAAAAAAGAAGATTTATTAGTTCTCCATTAATGCTGGCAAGTGAGAACAGATCTAATAACATTTTATTCTTTTCTATTTAGTGAAATAATGAAATACTACTGAAAACCTACTGAAATACTTTCTAGTATAGGGATCTGCATCAAGATCTTTACATGATAGATGGCTGTGTCCAGCACTTCCAATTAATTTTATTGAGTTTCAAAATTATTGTTTCTGGTTTAGGTTTTTGTTTTGCTTTGTTTTTTTTGCCAACTTATATCTGTAAATCATTAGTCCTAAAATCTCATTCATGTTATGTTCCATAAAGAATGAGTAAATAAGGGGATTTTTTGAAAAATATCACCATGATACCTTACAGAACAGCAGTTAGTGGCTGTGCATGATTAAAAATGTTAAGCACTATCCTTTGACCTTAAATGGGGAAGTGTTGAGACTCAACTAAGTTACAGGTATTGATTTCTCATTTTCTAAAGTATACCAGAATTTCTCCTAGAAATTAAAGGGTTAAATTCACAACCATCCCCAGCATTAAGCAGGATGAGAACTTTTCTTTCAGACACAGATCAAAGAAGTGATTTTCATGAATATATTTTTTTTCCTTTCCTACTGAAATTCTAAAGTGTGAAAGTAGAGACTCATGAAGAACAGGCAGAAGATAGGCTATTTCTAATCTCAAAGGCTATTTTCACTGTCTTCCTCCCCCCTCTTTTTCTCTCTCTCTTTTTTTTTTTTTTTTTTTTTTTTTTTTTTTTTTTTTTTTTTTTTTTTTTTTCCTGGTTATATTTTAATGGACAGTCCAGGAAAATAGGCTTCTTATGATGTTCTAGTATTTCTTCATCTGGCCTGAAAAACCCAACAGAGCCATTGTCTAAACAAAAGTGGCTCATTGATTAAAAGGATTTTTTTTGTCAATGTTTCCAGTCCTCTGCTGCATATCTTTTCTTTCCCAAACTTAGGTGTCAGTAAACCAATAGGCTCTGTAATATTTTGGACTTAAAATGAAGGATGTTTTTATATAGCGTAATTCAGACCCATAAAGGCATCTCTGAATTAACTTCAGCATATAAAACCAAGTACAATACTACCGTTTTCTCTAGCACCAGAAATAACTTGCATACATCTGCAGAGAAGTATCTTGGGTCATAGGCATGAGGAGTATTGCCTGATCTGGAGGAGAGTGGCTGCTCAGAGTTACTACACTGGGTATGTTAATGAAGAAACTCCAACTACACTCTCCTCTTTCCTATGTGGCTATTAGCAAGATGAGATTTTCTTTGGAGCAGTTGATAGGAGACAGAAAAAAGGGAAGAGAGAAGAAATCCAGCAGAGAAGATGAAGAACGATCAGATTTTATATCTTTCACATGGCCATTTACTCATGAATGCAGTTACCCCTGTCAGAGATTTCCTGCACTTCCTTACTTATTCAAGTTCATCAGGCAATATAACAAAAGAATTTTAATCATGTAGGTTGAGTCTCCAAATACCAAGCCTATACACTGGAATAGATGAGCACAAGAGATGTGAGAGCAGACATTGGAGTGTAGACAATCTTAGAAACTTTCCTGAATTGAAAAAAAATTGTTTCTTTCTTTCTTTCTTTACTCTGCTTCATTGCTGAGCAATTCAAATATTTAAAATTCCACTTGGAACTAAAGTAAAAGTGGAACAATGTTACAAGAGAACCTTTCCTCTTTAGATCTGTAACCCAAAATTTAACACCTTTGATTTTTTAACTAGTCATAGCAGATCAGGTTGAACACTGGTAAATTTATTAATCAAAAATTGCATTTTTTTTTTTTTAAAAAAAAGCTTATCACATTATCCTGATAGTATTCAATACACTTCTTTTGAGTTGGGTCATAAGTAAAATCTGGCTTCATAGGGACTTGAACAAATACATTTAGATTTATGCACAATGCACATTTTTCTGGAAATATGGAAATAATAAAGAAGAGGTCAGAACAAGTATGAAAATTCTGCATTCAAGCTTCTGCAAAGAAATGAATAAATACCATTGGTTGACTGTTATATGGATAAGAAAGTGGCTGGACAGGAGTATCCACAGGGTAGTGGTCAATGGGTCAGAATCCCAATGGATAAGAGCAACATATGATGTCCTTTGAGGCCCATAAAGGGAGCAGTGTTATTTAATATGTACATTAATGACATATGTCACTTGAGGACACAAAAAGAACAACACTCCCATAGTCAGGTCGTCAGGGCAAAAAAAAAGGGTGGTTTATTTTTCAACCTTGATTTATATAGATTTTGGACAATGACCACGGAATGGACAAACGAGGTTGACACCTCTCCAACCCCACTGGTCAAACTAGAAGTACATCAGTTGTCCCTCCTCCAGAGAGGAATGTAAATAATCACTTTGTTTACCTGGCAATCTGTGAGAAACTCCACTACAAAAATGAAAACATCAGAAGGCTGAAAAAGATCAGGGCGACAGACATAGGTGAAGGCATTGAGTGCACCATCAGCATATTTCAGATGACTCCAAGCTGAGTGGTGTGGTGGACACGCCTGAAGGACAGGATACCAGCCAGAGGGACCTGGACAAGCTTGAGAAGCGGGCCCTTGGGAATCTCATGTGCCTTAACTTGGTCTTAACATGACCAAATGCAAGGTGTTGCAGCTGGATCAGGACAACATCAGGTATCAATACAAGCTGGTGGATGAACAGATCAAGGGCAGGATCCTGCTGAGAAGGATTTGGAGGTGCTGGTGGATGAGAGGCTGGACATGATTAGGCAATGTGCACTCCTGGGCTGTATCAAAAGCAGCATGGCCAGCAGGACGAGGGAGGTGATTCTGCCTCTCTACTTTGCTCTGGTGAGACACCATCTGGAGCACTGCATCCAGCTCTAGAGTTCCCAGGAGGGAAAGAATATTGACCTGTTGGAGGAAGACCAGAGAAGGGATGCCAAATAGATTAGATTAGATTAGATTAGATTAGATTAGATTAGATTAGAACAGAACATGGTGTTAATAATGCCAAGGTTGCTTGCCCTGTATGGGCCATTCACTAAAGAGTTGGATTTGAGGATCTTTCTGGGTACCTTGCAACTCAGACCATTCTGTGATTCTGCAAATGGATGGAGCACCTCTCCAAAGAGGAAAGGCTGGAAGAATTGGGATTTTTCAGTCTGAAGAAGAGAAGGCTTTGGGGTCACCAACTGCAGCTTTCCAGTACCTGAAGGGGGCCTACAAGGAAAAAGGAGAGGGACTTCTTACAAGAGCATGGAGTGACAATTTTTGGAAGAATGGATTCACACTGAGAGAGAGAAGGTTTAGGTTAGAGACTACCAAAAATTCTTTACTGTGGAGGCAATGAGGCACTGGAACAGGTTGTCCAGAGAAGTTGTGGATTCTCCATCCCTGGAAGAGCTTAAGACCAGATTGGATGGAGCAACCTGGTCTAGTGAAACAGTGTCTTTGTCTATGGCAGGGGTGTTTAGAACTAGATGATCTTTAATGTCCCTTCCAGTTCAGACCATTATATGATTCTTTGATTAAATAAAAGGTATAAGGACAATTTTGAATATTAGTAACCTATAAAATAAAACCATTCTAAATTAAACTCTGATAAAAATAAATTTCATGACATTTAGTATTTTCATAAAGCCACCTGAGTAGAGATAAACAAATGCAAATTCTCTTGCTCTCTGCTGCAATAAAAGCTGTGGAAATGTAATATTAAGACCTGTTTATGATCAACATAGAATAGAAAACAAGCAGGTGAGACAGTATCTGAATGAAATCAGTGCTCAATTCAGAGCAAACATACTGGAGTCTTTTGATCAGTTTCCTCCTGTCAGGGTAAAGAATTGTGCAATGGTTGTGCGAAAAGTTGAATGTAGGAACTATAGTGGATTGAATACACTAGCTATCAAGATATTAATGTATTAATTTACTTTATAGTATCATAGGTTATGTGTAAGCATAATTTATTGAAATATTATTTCCTGCAGGCATTTAAACTTCATTCAGCCTACAGGAGAAAATTTCGTTGCATAAACATTCATCTTGTAGCAAAGTTCTTGTGCATTGTTTGGCTGACTAAATGATGAAAATTCTTCATTAAGTCAATTTGAAAGCTATAGTTTATAATAAGGGAACAAATGCACATGAAGTTGAGTTTTTCAATGTGGGTAGCTTGATTTTTTTTCTCTTTATTAATTTAAGCTTAGCTCTATAACAAATGTTCTGAGGACCTTCAGATGCAGACATGCTCTTTTCTGTCTTGCTGCGTGCTGCAGAAAATTTTTATTTACCCACACCCATGGCAAAATACTCTTTAATCTCCTTCATACTGTCTATCAAGATGGCTTGTTCCATATTTTTCGAGCATGCAATTCTTCTATTTAAATACATTCCCACAATGAAGAGACCCAGTTGTTCTTCAGTCAACTGTTTTTGTATATCTAGAGTAGGCAAATACTTTATTTAAATTTATGGAAAATAAGGAAAACTACAAATTCAAGTTTTTATTCATACTCGAGAAGAAATTAAACACTTTTTAAGTTCCTTCATAACAAAAATCAGCCTGAAAGTCTCCTTTTAAAAACAGTGAGGTTACTGTAAATATTTTCTTAAAGTGGACTTTTCAGGAACTTTATCTCACTAGAATAGAATAGATCCAGTTGGAAGTTAATGACAGCAATTATCTCATCCAACTGTGTTTCTGCATGTGTTGAATTTCAAGTTTAATTATCTAAAGATAACTGAGTCTTTTTTAAAAATTATATTTGATTCTGTATTTCTCTAGGAAATCCTTGTAAACTAAACCTTCTCTCTCTTCTCATGAAAATAATAATAATAGTAATAATAGGTAAAACTGTATTTCCCTCACATGAATTCATGTTAGATGATCTATAAATCCAATAACCCAATTAAGGATTTCATTTCTTTGGAACAGCATAAGTCATAATTGTAAAAATAAAAATTGTCCCTCCAGTTATCATTGATTCAATGATTTTATTTTTACTGGAAGTTTAAGTGTAGTGTTTCCCTGTCACCCTGATCTTTTTCAACCTTCTGATGTTTGCATTTTTGTAGTGGAGCTTCTCACTGATTTTCATGTAAATAAAGTGATATTTACATTCCTCTATGGAGGAGAGACAATTGATAGACTACTAGTTTGACCAGTGGGGTCAGAGACATGGCAACCTCCTTCTCCAATCCCTGGTCATTGTCCAGAATCTATATAAATCGAGTCGAGAAATAAATTCCCCTTTTTTTGCCCTGACGACTGACTGCATGCGTGTCCTTCATTTTGTGTCCTCTAGCAACATTTCCCCCCCACTGAAATGTGTATTTTTTGTTTATTTACAGATTAACAGTTTAATAAGGGAACCTGATATAAGTACTTTAATAGAAATGTTTACAACTCATTATTATAAATGATATAGCAGTATTATATAATTTTGGAAGGACTTTAAGCTTCAGATGATAGATCGAGTTCCAAACCCTTCCATCTAACAATACAATAGGATGGGGTTGTTTGTTTGGATTTTTTTGAAAGATATGCTGCGAACAGCAAGATAAAAAATAATGTTTCACACTTTCTCCAGAGGTTCACTGAAGTATAGTTAAGTAACAAAAACCAGCAAAAAATTGAGTGATATCAGAAGCTCACAACTTCATGGCAATACATCCTTCCTCATGTTGTTTTAACATGTAGATTGGTGAATGAATTGGGAAATGGAATTAGTGTACAAGGATCTACCATCCTCCCTTAAAATGATGGACAGTACCATAGTGATCTATTTTGCCACAGCAAGTTTAGATTTGAAATTTTAGAAACATTAGAAACCATAGCAGTGGTAAAATTAATTCTGGTTTTACCTCTTTTAATAATACCTGCATTGTGCTTGGAGATTAATTTTTGTTCCATTATTCATTGAATATGAACCATTTGGTTGCAGTTGTAAGGATCATAGTATTGCCCCACCAGAATGTTTCCCTATTTATCTCAAAAGATAATTCTCAGAATATTGGATGCTCAATGCCTCAGTGGTAGCTGCAATTTCCTGAATAAGATGTGGCTGCATTGTTAGAAATGTCAGGATCAGAACTAATCTTGTAAAAGCTTCTTAGCCTTTTTTGAATGCTCATTTATTTATATGGAAAACATATTACTACACAAATGTTGATAAGGAATCAACCTCAAAAGATAACAAATAAGCAAAATGCAAGACTTTTTTTTTTTTTGCCTCATCTTACTGGTTCTGTCTTCACTGTGTATATTACTATTAGAAGATAATATTATAGAGAATACAATTAAGTCCTATTTATTTAAATATTCAAGTAAGCCTTCTGAATTTTCTTCTGAGTTGATGTTTCTGGCGATATAATCTTGCATGCTTGGTTTAGTAGACATCTTCTAAAACTATACAGCATTAAAAAAAATTCCTGCTTTTCAAACTGTATTTCCTGTATATCTTCAGTCTCCTCAGTGTGGAGAAAAAAATAATAATAAGAGTTTGACAATCAGATACGCACACACCATTTATGCAGGTGAATTATGAAGGATGTGAAGAGACCTTTGATCCTAACTCTACTTTTTGAATGGGAATTCATAAAAGAACTTTATTGTACTTAAATTCTAAAGACATAAGTAACTTGATTGATCTATTGCCCTGTTCAAAAAGAGCATTTCTCAAGCACTTTACTGAATTGAGTCCTAACAGCCCAGCAAATCAGTTATATCAGCACTGAGACTGATGCAACAATTGAGAATAAAGATGATTAAAAACAAGAATCACAGAGTATTTATGATCAAAAGTATGTTGCTCATCACAACTAAGTTCTCTTGGTAGATTCTTAAGCTGAAATAAAATGATGCTGTATTTTTCTTTTATAGGTCCTTCAAATATTGAGGAAAAAAACTCAATGACAAAGATTATACTTACTGGATTTAATACTGTTAATTCTGGGGCAAAATGCTCTTTTGTATTGATAGTTAAATAAAAATGTGAATTCACAGTTCTTCATATAATAATTTTTAGATTACAATTGCCTCATAAAACTGTGTAAATAGTGAAAAGACAACATAAGAGACTTAAATAAACCATTAATGCTTCTCTCTTGCTTCAGAAAAAAGGTATCTGGAAAGGAAAAAAAAAAATCAGGGTTAATTATTTTTACAGCCTAACTGAATCTTCTTATTTGTATGACATTGCAAATTCATGAGCTATTTGAGATACAAAAAAATAAAGCAAAAACCCCAAAGAAAGAAAAAGGAGAATCATAAATGTATAACACAGCTAGATACAAAACAGGAAATCAAAATAATTATGTCTCATAAACACAAAAATGCTATATTCATAGCTAACATACAGATATGTAAAATAAATCAAAGTAGTATCATGTGTTTTATCAGGTAATAACATATAGAGAATGGTCATACTGAAAACATTCTGCCCTGAGATCCAGCAGTAGTACTTCTATTTTTACCAAAAGCATTCATTCCAAAACTAAATATCCCATTATTGTGTGAAAACTGTACATTTGAGATTCATACTAGACACTAAAATTTGGATAAATTTCATAATTAACCAAGAGAGTGTTTTTTTCCCTCCATATGTTCGAAGACAGAATGACACACAGCATAAGAGTATTTGAAGGAGTCCTTAGAGCAATATAAAAGTTTTCCATGGCAACAACATCTAAAAGATGATGAAACCCACACTGCAGAGATGGGGTGCCTGAGGACATCCATTTTAAGATTATAACATGCTTAACCCTCATCAGCAGAGGGAAACATGGCTCCTTGTGCAGTATAATGTCAGCCAAATTTAGGATTTAGCCCAGAGCTCATTAGCTGGGATAAATGGATAAATCTCATTTAATAATTTGAGAAATTTACTTCTTCACACTTTCCCCAGAAAGCAGAGTTTTAAAAGATGCATTTCCCAATGGTGAAAGACTGTTCTCCTTACAGTTGTCTAAGCATAAAAAGTAACAGTTTTCTCATATCTCAAAAAGATTGGAATCATATAATGATATATATGAGAAAAAGGAGCTCTATAATTTTGCAGTACTATGTTGAGAAGTGACAAAAGCGTTGTCTTGAAAAATTATTTTTTAATAATAACTTTAATTTTTTAAATTAAAATATTTACTTCTCAAATTTAAATGCCACAGAATAAACTTCAAAGCTAGTTCCTGTTGAAAGCTGTTAGTTCTCTGTAGGAACCAAGAAGAATTTTGTGCAGGAGCTCTGGTGGGCATATTCAGTCTTTTCATCCCAGCTACTTCAGACTAAGAGAGGAGATGAAGTCAATGAAAAGAAATAGCTCCTTCAGGGAAATGCAGAACATGTAAATACAGTGTATTTTTGGAAGAGCTTCTCTCTCTTTCTGTGAACTGTGTAGGTTATAAAGAATATTTCTGACATATTTTCAACAGTTATACAACAGATGTGTTCCCTTCCCTTATCTTTTATTATTAATAGATTATTAACCATGCATACAAGCTCTAGCTTGAAAAGATAAAAAATGAAGGGCCATATCAGGACGAATGTAATGCCTCCTTCTACCCTTTTGAGTCTTTTAGTGTACCTGTATGTATCAGCAGCAGTATATCTTTCCACCAACCCAGTTCCTCTTATGTGATGACCTGAGTTGGACTGTAAAGTATTATTTTCAAAAAAAAAGAGAATTTGGACTGTATACCAGAAATTTAATCTAATGCATTTCACTAGAATGCCAGATATTAACCACTTCTTATATGAGAAACCAGTTTATTTTTACAAGGTAATTTCCATATCATTATGTTACTTGCATGAAAACATGGAATAGTAAAACCTCTGGAAGTGAGAGGCTGATCACCACATCTGCAGCTCAAGAACAAGATAACATTAAAAATAATCTGTGTGTTCCAGTTTACTGAGAGCAGATGACCACTTATGATGTAGACCTCTTAAAAACCTTAAAATTATTACTGGGTTTGGCCATATAAGCCATCCTTAGAAGATGAATGAAGGAGGAACCTAGAAGGAATACTTCCTGATGAAATTATTATCCAGGGGTTTTTTTGATTCATTTTTACACCTTTCTCTTATGTCAGCTGGTTGTATGTCATGCAAATGGCTATTCCAAATAATAGATTCTGATCAAGAAGATACACTGGAAATTTTCCATTTATTTTCAGTAAATTAAAATAATTTAAAATATTAAAAAAATAATAGTTTTCCCACGTGCATCCCCAGTTTCTTGTCAGCACTGTAAAATATATATACATGTTATTTCATAATTTCAAAATGCACCTGGCTAACTGAGAACCTCTTTTTTGAGAGTGAGAGTGTTCCCACCTGGCATTCAGCCAAGAAGGCTTTTTTCGTTGGTGTTTTCAGCATGACTAAATAAACTAACAAATAATTTCCTGTTTTCCCAAAGATACTTAAAGAAAAAATATAACTAGCAATTCTTACGGAAATTTCTAAGACTGTTTCGCTACAACTTTTGACATATTAAGTGTGGCAAGTGGATTTTTATTTTAAAAAATCCACTGTTGGTGTTATTACTTCAGAAAAGGGTGACAGGGAAAAGATTCAATGAGTGTTGCAAATACCCACGAATATTTCCAGTACTGGAAGACTTACAGGGTCATCATGTCAGTTTCTTTCAGAGAGCTGGGTGACTGGACACGACCGCTGTTCCACTGATACATAGTCACACTCAGAGTACCACAGAAAATGTGCAGTTGTCTCTTTGACTTTCTCTTTGGAAGACAAGGCACAGTCACAGGAGGGCCTGCAAGACAGCACTACCTACTGCACTGACTCAGGAGAGGCAGCTGCATCTCCCTAACCTGTCCACAGGACTGTACTATCCATCACTGGTGGAGCAGAGATACAATTACAGATACCGAGATCTGGATATAAAGTTTAAAGAGGGATATGTCAGTAAAAAAGTCTGGTTTAAAAATTAGTCAATTTAAACCAAAACAAAACTTGATAAGTAGACAATATCCCTTTAAGTGGAAACAGCAACAGTATTCAAGCACAACTATTTCATTCTAAAAGTAATAAACGTGAGGAATAAGTTGTCAGGTAAGCCCACTGAAGCACATACTATAAATGAATTTAGGAGACAGCTAGAAGTTTTTATAGAGCTAGAGGGGAAATTAAAGACAGTGACAAAGCATGAAAACTACACTGAACTAACATATAAAAGACAAGTTTTCTGGTTCTTCCCTCCAACATTTCTTTATGTTCATTACAAAGTGTATCTGATACTTGTTATTTATGTTAGAGAAAGGCTGAAGAAATGAAGCTCTTTCAAGTGCATTATCCCAAAGGTCCCAGAAACTTCACCTTCACTCTACTTATGGACAAGAAAAGTTTTTTTAAAAAAGGTGGTAGAGTTGAGACCTTGATTTTACCTAATTTGACATGCTGTGAAGCTAACAGTGCACAAAGAACCACTGGTAGGTCATAGGGGAAAAAACACGAAGGATATGGCTGAACTTACATCTTTCTCATTGGGTTGAGTCATATTTCCTGCATTCATTTTTGTTCTGCTGGATTGTAAGAGTCCTAGAACTGCATAAATAGCTCTTCCCATTGGGTCTGGTCTGTCTCTCATCAAAGGTGGGAAGATTGTTATTGATTCACCTGTGAGCTGGACAACTTTGAGAATATGGTCCATCCTGTTCAGGGGAAAAAAAAGCATACTGCAGCTGGTTGAAATGCATTCAGCAGAAATATGTTAGCATTTTTTTCTATATTTTTTTAATACTGAAATTTTCAATGTTTTCCACGTGTCTTAGCAGTTGGGCATTGTTTTCCCTAATTTTTAGTGAAAATATATACCAGGAATTATTAAATTATTTAATTTACTAGAACCAATTAAGCAAAAGATTCAGGAGTTTCAATTTGAATACTGCTTAGCTTTTAAAGAAATTATTTTCTAGACTAAAAATGTCTAAAAGTATTTCTGATCAGCATTTCTGTTTCTATTGTATGGGGAAATAGAGAAGGAATTTTGAAAGTTAAGCTTTCTCAGTTCATGTCTAACAAAACCAGCTTCTCTTAACTGACAGTTTCAAGATTAGAATATAATAATAATTCCATTCTCTTCAGGTTTTCCTGCTGGAACTTGACACCTACAAAGATTTTGAGTGTTTGGGATTTATATATCCACATAAGTGACTTCTAGTGAAATGACTCTCCTGTATACAGATACACTGAACCCATCATTCTTTATATTTTTACCATATCTGTCTCAAGCTTGCTATCAATAAAGCACATACATAAGGATCAGAATTTACGCCTATAAGTATTTGCTTATATTTATTGTAGCTCATATTTAACATACAGTAGTAATTAGTCTCAGTAAAATACAAAAATATTGTTTCTCCATAGGGAATTTAAATTACATCTCCTGGATTGTTTTTGTTGAAAACTTAAGTGAAACATTCCACTAAACATATAAAACAAATTAATTGGTGTAATAGAATGTTTATCTGTTAATAAGCAGCAGAATTATACCTTGGTTTACGAACAGAAAGGAAATTAAAAAGAAAGAAAAATGGGAGCTCTGAATTTGAGTTTTTATCACCCAGATTCAGTAGATTTGCTTTCAGGTCTATGGTCCAAAGCACAAGATGTAAGAGCTGTAACAGTCATTTATAGCTGGGTATTGCACATCTCTAATCCTCATGATGCTACTTGATAGCTGTCTAACAGTATTTTGATGATGCAGTGTGATGCTGAAACTTAGGATGGCTTGAGATAGTGGCAGAAGGGTCTAAAATGTCAAGTGGGGATTGGCATAATTATGGGCCCTCCAAGCATTTCTGCAGATAATAAATCCAGAGTGACAAGAAATGTGGAAATTGGCCTTTGGAGACCGCAATCCAGCTGCTGTAGTAGAGTCTTCATCTTACTAAAGGATCTAACACAAAACAAAAATTACTGGCTGCTGCTTTAATAGGAAAATGATGCTGCAAAGAATTAGATATTAATTATTTTTAAGTTATAGCAAAACTATACAAAAAATATTGACATATTAGTGTGTATTTCTTGTTCAGAATTTAGCTTCAGGATACATAGTCTCTTTTCTATATTTTGAGTGTTCTGAGTCTAGTTGGTGATGACCATTTAATTTTGTGAGATTATAAATATTCCACAATTCACCTGTAAAAGTGGCTATAGAATTATATATACTCAAAATTCTATTATTTGTAATTTCATTTTTCAGTGTCCATAAATAAATACAATTTTTTGTAATTATTACTTACCTATTTAATAGTACACAGATTTTAATCAGATTTTCAGAATATGTGCAAATACATATATGGTGTTTTCAACTGCTTAAATCACAATTTAGGGACAGTGAGACGCAAAAACGCCACGGAAAGGATTAGAAGACAGGTACTATAGATATGTTTATCACATAAATTGGAATATATGAGACAGATTTATCATATTTAGTTCTTGCTTAAGGTAGGAATTTTGTCTCATCAGAAATCATGTCAAATCTCTGAAATAAAGAGAGCAATTTGCTTCCCAGTGCTGTAGTGATAACTATGAGAAGCTAGAAAAGAACAAGCTGAGAGGAGATAAGAGCAGGTGGCTCTATGTTATCTCCAGAGAATTATTCAAATAATTTAAAATCTTCCTCAGAATTTATTCTCCTCTGCCCCTGGTTGTGAAAGAAGCTGAAGACCTTGAGCTACCACAGTCACCGTAGGCTTCAATATTCATTATGGGAAAATATTTTAGAACATTTTCTAAATAATTCTACAATCTTATCCAAATATATGAAGATTCTTTTCTTAGGCTGTTTGCGGGTTTTTTGTTTTGTTTTGATTTGGTTTGGTTTCCTATTTTGTTTTAATTTGGAAGGTTTTGTTGTTTTATCTTGGTTGTTTGGTTGTGGGGGTTTTTTTTGCTTGTGGGTTTTTTTTTTTTTTTTTCTTTTTTTCTTTTTTTTTTTTTTTTTTTTTTTTTCCTGTGGAGAGTGTTTATATATTTGATTTAAACAGAATTTAAGGATACAGTAAATGAGATGGTCTGAGGGCTATGTTAATCTCTATGAAAACCTGCAAAAAGACAGGTTAAAGCATTGAAGAAATCTTTGGAAAAAAAATAAAGAAAAATCTTCTGGATATAAATAATTATTACAACCACATACTGTAGATTCCAGTTGAGTTAAAAAAAGCCATATATATATCCTTATCCAGCTGCAATCTTGAAATGGGCTGGTACTACCTCTATGGAATGTTGTTTCATCTCTAGGCGCTCACTATTGTCCTTACATACAAATTTTTCTTAAATACTTAAATACAAATTATTTTGAAGTTAATACTTCTTTTTCGCCATATAAGACACAATGTCCCTATCTTGGTGAGTATAAATTCCAGTAATCATTTCATTATGTTCTTATCTCTAATGACTCATTCAGGCTTAAGCGTTTTATATATGCAGTTAATTTGAGCTGCCATATATATGTTTGCTTTCTTATATCTTTCCTTCTTTCTTAAACCCTGGAAGCAGTGTAGGTTTACCTTATTTTGTTTTAAACTAGAACTATTAAATATGAGAAAAATTTAAACTGTAGTCACATGATTAATATTTTATTAGATTTAGTGGTGGATTTTTCTGAACATTTTCGTTTCAAATAATATTATAACCTCAATGTTTGGAACTGTTTGCTATCCACTTTCAGTTAGTTTAGAATGTAGACTGAAACAAAGACACTAGAAATTCTGAATATGTGAAAATACACTGCTGACATTGAGTTAACTTGACATAAATGTCCTAAAACTTTAGATCCCCATTGTGGATATAAATTATTGTCTCTTTCAATTAGGAGCTATGTATTATTAACATCTTCTAAGTATTTTACTTCGAATTTGATTTTATAGTAAGTGAAATAAATGCAGTAAGTCTAGCAAACAATATATGTCAGTAAAGGAAGAAAAGATATTTACTTATATTTAAACTTATATATCCAAATGACTATTTATATTATTTTAAAAATGTAATATCAAGTTAATAATAAATTAGAGAAAGAAAATTGCATGAAGAAATCATATGAAGCCTCTCCTGGAAGTGATCATGTTTCATGGTTTTGTCAAATATAATTTTTGTAATGGGCATAAGGTCTGTGACACACACATAATTCTTTGCTAGCAAATAAAATTGTCACTTTGAATAGCTATTTTTTAAATCAATGTGACAAACAATTGCTCCTACGATACCTATGTAGAGAGGTGTTTCCTATTTCATTCCTGGAAAATATCACCTCAACAAAGAAGTAATGAAAGGGAAAATGTTAGAGAAGAGAATTTCTTAAAATATCCTGTCTTTTACCCATTGGCTTTAATGTAGATTTTTATGTAGGTGGAATGAAGAGCTTTCCAAAACACTGTTGTCCTTTGTATTCAGCACAGCTGCGTCTGAATTTTCATTTCATATGTAGTGAAAAAAAAAAAAAAAAAAAAAAAAAAAAGCCTCCACGAAACCAGTGTGCACATTCATCTGGAGGAAAGCAACTCAGCAGTGACATCATCAAAAGGGTCCCCAGTCAGGGTGGTACTTACTTCATGTACCTCTGGCCATCTAACAGATAAATGCCATGCCACAGACATGTCTGTCATTTTCTCCTCAGTTTGAAGAGAACAAATGCCTGCAATGATGATTCACTCTATCTGCACCAGGGTCTAGGAAATGGAGAATAAATCTCTTTCTGCAGGTGCTTTTTTGTAACCATTTCATAGAGAGAGGCTCTGAAGACTTTTCAGAGAACTAACCAGTTCTACAATTCCAGAAATCAAATCACATCAGATGCTTATTTAACCAAAGAAAATTAGATTTTTTTCACCCAAAACTATCACTCCATACTGGGGAAAAAAAAAATTGAAAAATATTTTTTCAATCCTACTAATCCTAATTAATTGAATTTTCCCAATTCTACTAATATTTTTTTAAATATAAATCCAAAATAATAATATAAATGTAGAGAGAAAATTCTGGGGTCAAGTCTACCAAAACCTTTGAAAGAACAGTCAATAAATCTATCTCTATGTACGTATCTACATCCTCTTTAACACAGGTACATGTGAATCTGAAAGTGAATACTTGTGGTTCTTAGTGCAAGAAGATTCTCAACATTAGCTTAAAATAACTCAAAACAAAGCAAGAGCTATTGTTTTGAAGTGTTACAAAGCAGCTTAGTGTTATCATATAGAGCTATAATGATGCTCTCCATGAAATACAATTACAAGTGAATCTTGCTACTTACATGTGCCTTCCTTTCTGCTTTGTGCTGTCAAGCCAGCAATGCAATGAAGCAATAATAGATTCACACATTCTGACAACCACCAGGAAGTTATATAAAGGACTGAAAACAGGACTCATCAAAACTACTTCAAAAGAATGTTAATTATTATTACACTATTTCTATTTTGCCTAAGGGATAAAAGTGATGAGATATTACTCTGTAACAATCTACTCCTGTGAGTCAGTTAGAAAAACCTTTTTTAAATGGACTACTCTGTATAATTATATTTTTTGTTGTTGTTCATAATACCTTAAAATTTTGGATGGTTTTAAGCACAATTTGCAGTAATCTCCAAAGGCAGCATTTAGAGCACCCATTCGGACATCTTTATTTTTTAATTATTTAGTCTTCCCTCAAAGACCCTGTACACAAATTCTTCATAATAGCAACTCTGTTGTCAAATAGAAGTCAGGTAAATTTGATTTGCAATGGATTACCATTTTTATACTCCACTTCCTTAAAAATATTTTAAAATCTTTGAGTAATTTGGACTGTCTTTTGTGCCTACAGTTGTGTAATTACTAAGTTACATTCAGATGCATGTACACAAATAAAGCCAGCCTCATCTCAGGAATCTTAGATCATGTGAGAGCCCACAGCTTGTTGAGATAGAAGCCTGCAGGAAAGATTATGAGACATTTGAAGCTACGTTATTATTCTTAGCTGATTGAAGTATTCATCACAAGTCTTGTATTTGCTGACTGTAGTCCTTTATTCTGTCTCTCTGAACAGATGGAAATTTGTATACTTTTGTTTCTCAGGGCTTCTCCACTAGTTACTGCAAATATATTTGAGCTTTGGGATTTTTTATGAACCTTAGCAGAATATTCAGTTACTAGCATATTATTTGCAATTCACTATTTAAGATTTGATTGGTCTCTAAATAAGTGTAATTCTTGCACTCCTAAATTTTCAGACTAGAGGGACTGTAATGTTTAAGCTTACCTCCTGCTCACAACAGGGACATTCTTTACCCAGGACAGCATTAGAGCTCAGCTCAGAATGAAGAGAATGCATATGAGCTTTTAGGGAATTGCAACTTTTTTTTCTCTTGTGTCTTTAATTTGCCTCTCTCAAAACAATCTGTTCTTTTTTCAAGGATGATGGTAAATGGTAGAGAGGCTGTAATACCTTCTCTTTGTGCTGTTGCTAAGACTGGCTTCCAAAACCAAACAGATCTATCCATTCCCCACTGCACATGTGTAAGATACTCAAAACATCACAATTTTCTTAAACACTGTGGCCTTAAACAAGGCCATAGAAGGAAGTTGTAAGGTGAACCACCACAGTGAGAACTTGAGAGCAGAAGGGAGGAATTTGCAATGGGAAGATATTAGTCCCAGGTCTGAGTAGCATCCTGGTTAATGGATCCACACAAAAATTCCCACTGCAGCAGACTGTGGAAAACAAAGCAACAACTTATGCACATGCCATCCCAGGGTGTGAGAAAAGCATCTCTGCCCTGTGTATTCTTGGAACTTGGACTGAACAAAGCTGATACCCAAGAACAACTTGGGGAACCCCACCACTGACAAGACCAGAAGAAGGACCATTAGGACACTCTCTGGATCCATGGGGTGGTGATAAAATTTTACTTAATCTGTCCTTCCTCACTCTCTTTCTCTCCCTCTCACTCTCTTTCCTATTTCTTCCTGTGTCTACCTGAAATTTACTGATAAATAAAATCTATTCTATTTACTTGGGCGTATGGTCTTGTTTGCACCTTAATTCAGGCAGAGGCATCTCTTAATAATTGGATCATAAGACCATGTCACTGTAGGAGATCCATTTGTGTGTATGGTAAGTGAATGAAGCAACACAGACTATTTATGGTCCACTGTGCAGCTTAACCCAGACACTTGAGGATGTCTGAATCAAACTTGTAAATTAGAGATGCATAAATGAAACTGACTTTGGCTGGTTACTTTGGCACATTGACCCTTCTTTACATCTGTGAAGATAAATTTTCCATCATGTGATCCACTGTGCACCATTTGTTTTCTCTTTTGTTAGTATTTTTTATCGTCACTTTTAGAAGCATTGTCTGTGGGAAAAACTATATTACTTTTGCAGCAACTACCATAGAAAGAGTGTATTTTTAACACCTTATGCTACTGATAGTTATTGGTATATTTTCACTGCCCTTAACTGTAGTATTCTGCAGGGGTGTGGTTCTTCTCTGGGGGCTTTTGCCCGCACTTCCTGGCCAGCTCTGGCACCAACGCTGCAAAAAGGTACAGTCCTGTATTCTGGAATACAGTTCCCATCCTGTTGGTCCTTGCCTCAGCAGAAGCATGAACAATGCGAGAAATAAAGGAATGAAACTCCGATGGGGAACTTCAACTGGGTTTTATTAAATCCACACGACTTCCTTTCACCCAGGACTCAGCCTGCCGAAGCCCACTGAACTCCCGGGGTTTCACCTTAAATATTTTGGGGGGCGGAGCAGGGAGGATACAGCTTGGAACCAACCCAGAATGGGAAGGGAGTGACCCCGAACCTAAATGACAACCCAAAGAGCAAATCAAGGAAGGAAGGGGGAAGGAGAACCAAGACCTGCCAATCACTGCACATCCTCACTGGAATTTTCTAGACTTCAGGGTGAGGCCTCGAAGTGACATACAGTACCCAGGTGTCATATAAATGATGATTGATTAATAACAGTAACTGGGGTAAACCATAATGTGATAAAACATGGGGTGCATGGGAAAAACCATTGTGAAACAATGTAAAACAAAGAGATGGATATAGAAAACGGCTAAAAACCCCCAAAACACACCACTACAGTATCCCTTTTGAATGAATGCCCTGGCAGCTTTATCTACACTGAATATTCTCATGCATTTCAGCAGTTTTTTTCATCCAACAAATTAATTCTCAGATTTAATATTAGGACTATACACTTTTTATATGGCAATGAAAATATTAAATATACTAAAAAACAATCATTAAAGAAAGAAGAGAAAAATACAGATATTTTAGGCTCTGGAGAACATATTATGCACCTAATTTCTAAGTCTACAGACAGATTTTCATTATTATAACAATATCTAAGAGAACTAAGCAATGCCATGGCTATGTTTTGCTAAGTGCGACATGAATATAAGGAGGGACTCTAGAAAAATTGGCTAAGAGACATCTGAATGATTAAAAAAAGTTTATTTTCTTACGTGATTCTTTAATTTTTCATAAAGCATAAGATAATGTTATCTACCTATAGATAAAATCTATCTAATGTAAACTAGTAACAAATAATGCTAATATTTTGGGACAAATTTGATGCCTCTTTATTATTTTAATGTCTTGATTATAACCCATTCTTTTGGCCTAAAATTTCTATTATAGTTAATGAATCACATCTCATTTCTTCTCAGTTAAGTGCTAGTAAAAAATGGACATTTGTAAAAGGCTGCTGTAGCCCCATTTGTACAACTGTCATTTTAGACACCAAGGAAATAAAAACATTTTTTCAAAAAGTGTGAGCCATTCAAAGCCTTTTATCACAACTTTTACACCTGTCCTGGGTTGTAGTGTAGGATGTACACAAAGTATTTATTCTATCACCATCTTCATGAACTGTTAAACCAAGTGGGGCAGTGTCTTCCCAGGCCCCCTGCCTCTGGGCTGTCTTCTGCTAATGGCCCATCAATGCCTTGCCCATGACTCACAGGTAACTCCCTCCAGGGGTTATCTCTGTTTAATGGGCCATCAAGGACCCACTTCACAACTCACCATCCCATTGTGAGATGCTCTGCCCAGGGGGAGGAGCCAAGCATTCTCACCTGGATATAAACTGGGATTTGGGACAGTACAAGCAGCACTTACCTACTGGATTCCCAGACGACCAGAGCTACCAGACCTTTCTACAGGATCACTGCTTCAGGAAGAGCACCTCACCTGGACTGCTTCCACCATCCTGCTCAGGTTGTATTCTGACTCTGTCAGTGGTCCTTCGTGTTATTGCATTTATTTTATTTTATTTTTACCTTTTTACCTTTCTTCTTATTAAATTATATCTCTGACTTGGAGCCTCTCACTTGTTTTGCTTTCAAACCACGACAAAACCCTAGAAAGTGAAAACTGATGTCCTTGGAATTTTTCTTGGATGTCTAAAACTCCTTACTATATTCAGATTCTGACAGGGATTGTTTCAATGTTTCTATCTTTCTGAAACCAATATTGGAGACCATGCAAGAAATGATAAGGAAAGCTGCCATTCAGATGTGTTCATTTAAAGAATTTTACTCCTTCACAGCTCTATTTATCTTTGAGGTCATGCTAAAAATATTTAGTTAGCTACTAGCATTCTAGGCCAGAGGGCTTCTTTATTGTCATTTTGAGCATCAACTGGGTCTTGTGTAGGCATGCAAAAACTAAACTGAAGGATATTTTTCTTATAGAACTTCAAAAATTGAACATGATTACTATTGTTTCACAGCTTCTGAGGTGTGACTAGTGCTTTTAACGATAACTAGAACTCTGTGTGCTTTATTAATCATGAAGTGTTAGGTGAAATTTTTCTTATATGAAAGTAATTAGTCTTGTACAAAGTAATTAAACTCATTAAAAAATTCCTAACTTTCCCTTTTTGGTTTTAATGGTTATATCTCTGTCATGTTTTGAAATTCTGATGCTTTTTATAAATTATAGGAGTAAATATCAATACTCTTTTCTAAAATGACATCTGATAAAGATTTTGCAAAAAATAAAACCCCAAACCTCCAGAAATAGGTATTGTTGACCTCAACCAAAAACAAACCCACAGAAAAATATCCCTAAGTATATAAATAATAGAAAAAGTAAAAATTAAGGGATAAAAATATTTCTTAAACACACTGACCACAACATTTGACTAGAGTCTCAGCATGGCAAGATGTTTCAGTCCAAAATCATAATTTTATAAAACACTGGTGTGGGGTGATGCTGGCCAGATTCCAAGCACCCATGAAAGCCACTTACTCACTCCACTCTGCAGCTGGGCAGAGGAGAAAAAATTTAACAGAGGGTATGTGAGTTGAGAAAAGGACTGGAAGAGATCACTCATTAAATACTATCAAGGATAAAACAGGCTCAACTTAAGAGATATAATGGGAATTTATTACTCACAAAACCAGAGCAGGATAATGAGAAATAAAACAATCCCTTAAAAACAGCTTCCTCCCACCACTCATTCCTTCCCAATGACACAAGGAGACAGGGAATGGGGGTTTTGGTCAGTTCACCACTCAAGGCTTCTCTCACTGCTCAGGGAAAGGAGTCCTTTCCCTGCAGTACTCTGAGGTCCCTTCCATGGCGGACAGTTGTCCATGGACTCCAACGTGGCTCCATCTCATGGGCCACAGTCTCCCCAAAATTGTTGCAGCATGAGTCCATCCCACAGACGAAATTACCTCTCAGACTGTTGTGGGTCACTCTTCTATGAGGGGAAGTCCTTCTAGGAGAGGCTGCTCCAGTCTGGGAGCAGGGCCCCCCTCTCTCTCCACCAGGTCTCCCACTGACTCACAGACTCCTCCAGGCATCCACCTGCTCCAGCTGGGCATCTCACCCATGGATTGTGTGTGGATCTCTGTATCCCCTGTGGATCCCTATGGGCTGCATGGCCACAGCTGCCTCAACATGGTCTCACCACAGCCTGCAGGGGAATCTCAGCTCTGATGACTGGAGCCCCTCCTGCCCCTCCATCTCCACTGACCTTGGAGTCTGCAGAGCTGTTCCTCTCACATGTTCTCACTCCACTCTTGTCTCACTGGAATTAAAACTGCACCATTTTGATTTCTTCTTAAATCTGTTATCACAGAGGTGTTGCCACCATTTCTAACTGGCCCAGCTTTGGCAAGTGGCCTGTCCATCTTTGGAGCCATCAAGGACTAGGTCTGTTGGATATGGTGGAAGCTTCTTGTAGCTTCTCACGGAAGCCATGTCTGTGTCCCCCTGCTACCAAAAACCAGGTCATGGAAACCCAACAGAAACCCATTAACATTTTTTAAATCTAAATGATTGAGACTGGGTCATTTTCTTAGTTTTAAATAGAAAGCTTTTTTAAATTAGTTACCAAGAGTCTATATTCCTTATTGTTGGTAAAAGTTTTTATTAGTAGAATTATTTCCAAAATTATTATGTGTAGTAAAGGATTTAGAACAATACAGGAGGGCAAATTGTCATATCTTCATATTTACTAATCTTGAAAGTGCCTTGGCTACTCCATTTCTCTTTTTCTGCAAAAGACTCATTTAAGACATGCTAGTATATTTTATGGCCCATTTAGTATCTGATCTGGCTGATAAGACTGCCAAAGACATGAATATTGTAATGTGGACAACTTCCCAGCAGGAACTGGAATTCCAAATAACTTCATGTCTACTAATGAAGAGGTCAATGGATAGTGCTAATGTTCTGAAAAAAACCTCTATAGACCATTAGCAGTTCCTGGAAGCAGTCATATGAAGAGATAGAACTTTTGAAATCAGATGAAGATTTTCATCCTGTCAAAGAAAAAGGAGAAATAGGTATCATCTTTCATGTAGATAAATAATTTACATTCTTCACTTAGTCTCCTAATCAAAAAGATTTATTAGTATGGAAATTATTTTAATCATATTAGTGATCTCATTTATATAATGCTAAGCTTATGAATGTTATTTGCTAAACAAAAACATTCACAGAAATTGGAAATACAGTGCAGACACTGGTACTCAGAATAAAATGTAAATTCTCTGAATAAAGCTAGGCATAAATAGACACTTAGGTGGGTTATGTTTATTTAGATAATTCTGTAATGATAACGCTACTTTTGTAAGTTAGGACTTGCTTTCTCAGATGTCCATTTACTTCCTATTCCTATTTAATCTGTCTCTTTCCAGACCTGCTAATATGGGTACTTATAATTCTAAGAGGAACAAGAAGGGTACAGGAGTGGTTAAGAGACAGCAGGAGCTGAGTGTAAAGTGAATGCACTTTAAAACAAAACTAAGGTAAGCTTATGTGAAATGTGTCCTGTAAATTAGCATTAAGTAGACCGACGTTCTAACATTGTTATACTTCAGGAAGTTCCTAATGTCACTTTGCCATCATTTCTTCAGCAGATGATCTCCTTTTGCTTCAGCAAATGAAAAAAATAAGAAATATAATTTTTGTCTTATTTAGTGTAAGTATTCAGACAGTTGGTATTTGAATATTATTACTACTATTTTGTTTCTGCATGTTCTGTGACAAATAATATGCTTCAATGCTCACAAAAACAAGCAGTTTTCACCATAGAGACTAAAAGACTAAATTAAATGTAATACATATTTTCTACATCATTAAAAACTATAAAATATAAAGTTTGAAAATAGATGGAAGGCAAAATATGAAAAAAAAGGACAAAATATTAATCCAAATGTTTCTTGCTCAAATTAATGATTTTTTAACTAATAAAAATGGATACATCTCTTTACTCATGTGGCATTTCTGTGGCACAGAGCAGAGAATAGTTTCCAGTAAGTATAGGGAGTGTTTTGGAGCAGACAGTATGACTCCAATGTAGCCTTTGAGTGAATTCTTTGGCTCACAGAAGAAAATGATAGGCTGCATTAGAGCAGTTTCAATTTTATTTATGTTATTTTATAAATTTTGGTCAAAGTACAGAGGTTAAAAGACACTGTGTAATAATTTGCCCTGAAGTCACAGTAGCATCTCCCTCTGTTATGAAGGATCAATCTTGACTTGACAGCAACAGAGGGAAAAGGATAAACTGGGATAAAGCTCAGAGTTAAATGCACATGAGCTGATAGATGGGCCTTTTCATTTACTGGCTGCGAATGAGAGAATCTGTCGCTATCATCTGTGCAGCAACACACAAAGCATGGGCTCTCAAGGAATCAATGTTTAGCATTTTTACAATTATTAAATTACTGTACCAATTCCAAACAGCTTTCCTCTGGGCCATATATTTTGCCCTTAGTAACTAAGCTTGTTTGTTCTGTGTATTGGAAATGAGACTGTCATTACATTTTTATGACACTTTTATCTAGTCATGTTGTTAATACTAACAGCATTTTTAAAGGCATAAGGAGTTTCTTTGCATCTTTCACTAATAAAGCCTGGGAGAAAATGCATTTCTAAATTGATAATGTTTCTGTCTTTAATTTAAATACATTTGATTCTAACTCACCCTTGGGAGTGCAGATAATGGATATGTGGTGGCTAAGTAACATTAACACAAGTGTATGCTGCCATAATAATTTCTGGGGAAGGAAGAACTTTAAAAGGAAATTGTCTCCTCATATTTAGTTACATGCTTGAGAGACTGCATGCTTTTCAGCAGCCACTCTCAAAGGCTTACAAACTGCATCTTGAACTGCATCACAGACATAGTCTGCAGGCCATCACTGGAAACATTATCCCATGCATTAAAGTTATCCTCCTAAGCAGGCAAGCTGAAACATTACCCCAAAAAATTAGCACTATAACCACGCAAAGCAGTGAAACTTTTAGCAGGCTTGTAAAAGCACTGCAACATCAAGGTCTACACATGGGATCAAGAGCTTTATTTTTCCAGAAACTCCAAAAAAAAAAAAAAAAAAAAAAAAAAAAAAAAAAAAAAAAAAAAAAGAGGTGGTAAAAGTAATGAAAGTGCAGTAACAGCAAAATGTTTATGCAGAAAATTATTGGTCTGTTCACAAAAAAGTCAGGTTGCTCTCATCCTGCCAGAATGATTAGCCAGTTTTAGAAAATTCTTACTAATATAACTTCCATGATGCTTAGAGAAAAACATTATTTTTTTCAAAATAGCTTATTTATTGAATTAAATATCTAGCTTAACTGGAAGAATTTTGTTGCTGTTGTTAAAAAATAAAATTCTCATCCATCTGAGAAATGAATACTAACTTGTTACATACTGTCTGTCCTTCTACATACCATGTGACTTAATCACTTTCAAGGCAACCACTTTGGCTTTCTGTTTTTATATTCATTGCTGATTCTTCTCTTCCCTGATGGCTAAAATAAGCATCTTTCTGTTTTTTCAGATGTCAAGAATGCTTGATGTTAGTGGGAAGTTCCATTTTAATACAAATTTCTAGATTATCCTTCTAGATTATGCACTTCATCCTAGGGATTTTCTGTAGCTCCAATCCCATCTCTAGCACATGGAGAAAAAAAATATCATCTCTTATATTAAATTTATTTTGTTGCACTGAGTGAGAACCCTTTTAGTAAAAAATCCTAAATTGCTGTCGTTGTACATTGCTAACGAAGTCTCTATGCTTACATGAGACAATCTTAAGTTTCATAATATGTGAAAGTACATGAGGAGACAACTGTTCATTAAAATCAGCTAGAATTTATGTAGTTTCTCCAGTTCAATTTTTATTTCCTATAATGTTAGTCATCCTTCACCCTCACAATCTGTCTCCCAAAATCCAGATGATGTGCTTTTTTCCTCATGTACTGTATATCTGTTAAAATAGTGATCAATTTGAAGGAGCCAAGTCACAATCCTTCAACTTTGCCATTAAATGACTTTCTATTTGTCTGTGTTTCTCCTTTTGAGCCCTAGACTCTGTTAATGGCAGTGGAGCTCTGTGTGTGCACCTGTAATTCCCTGTGGAAATGAACTTGCCATCTCCGTTTTTGAAGTGTCTCAGTGCATGCCCATTGTGCTGTGCTTGCTAAGTGGGTTACCAGTGCTGAAGCACTGAAGCTGCTGCTTAAAGTAAAATGCACTCTAATTTAATTAAGTATCAACAGTGTCATGTTATTGCTTTGCTTTTTGATCTTTAAGCTGCAAATTACATTTCCATCCCAGCAACTCATTTGCTTTTAGAAATACAGTTACTTCACCAACTGTATTATACAAATAACATGAACGTTCTTTACAAAGAATTCAACAATTTATCAGTGTTTTACACTTCATTAAACAGAAAAATGAAACAAATTATATTTGAGACAGGATATGGTTTTAATGCTGAAAATTTTATATAGTCATTTAAAATGTACTCATAAACATCTGCCAAAGAAGTTAAGTAGCTAATTATAATTTTCCCCATAAAATACACAATAATGTGGTGATAAAATGTCTCTTCAGAAGCATGTGTAGGACACAGTCCACAGTAAACAAAAAACTTGAAAGGACCAAATTTCTCAGATCATATTTCTTCATTTCTTTCTTAATGGAAAAGGAAAAGCATAAGGTTGTGATGTTGATTTTAGTTTTTCTTGTTTTTTCTTTTGTCAAGGTCACAAATCTTGCGCTTAAAATTGTTAATCCTTTCATGGCACTTGTTTGAATATTTGGCTGCTTGCTAGACTTTGTGTCACAGAGGTTTTAAGTGGCACCTATTTCAGCTTCTCTATTACCTCATGTAGATAATGTTCACATATAATGAAGAAATTTTGTATCTTACTTCTTTTTCCAGACTAGTGACTTCTGAGTTTGAGCTAGTAGCTGATTCTATCTAAATAATTTTCATAGAAGGTAAGAAATCTAAAATTAATTAACTTTAATTCATTTACTTAATAGAGGTGAGTATTAATGCTATGACACTAGCTAAAATAAAATAAATTAGGAAAAAAAAAAGAAAAAAAAGAGCAAAATAAGGAAGAAGATCACTCAGGAAGCTAAATAGAAACTAGTCCTTGGGAAAATTATATGTATCTGATAAGCATGAACAAGCATAAAAATAGCAGTGTGCTTTTGGAACATTAATCATATAAACATATTTATACATATATATAGGTTTTACCATTTCTTTGCAGTAGTACCTTGGACTTGGCCAAGAAATTTAATGACAGGTTTTCAAATTGACATTTCAGAAGCCATTATTATTTTCCTGATATTTTTTGTTAAAAACCCCTTTACACACATTGGCTTTGCTGTGTATGCCAGCCTGACATGCTATATTGTATTAAATATACCACTCAGGTTCATGGCATGTTTAGAAATCTGCATGCCATGAACACCCTGGTCCATCTCTTCAACACCCTGCCTGTAAACATCAGGGTCTCCTGTCAGGTCCTCCCAGGGGTGTCTCTCACAGACTCTCCCCACAAGGCAAAAGCTCATGATCTTGTGCATTCTGGTTGCCCTTCAACAGACTTGCTTTTGTTTATTGGTGTTTTTTTTTCTGTGCTTGAGCAGCCTAAAAGGATATTCAATAGAGAAGGTCACGAACAAGTCTTCCCAGGAAGGTGAAGGCAGTCATGTGGTAACTGCTAATTTTTTGAGCAAGACCTCTTTTGAAAGGTGTTGAAACCTTAAGACCTTTTTTGCTTATTTTCTACCATTGAACTACAACAACTTCAGCAAAGTTCAAGCTCTCCTTTGGAATTCTAAAATAAAAAATATTAGAAGGGCAGTTCACCTCATCTCCCTCTCAAGGGAAAAAAAAAAAAAAAAAAAAAAAACCAAACACCAAACTAAGAAAAGATATTTTCTGAGAAAAAAATAAATTTAGATAAAATTTAAGTGGCTTAATAGATGTTATTTTTATTTCACTTCATTTAGCTTTATTGTTAAAGAGAGCATAGTGCAATTTTTAAAGTTTGATATCGCTCACTTGCTGGATTACTTTAAAGATGTCTTACATCCATTTTTAATATTACCACAAAGGAAGTTCAGGTACTGATATGATAATATGATAATTGGCATATAGAATGTCTTGGAAATTCAAAACTTAAATTCTGAAGGTAGAGAAATCTCTTTGGTGTTTTTCTTGTGTCATCTTTCATTGCCATCTTACACATCCGAGTGTACCATTGCATTCTAAATGGTATTTTCAACTCCAGCAGATATTTCACTGTGTTTCACACACTCACACTGACTGGAAAAGAAACATCTGAATAATATAGTTAGTGGTCCTTCAGCACCATGACATATGCTGGTACAAATGGACTGAAAAATCTAAGATAATTATTCTGGGATTGGCTATGCAGACTGTTGTATTACATTACTGCTCTGCTAAACTTGGCATAGAGACAATGACAATGACCAAGCAGCAAAAGAAATACGTCAAAGACATATATATATATATACAATACTGTAGATAGTTTGGCTTTTACGCCCAGGAACATATAGAATATATAGAAATATTAGAAATGTAACTGAGAGCCATTTCCCGGGTTGCCTAAGTTAAATCAGTTCTGGAGAGAGAGGAGTATATTAGAGAGGTGTATTAAAGATCACCTTTGAGATCAGTCTTTGCTGCCTCTGTTCCAGTTACACAACTTTTTCCTGGAAAAATATGTCAGGGTAGAATTTCACTCTTTACATATAGCTCACAAATTCCCTGAAACTATAATACTCAATATTTTCTTTATCCAGCATAACTGAAGTAGTTGGAATGGAAGCATATTGTGCCATTCAGAGTCAGGTGACCTACAAAGTAAAGAAGAGCTTAATTTATTCTAGAGAAGCTTAAAGCTTATCAGCATGATAAATAAAAGCTAAAAATAGCAGAGGGTGTTTTAGGGACCTGAGTTAAGATTTTGAAGATGGCTTTGTTAAATATAAAATATCACTATATAAACTGTGTCTCATGATTTTCTGCAAGTACAGAATGACCCCACCAGATATCCTTATAAAGTTTTCTGCTTTTTTTAATGATTTCTGTTTCTTTTCATTAGTCTAAAAGGTATGTGGTCACCGTAGCAGCTTTATTTTTAATATCTGTTATTTATTGTTTATGGATGGACTTGAGTATGCATTTGAATTATGGTTTGTGTCAGTGATAGGTATGAGTGTATAAAAAATGTGCAAGCTCTGCAACTCCTGTACTGAATCTTGTCTTATAGAAACTCAACCTCCAAGATCACAAACCTTGCACACATAAAAAAGAAAATTATGGTGTAGCTTCTTGAAATATGTTTCATAGTAACAGACCAGTACAGGTGAAAAAAAATGGGTAAAGGAGTCCAAGGAATGGAAGTAAATAATTTTACTCTATTTTTTATCTCAAATAATACTGAACTTATGCAGAACTTGGCCTAACAAATTATTAATCATTATATAAGCTTAAAGATACTAAATATGCCCAATTGAAACAAAATTACAAGGACCTGTCAATATTTTACTGGCTCAGAGTCCAGGAATACTGGACTTGATGATCTTATAGATCTTTTTCAGGCTAAATAATTATATTAATCTAGGATTCAAAGTGCAAACATCTAATTAGGAAAATGCCTTTTTGAGACAGGAGAGTAGGAAAGTTTTGGAGAGGATGAGGATTTGGGAGAGGATAAGCACTTCTTTAGGACATGCACAGAAGGCTTTCTAGGAAAAGATTTGAAGAGTGAACAACAGCAGGAAAGAGTCTAACAAACTAACAAACTCCCCTGTCTAACAAACTCCCTGCTTGGAGGCTTACTAAGACAAAAAAATGTCAGAGTAGAAGCAAAGTGGAGAAAAACTCCTATGATGGCAGGAAAGGTAGTACTTTACACTTACAGTTCAAAGCTTTCTTTGGAAATCACACATTAAAAAAACCAAAACTAATAGAGTAAGAAGGTATTCTATTTTGTGTAAAAAAAAAAAAAGGATTTCTTATAGTGAATACAATCCAGAGACATATAATGTAACCATTTTATATATTAAAAGGGAATGCAAAATGTGTAAGGTCTTATTCAGAAATACTGGACAGGGAATTCTGGCATATGTAATGTGAATTAGGATTACGTTTTCAGAATTGAATTTCTCTTTATGTGATTCTTTTTCAGCCCATAATAACATATGATCAAAACAAACTCCCCTGATCTGCATATCATTATAATTATTAAACTTATTAGTTAAATAAGTAAGGATTGAACTTCATATTTTGAAATATGAAAGAAGATATATATATCTTTCTGATTAATATGATTTTAATGTGAGCTAGATGAAGCACAGAATATCATATGAGAGCCTCATTAATCTTAATAGATTTCTGATTATGCAGATGACAATCATTAGACAGACCTATCTGACCTATTTCACTGTCTGTCATTGGCTGCTACAAAATGAGCCACATTCCAAAAGTGTCCATGGCTAAAATTTCTGCAGCTATAGTGCTATGATATCAGATCCTCAGTGAACTCACATAAAGAATAAGGACTGCATTATACAGAAATACAGAAGCCAAGATTTTCAAAACAGTTGACTGTAGTAAGCTTACAATTTGATTCTAGACAAATCTCTCAGTGTTCCCAGGTTTTTAAAAGATAAGTTACCTTTTTAAGTCTGTGGCATTTTAGAGGAAACATAAGAAATTCTGTTCTGAAAATCTGACTGCAGTCATCCATCAACTTGAAAAAAACAACTAACTCAAAGCCTGTCACAAGACAGACAAACACAAATTTGTTGAATTAATTTCTGTTATCTTCATCCTTTGGTGGCTAAATGCTATTCTCCCCACGTGCTGCATTCCTTAACAGCTCAGGAAACAGAGACCAGGTGAGCTCCCCAGCCCTGAAAATGAGCTGTGGTGACTTGCTGGGAGCTTTCTTCAACTTGCTAGAGTAAAATGCAACACACAGCCACATGGCATGCAAAGCTACAGAGGAATGTTCAAGAACATCACTTGCTTCCTGTTCTTTCACTTCCTTCCCAGCCGCTCAGGGGAGATCACTGTGCACTCAGAATTAGAGAGTTCAATGAATTTCAGCAGTGAGGCATGCATACACTTTCCAAAGCTGAATGGAGAGTTTTGTTGTGGGTCTCTCTGCAAAGACGGTGCTTGGAGAAACTTCTGCTATTGTGCAAGGGTGAGAATAGAGCCATGACTAGAACGTCTCTGTCATTTACACCTGAAGTTTTGTTACCCCTTCACTAATTGCCAGTACAAAGAGTGGCAGATTTGTTTCATTTTTATGTAGTCACTGGCCTGTGCTCTGCAACTTCAGATGAAAGTCTCAGGTCTAGTATTTACATCAGAATAGTTTAGCTAGGTAATTATTTGTGTGTTTTGACCTTTTGGATATAGAAGTTCCTTTAAATTTCCAATTAATGTGAGCTGAGTACTGTCTTCTGCCTTTTAGATTAAGGTGGTTTTTTTATGTCCAGTTTCAGATATCGTACAGCTTTGCTGCTCTGGTCTTACGTAATGTGGGAAAACATGTGGCTCTGAGAAGTGTTTTGAGAGGCAACACCACCACAATAATTTCACATTTTTATGAAATATTTCCTGACAGAAATTGGCAGGCACATAAAGCCATAACTGATAGTTGAGTATGAACTTTTATGATTCTGAGCTTCTCTGATTAAACCTGTGATATGCGTAAAATAAGGGATATCTGAAGAACAGAAACAGGAAAATCTGATGATATAGGTTATTGGCATCTTAGGTCTAACAACCATAGACATACTGCATTGTATGCTATATTGTCAGAACACAACAGACATGAGAAAGGAAATCAAAGAATCCTGCCCTCATTGTACGCTAGAACGAAACAGTTTGAAAGGGTTTCTGAGAGTAATCCAGTAACTGCTTCTAAACTCATTGCTGACTCCAGAGCAGGGGCCATGAATCAGGGCTACAGGGAGTGGTGTATATCAGCAAATTGTGTAGCTCTTTCCATACAATATCAAAGGTTACGTATTTCCCCTTTTTAGAATATATTAACCAAAGTCTATAATGTTATTGGGCATAGATTCATTCATTTGCTATTTAAAGGAAATGAATTTTTTTACATACAGTGATATTCTCAAAATGTTTTTTTAAATTAATTCCCAGTCCTAGATTTAACATTTAAAGTGTTATGCCAAATAAATCATTATAAAAAGGTTGTAAAAAAATTTACCCTTTATAATAAACTTAGAATTTTAAGAATAAATACTGTGCATTTTTTTCCTGCTTATACTTATTTCATGATTTTAACTTGATTTTTTCTAGATTCTTTAAATAAGAATTTCATGACAGTAGAGTGGGTAAAATTTAAAAAGAAAATTGCAGGCTTGCTGATGAAGGGAAAGAAATATTTATATACCAAACCAGTAGCAGTGAAGTGATGACTCACATACTCTTAAATGATCTCACATTTTTAACCAAAAATTGCTGACAATTTCATTAAATATGAAACATTAGATTAATGGATTCAGAATCTTAAAGATCTTCTATAGCAGTTATCCTTAATCTATAGCCTAATTGGACAATCATAAATTATGTTCAGGGATAGATCTATTTTCTAATATAGATGACTTTTTATTCAACCCATAAAGCATTAATACTTGTTAAAACCATATATTGGTATGTATTAATTTGTACTAATTGTTTGTACTGTGACTGAAATTATTCTATCATTTTTACTACCTACAGAAACACATGTACTTTTGAGCCATTTTCCGTCTAAAATTAGACATAAAATTCACATATTACAGCAAATGGAGGAATGGTAGAGGAAAGGATAACATGCTTGAGAGCTGAGATCGTAGGATCATCCCATTCCAACCAACCTACCATAGGCTGGGGCACCTTCCACTAGACCAGATTGCTCAGGTCCTCCTCCAGCCTGGCCTTGAACTCTTCCAGGGATGCAGCATCCACTTCTCTGGGTAATTTGTTCCAATGCCTCACCATCCTCACAGTAAAGAATTGTTTCCTAACATCAAATATGCAGCTCTCCTCCATTCCCTCTTGTCCTATCACTATCTGCCCGTGAAAAGTCTCTCTTTCTCTTTTTTATAAACCCCCTTTAAATACTGGAAAGACACAATAAGGTTTCCAAAGAGTCAAGTCTTTTCCATGCTGAACAATTTAAACTCTCTCAGCCTGTCTTCATAAGGGAAGTGCTCCAGCCCTCAGATCACCTGTGTGGACTCTTCTGGAACCATTCTAACATGTCTACATCTTTCTCGTGCTTCAAGAGCTTCTGTTGCTCATGTTGAGCTTTTCATTCACCAGAACCAAAAAGTTGTTCTCAGTGAGCTCACGTCCCATTCATGTCAGGATTGGCTGGGCACAGGTGCAGCACCTTGCCCTTAAAAAACTTCATGACACTCTCTTGTGATCATTTCTCAGTCTCATCCATGTCTCTCTGAATGGCATCCCCTTTTTTCCATTGCATCAACAGCACTGGTTGGCTCTGTGTTATTTGCAGTCTTGCTGAGTGATAAAGCCACAAAGTAAGGGAAAAAGTAATGAACAAGATCTATGATACTGAAGTATACATGCAGAAGAAGAAACAAAGGAATGAAAGTGAACTTTTGAAAGTATCTCACAGGAAATCTTCTTTTAAGGTGTGTCCTGGCTATAAGACTACTGAATATTTATAAAAGAATTTTATGATCATACAGAAAATATTATTGGTAAATATACCAATAAGTAGTAGGATTAAAAATTAAGATAGTGCCCAAAAATGTAGAATGGTGAGGAAAAAAAACCCAAAATAATTGAAAAATTAAAAATGCTTTAAAACAATTTAAAGAAAAGGAAAACAACTAGACAAAAGTTGCATCCAATCCTAAGAAGATTCTTAGGGTTATTACTGCAGATCCTAAGAAGAACTTGAACAATATTGTCACATTCTGAAAAAAGACAGTCACAACATCAGCATGAATGAACAAGAATATATTTTCCATAATAGGTGAATTCACTTTTCTACTCTTCCTAGTACTAGCAATGTTTTAAGTGAATTCTCTTGTGGAAAAATTGGCATAAATGTTATGGGAGATGCAAACTAGCCAGATAACAGCTTAAGAACATCTAGAATAATAAAAGACCCACAAGAAAAGATTAACCTTGTTTATGGGAGAGAAGACTGGGAGGACACACACTAAAGCATTCAAATATGCAAAATGTACTATAAAAAGTTATATTTCTAAGAAGGAAGATGAAGAATAATAGGATTAATTTTTATCAGATTTCATCTCTGTAAGAAATTAGAAAAAAAAACCTTTATAAAAACACTCTATGGATTTTATAATCGTGAAACATGGAAATATTACACTCATAACAGTAAAACACTGAAATGGCTTAAAGAAGTTGTGATGTGTCTGTCACTGACTACTTTGCAAAATCCTAGAGAATATCTCTCAGGCATAAAATTTATAAGATTAAGACATGGATTAGGAAGGGAACAAATGATCTTTCAACCTCCTTTCTTATACTTTTATGATTTCTCTCTGATTTTCCACCTAAAAATTATATTCCATAAAATGTACATACAAATAGTCATCACAAAAATTGTTTTTAAAATAATCAGAGTAGGTTTCAGGAGTAGATTTTATTTAATTAGGAAAAAAAATGTTATAAAAAGTGTTTAGAGACTTGTGCTTCTAAGATAGTGGAAAACTCCATAAGAAATCAAAAAACTTGGACCACTTATTTATTTTAATATATCAGGATATTCTGGGTTGACCAAAGGAGTAACTTAACTGATTCTTTCAAGAGTTCATTTTGTATGTAATAGAGTACAGGATGAAAAAGTATAAAAGTATTATCACCAGGCATTAGTCACAATTCAGTATCCAGAAGTCTCATGTTAAATTTCAAAATCATCTCAAGTCCATTTTAGTGTTTGAAACTATTTCCCTATGCATCATTAACTGTTAATTGAATATTGGGTTGCTCACTTAATAGGAGTACTATTTATAACTCATTTAATAGTTAGAAGAGTTAGAGGTGAAATTTTCATCCTATGGTCATCAGTAGTAATTGGACATGGGTTTTATCATTGTTGGAAGGTCACTTAGAAGCTTCTACAGCAACATTAATAGCACTGGATATATATGTTAAATGTTACTTTTTTTTTAAATTATGGACATTTTTACAGTGAGCTAATTACCTAATGCTTTCCAAAACTCTGAGCATATTTTATGTTGGACATACTGGCTTGAGTTTACTTACCTATGTTTTCATTTTTTCCAATAATTTCTTTCTTACTTACCTATGTTGGTAAAGTTCTGTTGTAATATCTATTAAAATCATCTTCCTTCAGCTTAATAGAGATTTAAAATCATTAATGATTGCATCACTGCATTCTTACTCGGAAGCAATATTTTTATATTCGAAGCAACCATTTCTATTTGTTCTGTTTAATCTATAGTAGTAATTTTGGAAACATAATTATTTTTCCACTCAGCTTCTTAAGAAAACACATTCTTTAGGAAGAATAATTATAGAATCATAGAACCTTTTGGATTAGAAAAGACCTTTAGGATGATCAAGTCCAGCGAGCAATAAAAAAGCCCCAAACTGGCCTATTTAATCTGTACATCTCTACTGTATTTTTGGTCTTGCTATTCTATAAAGTTAATTAATGTTAGAAATACTCAATACAAATACCTGACATGAAGTGAGAAGTATCGATGTAAAGCCAGACTCTTCAAAGAGGTGTTCAGTAAAAAGGCAAGAAGTAATAAATAAAGTCTGAAATACAGAATCATAGATTCATTAAAGTTAAAAAAGACCTCTGAGATCATCAAATACAACCTTTGACCAAACAGCAACTTGTCAACTAGACAGTGGCACTAAGTGCCCCGCCCAGTCATTTCTTAAACATTTTCAGGAATGGTAATTCCACCACTCCCCTAGGCAGCCTATTCCAATATTTAACCACTCTTTCAGTGAAGAAAGTGTTCCTGATGTCCAAACTGAACTTTTCCTGGCACAGCTTTTGGTCATTTCCTCTTATCTTGTCACTACTTGCCTGGGAGAAGACATTGACTCCCACCTTGCTGCAACCTCCTTTTATTTGTATAGAGCAATAAAATCCCCCTTGGGCCTCCTTTATCCAGGCTATAAATAGGATTTCCCATGGGAAGTTCATTTCATGGAAAAGGCCCTTAAGATCATCCAGTCCTACTATCAACATAGCACTACCACTGTAACCACATAACCACTAAACCACATCACCCAGTGCCAGCTCCAGATGTCTCTTGAACATATTTCCTCTATGAGAAATAGGTTTTTTTGTTGGTGGTGGTGGATTTCTTTTTTTGTGATGAAAGTGATGAAACAGTAAAACAGTGTCTGTTGTCCAGAGTAGTCGTGGCATTTGCATCCCTGAAGAAATTTGGAACTTGATTGGACTCAGCCCTCAGCAACTTGCTCCAGCTGACCTTGCTTTAGCAGGTAGTTGGATATCTCCCTAGGTTCCCAAAATATTATTTATTCTGGGATTCTTTGAAATCTGTGCAAATACTTCTGAAGTTTTATTAACTTTCAAAAATATTTGGATTGAGAGGATTTGCACTCAACCTAAAAAAATAATATTTTATTCCCTTTTGTGCTCTGGGTATGCTAGGTTTATTCTATTAGTCCTTGAAATTCCTTATATTAATGTAAGCCTGCAAACTTTGTTTTCTAAATTTAAAGGGTTTGAAAACTTACGATAGTAAAATATTAACTTGATGAATAATTCAGAGTGGAAAGAAGTGGTAGAAGTCATAAAGTCACATTTTGAACTCCAGCTTTGTGGCTGAATAAGATGACCTTTCACATTCGAAACCATGATTTATGTTTAATCTTTAGTCCTGTAGGAAATTAATTTGGCCCATAGTCTATACCAGGGACCTGTTTCATAATCTTAAAAGATATTAACTGTAGGACTTCCTATGCTATTGAGACAGATTTTTTAATACAAAATCCAGTATGCTGCAATTTTCTTTGTAGACTAGAAATAGCAATTATGGTATTATTGGCAAAACACTTGGAGGGCAACAGAAATTAGAGACATTGGACACAACTGATAACTGGCTAAGTTTATGTAATTAAATTAGTCCTTGACAAGTCACTAAGTAGGTCACAAGGCAGTGGAGGATGAAGGACCTATGCAGTTAATTCAGGGCCTCTGACCTACTAACACAGGAACTTCTGCTCCATATTGCTCTCCCTGGACTCTGACAGATAATAAAAGAGAAATCAAGGCCTTTCTCTGTTTACATGAGAAATAATTGTGTGCAGCTATAATTCTTGAGATGTGTGGAAAAGTTCTAGCCTCCACTGGAATCAGGATGAGCATGCAGATAGTCCAGGCCTTCTACCTCAGTTCCTGTAGCTGGCGTTGGCTACACTGGTTATCAGCTATTCAATATTCAGTGGTTAATTTCCTAGGATGGTGATGGAATTCAGAGGTGGAAGCACTGAGACACAAAGGTTACTGAGGTTATCTAGTGAATAAAGCATAAAGAGCAATGACTTAAAATAAATTATGAGATCACTGGAAATTTCATTAATTACCTTAAAAAAAAACCCAACCCAAACCAGTTGCAAGATAGGAGGTGAGGTCAATTTCTAGAATAGTCAAACTTCTGAGGTAACTGTCTGTATTAACTGTACAGTTCATTTAAACTAATTCATCTTAAAAGATAAGAATTCAAACATGTAAATTCAAGGGAAGTAAATCTTACAACTAATATTAAAGACATTAATGAAGAATCTGGATGGCCATGACATCTTCAACTCTAATTTTTAGGCAATATGTAAGTTGAAGAGGGTGGGGGAATGGGCAGCGTTTTTCTGGTTTTGCTTGATGAAGATGAAGGGCCAAAAAAAATAGCTCTGTAAGAGTCCCAGATGTCCTCTTTGTAGGGAGGGCCCAGAAGGTCTAAAATTTAAGCTGTTTTACAGAGTCATAGGATCATTTAGGTTGGAAAAGACCTCTAGGACCATCAAATCCAATCTCGAGTGCTCATTAAGTGCCACATTCAGTAATTTCTTGAACATGCTGACTCCACAACCTCCTTGGGTAGTCCATTCCAATGTTTAACAACGTTTTGTATGAAGAAATTCCTCGTGATGTCCAGCCTGAATCTTCCCTAGCAAAGCTTGAGGTTATGTCCTCTCGCCTTTCACTAGTTGCCTGGTAGAAGAGGCTGATCCCCACCTTGCTGCACCCTCCTTTCAGGAAGTTTTAGAGAGCAATAATGTTACTCCTGAGCTTCCTTTTCTCCAAACTAAACAAACCCAGCTCCCTCAGCTGCCTTTCATAGGTCTTGTGCTCCAGACTCTTCACCAGCTCTACTGCCCTTCTCTGGACTCGCTCCTCAATGTCTTTCTTGTTGAGGGGCCCAGACCTGGACACAGGATTTGACGTGTGCCTTTACCAGTGCCAAGTACAGAGGGCCAGTTCCTGCCCTGGTACTGCTGGCCACATGATTGCTGACACAGGCCAGGATGCCATTGGCCTTTTTGGCCACCTGGGCACTGCTGGCTCATGTTCAGCGCCTCCAGATCCTTTTCTGATGAGGCTCTTTCCAGCTGCTCTGCCCCCAGCCTGTAGCACTGAAGGGGGTTGTTGTGACCCGAGTGCTGGACCTGGAACTTGGTGGTGTTAAACCTCATACAATGGGCCTTGGCTCATCAATCCAGCCTGTCCAGATGCTTCAGTAGAGCCTTCCTGCTTTCCACCAAATCAACACTCCTGCCCAACTTAGTGCCATCAGGAAACTGACGGAGAGTGCACTCCATCCTTTTATACAGATTATCAATAAAGATATTAAATATGTCTGTCTTTAATAGTGAACCCTAGAGAACACCACTTTGACTGTCCTCTGAATTTGATTCCATTCACCACCACCCTCTGGCCCTGGCAATCCAGCCATTTTCTAACTGCCTTAGTCAAGATTAAAAAACAAAACATACAACTCTTGAGAATAAACTTATTGCAACACACCCACCAATCCTAATTTAACTCAACTAAAAACTACTTTGCCTCTACTAAAACAAATAACATTCATTTTGGAAAATACAGGAATAAATAGCATATTGTATTATTTTAACAAATACATTCTTGTTTTGTAATATCATTTGAAAATGTTAACCTCAATGCAATGAGTGATAACATAGTACACTGACTAATAAACCTACTTGGAGTGAGTGATTTCCTGCTTCGATATGCCACCTATTAGCTCAACTTTTTGATTCAGAATAAAAGCCCAAATATACTGCTTTCAGCTTAAAAAAAATCAAATCTTTCTCAGACTAAATATCTGGGGTTATTTTTGGAAGTAATTTATTTCCTATTCATCCAAAGAACATTATACCAACTCTTTGTTTTACTGATGAGTATCTAGAATCCAAAAGGAAAATATAGAAAAGTAAATACTTCTATGGATCATCAAATCTAGAAAAAACATATTGAGTCCTTTGACAGAATGACGGAACAGATGCCTAAATTGAGTGAATCACCGTTTCTTCCTCTAACTACAATTACAATATTGAAGAAGAAAGCAGGACTGTAAGGGAATGAGGATGGAAATAAAAAGAAAAAAGGTTAAAAATTTGAAGGAAAAAAAAAATCAAGCAAAGATTATGCCTTACTTTTAGAATTCTAAGTGTTAATAAGTGCTACTGTTTTCTGCTCATTCTCTGATCCTGAATTTTCCATTCATTAAAATGATTAGATTCTCAGTAAATTAGTTTATTTCTTCATTGTGCATTTGATCAATTAGCAGGTACCATATGATAGAGGAATATTTGACCAGTATATATAATGCTACAATAAATTAAAATAATGAAAAAGGGATAGCTATTTACATGCTCATGGTCAGGTATTTTCTAGATGTGTGTGATGTCAATCCGACTTCTGTCACTGATGCAATATGGTAAATATCTCCTCTGATCTTGCTGCAAATTACTTCAGCTTCTTGTGCTGATAAGAGCACTCTGGAGATTTTCTCTGAGTTGTATTATTTCATACCTCGAGTATAGAAAAACTCAAAGAAACTTTCTGCTTTGGAATTTGGGATTGCTTTACTTTGTTTCTCTGTTAACAGCTATTGGGTTTTAGTGTAATTCAAAAACAGTATTTTAGTTACTTCTGAGTACAGCTACCCTGAGACTGCACAGAAAAAGTGATCTATAATGTAAAAGACTTAACCACATACAAATAAGAAAAGCACACAGCTTGTCTCAGTCTCACACTAGCATTCCCTGTCCATATACACCTGCAGATTCATACAGGCATTCCAAAAGTTGTGAATAGTGTGGATAGTTTTGAGAAGCATAAAAAAATTCCAAATATAGCACACTCTTTCAGAGAGATAATATTAATTTCAGAATTAATGGAGAACATTTACAAAGTAGTCATAAATCTCCACAGTAGTTATTGATCCCCTGGAAGACTCTTGTTGCAAATGAAATTCTCCTTCCCAGGAAGTTGTAAGGCACAATGCAGACTGCTGGATCCTGTGTCTCCTAGACAAAACGGTTATGCTTAAATAAATTCAGAATAGGCTTATACCAAATCTCCCATTTGAATTTCACCACTAGTTTGACTTGATCTTGTGAAAACAATGCAATTTATTTGTATATACAGCTGTAATTCATTGTACTTGATGATTCTTCTCTTTTAAAACCCAAAAGCCTCAGTGTTCTTGTATACAGCATTCCAACTGAAGACTTGATTTCACGTATACATTCTTATCTGCAGTACTATTTTATAAAGTAGCTGTAGACAGACATAAAATTTACTAAGGAGTTTAATTAGGTAGAAATTTTAGCTTAAGGAAAACATTTTTCCTACGAATAAATGTCTATTTGCCTAAAAAGCACCCTTGCAAGAAGAAAAAACACTCACTATTGCTTGTAAGCATATTCCAAATTGAATGTGTTTTCTGCGTTAACTGTTCACAGAGAGAGTAAAACATAATGTGAATGGAATCCAAGATTTTTTATGTGTGATAATTGTAATACAACCACACTTCTGCTGTTAAAAAGGTGGCATTGCACTACTGTAGAAGCAGGGTTCTATTTTCTTGATAGGCACTCTAAAAACTTGCATTACTCTGCTCCAAATTGAAACATTTACAGAACTTGTTACAGCTAGATCACGCCATTTCAGTAAAAAACTAAGCCCTGTATACAATTACTGAGGGCAATAAAATATACTGTTGTAAGATCAACGAGGTTTGAGATGACTATATTCTCATAAGCTAAAGAAGATAATCAGTATGATAATTAGAGCATGTTAATTACTCTCCACCAGCAACAAAAAATGCAAATTATATACAGCAGGAAATTAACAGCAGTTACTGCTCAATATTGCATGACTTTTCCATTAAGTATAATAAGAAAAGTTGTTTAAGTTATGGAAAATAAGAATAATGAAACTGTAATCTTAAAGAAGCTTAGGTTTCCAGTCTGGCTGTGGAGGGAATTATTAGGAAATTTTCTGAGAATGTGATACTGTCCATACAGGTTAGGGAAACTTCTGCGGTACACTGGGGAAATTTTAGGCATTGTTTTATTTTCACTAGGTAGAACAAGACTGGATATTCTGTCTCAGCTGGAAGCAGTACAATAACTTGTTCTGAATAATATCTGTAAAACAGTTCAAAAATTTCATCCATTTCACCCTTTATTTTGCTCTGAAAAACAAAGATTGAAGTTGTTTATGATGGAGCTTTTTTGAGAACAAACAAGCAAACAAACTAAAAAGAGCTAATAAAATTCTGCCCCTTGGAATTGTTTAAAACCAAAGACTGGTGTCTCTCTAACACTGAGAATTTGCACCAGCACAAGAAAAACAGTCATAGTAGAAGTGTGTGATTGATTTTTAAAGCATATTCCGAGGACTATAAACAATATTATTGAAACAGTGGCACAGTTTTTACTGTCAACTACCAATGAGCAACAGATAAAGAAATACTAACTTTTTTATCAGTTAGGTGGTTTTTTGGGTTTTTTTTAACATGAGGGACAGTCCTCCATGCCTATTCCAGGCATATTTTATGAAGCATTAAATCAATTCACAATTTCCCAAGGAATTCAACAAGCCTTTGATTGTGATCATTGACATATTAAATGAGGTTCATGAGAATAATCCAAAACATATCCATCATTGACACAATGTAAGGCAAATGGACATTTTACAAAAAGATTAAACTATGGATACAAAAGCATAGATTTTGATAAATATTTTAAAATTATTTATTCTGTTTGGCAAAGAAAAACCAAAACACAAAGTTTGAGTTTTCATGGCCTTACATTATGTTTTTTTAAATAATTGGATTTCCTAGTGCCTCAATATTCTCAGGTAGCTATTGGCATTCCAGTAAATCGTAAGACTTAAGACATCTACAATGCTCTCAGTGTGAGGTTTTTTAGGGTTTTATGTATGCAATAAATGTCTTAAAGTCTCACAGTCACAGAAGTAATGGAACTGAAATTTTTTTAAAAAATATTTTCTTGGTTTTAGATTACAACAGAGCCTGTGCCTGCTTTTTTTTTTTTTTTTTTTTTTTTTTTTTTTTTTTTTTTTTTTCCTCATATAGTCATGAATAATTGTTTGAGTTGGGTGGAGAGATAAAAAAGGAGTGGTGGTGTTTGTGTTTTGCTTTCATATGTATTTGTTTGGTTGGGTTGTTTTTCCCCCTCCGCCTTGGGTGTTCCAACTTTTCGAGAAAAATGGTGCTCTTCGGATGTACTCCGGCATCTGTAAAAGCAGAACAAATCTTCTTGGTAGATGAGCTGAGTTGACCAAAGAGAAGTGAAAAACAACAGTAAAGGAATTTGGCACAAAATCAAGATATCAAAATTAATTAGGATATAGACACTATAGAAGAAATTATTTTACTATTTGTTGACCTGAGGTGTTAACCAAGAATAATTAAATAAAGACTTTTTATAAACATCAGTTCAACCTAAATAACATTTGAAACTAAAATTAATATGACTGGAATGATGAAGCATTGATATAATTTTGTCTATACTTACATGATAAAAAGATGTTTATAATAGACTGATGCAACATACCCAAAAGGAAAATTGATAACAAGTAGCAAAACCAAACAAAAAAGTCAAGATCTGTAACACTCAAGGGAACTCAACGTAACTAAAATACTTCAGCAGTATACTTGAAGATCACAAGTAGTAAGTGGATGCTGGCTAGCAGCTAAGCTCCACACAACTGCTGGCTAACCCTAACTCTCACCTCACAGGATGGGGGAGACAATAGGAAGAGCAAAGGAGAGAAAACTCATGGATCACAAGGATAGTTTCATAAGTTAAGATAAAGAAAAACAACAAAAAAAGAAGGTCCAGATTATGTGAGGGCAATCAGTCAAAACTGTCCACAAGAAGCCTGATACCCAGACAGTCTTCAAGAAATCGCTGAAGTCCCCCCAAAAATTCACTGACGTTTTATTGTAGAACATTATATATGTAATGGAATATGCCTTTGGTCAACTCAGATCACTTCTTCTGTCTGTGTCTCTTCTTAGCTTCTTAATGACTCCAGCCTACTCACTGTGGAGACTGTGTGAGAAAGAGAAAACCTTGGCACTGTGCAAATGCTGCTCAGAAACAGCCAAAACACTGGTGTATTATCAACACTGATTAAGTCACAAACCCAAAACCAGCAGTATATGACCTGTTAGGAAAAAAAAAGTCTCCATCCCAGCCAGAGCCAGTGAAACAACAGAAGCGGAATTTAATAAATATCAAAAAGAAAAACAATCTTAAAATATTCATTGGTTTATTTTCCAGACAAAAATGGTAGAGCTTTAAATATCAATGACAACAGAATTGCAGAAGTTCTATTAAAGGAAAATTTTGAGCCACTTTGGTGAATTTTTAGTATGTCTGTAACCATCACCAAATATCCTCAGGAGAAAAGTCAACTGACAAGGAAACAGGAAAAATAAACAATGACCTGGATATCAGGACAAGTTGTGAACTCAGCAAATGGGCAGACAAAGCCATGAAATGTGTTCATGGAGGGTGTTGGTGCATTGAAGGGCAGGACAGCTACTGAGAGGGACCAGACTTACAGAAACTGACTTAATGAATTTGTCTGACAGAAAGTTCAGGAAGTCTAGCAAAAGCAAAAGCAAAAGAAAAAGAAAAAAAAAAAAAAAAAAAAAAGCACCTGAAAAGGATTAAACCCATGTACAGGTGACCATCTGGAAGGCAGCTTTGCAGAATAAAACCTAGAAGTCCTTATAGACACCAGGGTGACCATAAGCCACCAATGTGTACTGGTGTTTTGCATGCTGCACAAGGAAGAGTTTTGCAAACAGATCAAAGAATATGAACCTTGTCCTGGATTCAACACCAGTGGTGATGTGTTCTGAAATACCTGGACAGACAATGGAGTGAGTGTCAAACCCTGGAGGTAATTCAAGCGTTGACTGGACACAGCCCTGTATAACCAGACCAAAACAGCCCTGCTTTGAATAACCTGAGTAATTTTTGTTTTAGCCAGAATATTCTTCTGAATAATTTGATTTTGTATCACTTTTCTACACCAGTTTTAATTTTGCAAATAATTTGCAAGTAATTTGAAAAATAAAGTAAAATCAGATCTGTACATTTTTCCCTACAAATACTGAAGATTATCCTTATGTTATTAGGCATAACTTAATGAAAAAAAAAAACTATATTACATGAATGTTAACTGTATTATCTAGGAGAAAGGAATACAGGTGGCCTTGTCCTTGATAAGTAACAGCTGTGTTAATTACCCAATACTGCCTCGCCCCTGATGAGTCACAGCTATAGCCAATAAGGATAAATGTGATAAATGGGAGTGGGTTAGCTGGTGAGGGGAATTATCTTGGAGGATCATGAAGAAGAAGAAGAATGCTGGGGGAAAGAGCATCACTGCTGTGAGGTCAGTCTGGGTCTGCAGTTAGAGCCTGTTGCTGGAACCTGCAGTCATAGTCTGGCTGGGTAAAAGCCTGCAGTCAGAGTCTGCAAACTAATACCTGCAGCCATAATTTAGCAGGAAGTAATCAGCAGTCAGAGGCTGCAAGGGAAACCTACAGTAGGAGCTTGCTGCAGCCAGAGTCAGTGAATGGTTGGAGTCAGGATGTCTAAGCTGTAAAGAGGAATAAACCAGGATCCTTTTCATGCTGTGATAAACAAGAGGTCTGTGTCATGGCTCATTTCTGTGCTCTAACAAGAGGGCTGCTGCAACAATATTACAGTTATCAGGAAAGCATTTTGGTGGAGTAATCTGAAAGCAAACAGGCAAAGATATATAAGAACATTTCTATAATCTTGGAAGAATGATAATTTGGAAACTGGATGTTTGATACACAATTACCTGAGGCATAAACAGTTTATGCTTTTAGAAGGAGTATCTACTCCATACAAAGACAGAAGGAAAAAAAAAAAAAAGGCTAGACTTGCAAGATTGAACACCTTTCCTTGTGTGAAGGACTCTGTGAACAGTGTGTAGGATGGATTTATTGTTTTGTAACATAAAGGAAAAAACCTATAGCAGTCTGACAAAAAGCAGTAGCCAAAAAAACCCTAATGGCATCCCTGGTATAGACTGAGGGGAGTTAAGTTTTATCAATGCTTGATGCAAGATCCTTAATTGCTAGTCTATAATTTATACATCTTTGTGTCTAAAATCCACAGAATTCCCACTCTACTTTGATAATAAACAAAATTATTTCTCTGAGATGGTTTATCTCTTTGAAATCATTGACTAACAAGTAATTTTCTCTTTTTTCTTTTCTCCTTTGGGTGTTATTTAACATCTAAAAACAATGTTTCAGCAATATTGGAATCTTGTTCGACATTCCATAACTGAAATTATTCAATCACAGAATTACTGGTGTAATTTAGAATAGTTGCAGATGAAAAGAAGCTGTTGCCAACTACACAATAGAATTCATGGTTTCTGTTTTGTAACATCATTAAATTTCAGGTAGGCCATTCTTCTTAAGAAAACACTATTGCTATAAACAAAAAAAAAAAAAAACCAAAAAAATCCCACTATATATACATTTGAAGTACTAGTGCCATGAATACTTTGGCATTGTATCCATTTATAATTTGCTTGTTCATATTGAAACCATGTAGATTGAACTTTGGAATTAGGTTATTGTGAGAGACTGGAGGAGGATTCTGGCTCAAAACATTTCAGGCTCATGTGGTGGAAGTGTCATGTCAGGTCTTGCCCTGGCAAGGCAATGCCCTGCTCCACACACTCTGCACCCCCAGGGCCTGTATCCCAGTCCCGCAGTGGGGACAATCTCTGGCACATGGGAGGCAATGCTCCATACCTCAACTCTGGAGCACCTAACCCAGCTTCTGGGTGGCAAAATGACCAGAAGTCCCACATGCGGGAAGGGCCCAGGAAAGCCAAAGCATACTTAAGCCAGAGCATGAGGTCTTGATCCTACCTCTTCTTGGGTTTTAAATCAGCTGTAATTCTACTAGAGCCACAGGTGATACCTATATTTGTTCTTTTCTGTATCTCTTCTCTCTTTCTTCTTCTCAAATTTGAATAACTAATAATTGGATGAATTGGAGTTTGCTAAGTGAATGCTTTGTGAAACGCTTTATTTTTCATTTGTTTGCTTTATTTGTTGTTTTAAACTTTTGCTAGAGTTCTCTTATTTTCTGAAGTTTGTCAGTAAAGTTTTTATTCTTTTGGCCTCTTAAAGAGTATCTTGTTGGGTACATAGAAGAATCTCAAGCCTTTTTTAGACTGTTGTTGCTCAAGCTTTGGGGCCTTGCAGTTATACAGCCACATTAATCACAGTTTTCTGGTAGTTGTTTTACAGGGTAGAGATGCAGCACGTAGATTTTGGCAAATCCAACACCCCCCATACAAAGAACTTTTCATTAAGTAAGTGCATCTACTTTGAGTACACCTGAAAAATACGAATATGAATGATGCTCAGATGCCTTAAGCATTCATTTATTTTGTAATTTAAAATTCTGTTTAGGAAGATAAAAATGAATTCCAATGAGATCTTATATCATAAAAATATCCTCCTTACTGAATGACTGCTGTTGATTTACCGATTAAAGACTAGGAATACTATACAATGAAAAGAAAATTGTTGAAAAGAAAAACATACATGGTAACATTTTTTTTACTTTGTAGGGCAGAAAAAAGCAGCTTAATAAGAGAAATGGCAGAGAAATACAGACATTTTGAAATTACATATCACCAAATAAGACTGAAGTAACACTCTTTTGTTATACAATTTCTTTATACCTATCAAGCATATGCAGCTGGAAAAGAAAAGATAAGAATGTGGTTAAGAGGAGGTCTAAGAATGAATGCAAATAAAACATTTAAATAATACTCTTTTTTTTCAGTCAGTAAGAAATGATCCCTGATAGATTGTTTTGATTCAGTTGTACTGAATATTAATGTTTGAGCTTCAGCAGAATTCTCTAAAAGTTCAGATCAAACTTAAAATTCAATTTGATCTTTATTTTAAAATTTTATTTAATTCACATTTTTTACTGTCATCAGTTTTCTTTTCACAGATGCATACCTAAGTATAGCCAGGATTTCTGAAGTATCATAAAACAGTATAATGACAAAAAACTCTGTTGACAATGAAGACATGAGGAATTGATGTGTGTCCATACAGCAATCACCATACAGGATTTTAAAAGATATACAATAATTCAATATCATACTAGCTGTTTATAAAACAAATATAATGATATTACACTTATCAATAACTAGGTACTCTTTTTTTCTTCATCTATAATATATTATTGTTAATGACACTTTGGATACCTGGCAATACATAAAATGATACTGCTTTTCAGATTTAACTAATAATGTTTCCTGATCAATCCATGGTTCCAATGATTTATTTTCAGCTGCCTATCTATCATGTGGTGGTTTGTTGTCTCTCTATCTAAAAGAAGGACTTATATATGAATCATCTTGTATTTGTTATTGTACACATGCTCCTATTAATACTGGAGGAAAAAGGATTAGTCTCCACTGAAATGGGGTTTATGTCACTTTTCTTTATATTTAATTAGTTTTATTTAATTTCTTAGAGTTAATAAAGGAATACCACAGATATGATGTGTTATAAGACTACAATGACATATAACCACGAATCCTGACTCTGTCTGCACTTACAGAATTGTAGGAACTGTCCAGTAAACATTCTGATCGCAGAAGCACAGAATAGCTCAAATGAGAAGGGCACTCAGGAGATCTCTAGCCCAACCTTCTGCTCCAAACAGGGTCCAACTATGGAGTTAAACCAGGCAGCTCAGGGCTTTATCCAACTGAATGTAGAAAAAAATCCAGAGAGGGATGCTGCACAAATCTCTGTGCAGCTTCCTCCACTGTTAGATCATGATCATGAGAAAAAACAGGTTTTCTTCATACCCAGTCTGAAAAGCTCCTGTTTCATTTTAAAACTCTTCTCTTGTCTTTCTGCTGTGTAATGCTATTAACAGCCCATCTACCTTGTCCCATAAATAGAAGGTGCTTCTCTAACATACCCCAAAAGCCTTTTCTTTCCTGGAGAGAGCAAGCTCATCTTCCTCAGTATTCCTTCACAGGTCAGGTGCTCCAAAGCACAAGCACCCTGGTGGCCTCTGCTAAAGTCATTCAAGTATAGCAGTATCTTGCTTGTACTGGGAATATAGAATATTTCCAATTGTATTGGAAACAGTAGCCTAGATGTGATCTATTGAATGTCTAATAATAATTTTAATAAAACCTGCATCTCAGTCCTTTGTCTTACAGCTAAATATTCCCCAATGGCTCCAGATAGAACCTCTGAAAAGGAAACCAAAAGAATACTTCTAAAAGAAATAGGAAAACATCAGGAGTTTTTGAGATTCTTAATTTCACTTTTAATTATGTCAGTAAATTCTTTAGAAAGTCTTAATGTAAACAGGCCAAAAGTAGGGTAAAAGAGACATGGTGTGACCATACCTAATAACTTGCTTTCTTTTCACTTTATCTGTGGAAATCTTCACTTCTGGTGCAGAAAAAAAACCAGAACTAACTCAGGATGTATTCATGTAGATATTCCTACAAACCTATCTCAGGATCTTGCCTCTACTCTGCAGGCAGACCACTCCCACCTAGTCTCAAAAAAGAACAAGGAATAAGTTGTGAAATATTACTTTAAAGACTGCTCAAGGGATGATGAAGTGTATGAAATACAGCTTTAAATTATACTACTGAAAAGCACTTCCTTCTATGTGTCTAGGTATGACATTTTATGTTCTGAACCTTGTTATATACAAAAATAGAGCACAGTGTATGTAAGTGGAACAAATAATTTATTAACCTAATTATAATCTTAACAATTCAGTGAAAATACCAACTTCTTTGTAGTTCAGTTACAGCAATAGTATGAGATTGGGTTCCTTTCAGATTTAAGATTGTTGGACTCGATGAGCTCGAAAGCTCAATGAGTTGGAAAAGACTTCCAACATTGTTAATTCTGTGATTCTGGTGAAAATTTCAGAAAAAAAACGTGAGGGTGGAACACGGAGCTGCCAGCCTGCTGCCTTCTTCAGTGGGAGAGGCACAACAGTGGGTGGAACCTTTGCCTCTGGCCTTGGTTATTCTTAGGTTTATCTTTATAAATGTTATCATCCATTTGCATCCTTCTCCTGGTCTGCCAGCTAAAGTTCTTCCCCATGCAGGCAAAGGGCTGTGCATTGTCAGGCAGTGACGGAGGTGGGGGTGTCACCCCTTCCCCAGTGGGGCCACCACAGAGCTGCAGCTGGGGCAGGGGAGGCAGCAGCCACTGGCCCCAGCACAGGGGTTAACCCAGCGACACCCAGATCAGGCCATGGCAACACTGAGCCCCTAAACTGCCAGGTTAACACACAGCAAGGCCATCCCCTTTACAGGCTGACAGGATATTTACTGAGCTACAGAAGAAACATATGGGAATATAATCATGTTAAATACACACATGTATCTCCATACTGCTAATCCTTGTTTTTCTGTCAGCTAGATAATGATTCACAGCTATGTTCTCATTAAAAAAAGGCAATGCAGCAAACTGTAAATAAACTGTTTTTGCTCCCCTCCTTCACACTTAATTCCAAACTTTTACTTGGTAACTGAAAGACAAACTTTATGTCCTTTCCAAACAGCTGATTAAGGAGCAGAATATGCTTTACTCTTCTTTTCATTGCATGCAGTCTAATAACTCTTTACTTTCCACTGATTATGCTACCTCAATTAAAGTGGTTCGTGCAAAATAAATCAGCAATACAAACAGATTTGTTTCTCCCAGACTGAATAAATTTGGTCACAAAACTGGAATAATAGAATTAAGTCGCTCGGAATGTTTTTGATGACAATGACCTGAAAAGATGTCTCTCTCATTTTCAATGTCTGTTGATGCAATATAAATATTATGCCAATACATGTTACTGGTTCATATAGGAGTTTATTGTAGAGTTTATTTTTTTTTATTTTGTTTGCATATAAAAGTTTAGAAAATATATTTGGTTCATCTAAGACCTAGTGAAAGCATGTGATAATTTACGTGAATGACTGAAAAAAAACCATTTCAAAACAGAGTATTTAAATCAATACACTGCAGAGCCTGAAAAATGGACTGAGCAGTTGATATACTTGGGAATGTCATAAGAAAAAAAATATAGAGAAAGGAATGGAATAGTGGCATGGCACAAGCTGAGCTCTTTAAAGGCTTGGGAATGGTTTAAAGATTAACTGAAAAATATATTTTCTGTCATCATCAAAATTTTGACATGTAGGAAATTCCTATTTAGATAGAACTTCCCTCTTTACTTGAGAGGACTAAAAAATGTATGTGGAAAGATCAGAAACATAGACTTCTCATTTCTGTTTTTTAAATACTAGAAAATTAGACAGAGACAGGCCTATATGTCCTAATGCAATGGCTACCAGAGGAGCTGGCTGATGTTGCTGAGGGAGCAACCCTATAATTTTCAAAATCAAATGGAAGTTGTGAAAGGTTTCTGATGACTGGAAAAAGGTAAACATCAGATCCATCTTCCAGGAGAAGGCTCCAAGTAAAGGTCTCATCTCAGCTGTTATGGGACAAATCCTATCAGAGGCTATTTCTCAAGACACAATAGACAGTTTAGGTAACTGGAGGCAGCCAGTTTATATGTACCAAGGGCAACTCATGCTTGGACAACCTAACTGCTTTCTGCAACAAAGTGATTATTGCTGATGCTTCACACTTTGACATTAGGAAGGTCTTTGATACAGTCCCTCACAGTCTCCTTACTACTGAAATTTTGAGATATGGTGTGGGCAGGTAAACAGTAAGGTGCATAGAAAACTGACTGAACTGCTGGACTCTAAGACCAGTAGCTAATGCTGAAAAGAGCAGATGCTGGACTGGTGCATGCTGATGTTGTGGCATCTTTCAGGAATCAGTCCTGGAACAAATGCATCTTAATGTCTTTATAACAACCTAGATGATGGGACAGAGCATGTTCTCAGAAAAATTGTGAACAACCCCAGAGTATGAAGAGCATATAGAGGGGCAGGACTGTTACTAAGAGGAACCTGGAGAGGTGGGAGAAATGGCTAGCAGGAACCTCAGGAAGTTCACTAAAAGCAAACAGAAAAGTCTTCACCTGGAGAGCAGTAAACACAATTACTAGTACGTGTGGCAGTTAACCAGCTGGAAAGCCGCTTTGCAAAAGCTGGTGGACTCTAAGCAGATGATGAGCCAGCAGTGCATCATAGCAGCAGAGGCCAATTGCCTTCTGGGCTGCACAAGCAGGACTGCAGCCAGCAGACTGAGGGACATAATCCTTGTCCTCAATTCAGCACTGGTGAGACCATGACAGCAATGTTTTGTTTTTCCACAGAATCTGGGCTGCCCCTTACAAATAAACATGGGCATCCTTGGGCTTGTCCAGCACAGGCCACTGCGTTGGTCATGGAGCTGGAGTACACGATAGACTAGGAAAAGCTGAGAAGACTGGTTGACTCAGCCTGGAAAAAAGGAAGGCTTAGTGAAACCATATTGCTGTCTGCAACTACCTGATCTGAGGGTTTGGAGGACATAGAGCGATCTCATGGAAGTGGCCAGTGATTGGAAGAGATCAAAGGATAATAATCAGAACATGGGAAATTGGAGCAAGTTACCCAGAGAGGAGTGCAGTGAATGTGGAACGCTGGAGCCTTGTGGATATAGTCCTGCACAGCCTGACTGAATTGGTCCTGCTTTTAGAAGGATGTTGGACTAAACTACAAGAAGTCCTTCCTGGCCTTAATATTTTTTGATTCAGTGATTCCATTATATAATTTTACTGCTTGTGAAAATAGAAGGGGTCTTTTTTGTTTTATTTTGGGTCTGTTTTTTTTTTTTGTTTGTTTGTTTGTTTGTTTGTTTGTTTTTAACTGAGATATTCTCAATGGCAAGGCAATCCAAGTCCATTTCCCCAGCTAGCCTACCTGGACTTGATTTATTTTAACAGCTCTAGAGAGTGGCAACAGATTATTTTTAGATACTAAATAAGTCTCATTTTAGACAAAACTTCAGTTCCACAAAGTATGGGTTGGAATACATACTTCATAGGGGTTTCTGAATTTTCATTTAAGGTTAACAAATGTAGTGAGTAAGCAGCACTGAAAAAAAATCCAGAACTTGACCATTTTAAAAAAGAAGATCTTACTAGGCTAAAAAAACACACTTTTGTTGTTTGTTTTTTTCTCCTGTGGTTTCGTGAAACAAACTGTAAAAAGCTAATTCCCCAATTTTTTGGCACCTTTTCTTTGCTGGGCAAACAATAGCCTATATCTAAAATAAATTTTTTAAAAAAATTATAAAAACATTTTTAATAAATATATATATATAAAGGAAGAAAAAATGTATTTGAAATCTCTGTGTTAATTATTTTTGTAATTTTGGAAAATGTGAATAGAAGGACTTTAAAATATGAGACAGATGGACTGTATACTCTGTCATTTTAGGAAAATCTTTGCTCTTAATAATTCATGTGTCTTGATTTCTCTGCCACTATTTAAAGCTGAAATAGCAGCTGGAAAACATTAAAGAGTTATGAAAGCATAGGATACATATATTTAATGAGGCTCATGCCAAATGATATAGGATATTTTATCACCAGCATGAGAAGAAGTTAAAAACAAAAATATCTTACTCCTCTGTGAATTAATATCCTTTTTTTACTCATCAATAATTCATTCGGTTCTTGTGGCTACTACGCAGTGTGAGTTCTGTGTCCTAGATCTGAATAAAGTAGAATTTATGCCCCAATTTTCAAAAAGAATTATATAATTTCTTGACCAATAGATCTTTAGGTGCATATAGAAACTGTAGCTGGAAGGACTTCAATTTTTTAATTTTACTTTTTTGGTTTGTTTTACAACTTATTACTCTTTGGAGGTGTATTGCATTCTGACACTTGGGCTTTAACTGTAGAAATGTGAGGAAGAATTGCAATAATACCTGTGAAAGCACACGTCTTATAAGTCAAATGAAATACACTATTATTTCAGGCACTTTGGGTTTGGTTGCAGTCATGGAATTAGATGGCTGGCTATCAGCTGTTCAGACTTTAGGGGAGGAGAATCAAAACAAGGCCCTGAATAACTTTTTAACTCATAGCAGAAGAGAGCGAAATTATAGACAATGTCATCTGAACACTGATGAGTAACTCTTGAGCAACAAAGTACCAATCTACTGGTTGACAGGGCAACACAGGCACAGAAGTTAGGGTGGAATGGAATTGAAGCTAGGTGAGTTAACAGGCCACATGCTCCTGGAAATTAGGGAGTAAACTGGAAGGAAGAGTAATGCTTATTCTCCTTCTCAGTAAGTTAAGAGCTTTCAGATATAATGTGTCATTGGAAGGATTTTTTTTGTTGTTGTTTTTGTTATCTTTAAACTTAAATTCTTTGTCAGAAAATTTATTCTAAATTCATTCCACTTAGCTTCTGGCACCTTCCTGAGGAATCTAACCTAGGCACAAAAATGGCATAAACTATTTCTGTACTTAACAGAATGACACCTCAAGAGAGAAATTTAAATAAGTTCTGAATCATGCCATGGAGAGCCTACTTCTCTCCAACAGGTATAGACACAAATATCTGTTTGAAGACTAAATTGAGATTGAATAAATCCAGATTTTGTGCTGTTTTAAGCAAATGGAGGGTTAAAACCATTCAGACCCATGTCAAGTTAATTAGGAAGGTACTAGCAGGATTGCATAAGAGAGTAAGTAGTGTATTGCCTGTTTTGTTCTGTCTTTCTGGTGCTACACAGTAAAACAAGAATTTCATCTTTCCCTTAAAAAAAAAAAAAGAAAAAAAAAGAAAAAAAAAAAAAAGTACAAATCTACTCACAATCTCTGAAAAGAAAATAAATTTACAATGTGGTCTAACAAGTAATAAAGCAATATTTCCCTGAGCAGGCAAGAGGATTAAAAATCTCTCCCACAAGGATATGAACTTTGTAGCAAAGCACTTCTACCAGACTAGAAGATGTGGATATGAAAGTACAAAATATCCCACATTGACTGTCTGGCTGCATTGATTGTTTTATCTGTTCACAGCACTGCTAAGGCTGCTCTAAAGATCAGAGGTACCTAACTCCTGTATTACCTACCTCAAAGTCAACCTCTGGAGAGTGATTCCACTCATTCTGAAGTAGTCACCTGGTCCAACCTTCCCTTACTGAACCACAGCTTCTCCAGGCATATTTTGCTCTGCACAAAGAGACCTTAAGAGCAAAATGCATGTTCCCATGAGCACCCAGAGAATTTTTACTGTCTGATAGATACAGCTGAGAAGTAGGACTTGCAAAATACAGGCTAATCATTAATGTTCTGCCTAATCTAACCTTGAGCTAACTTGGGTCTCATCAGTCATCTGGGAAAAACTTGGCTTTCCTTGCTTCTTGGAACAGCATAACCCTTATATTGTCAATTTGAGATCTCCCACCTCCCTGCTCTTTCTGTTTTTTAGTTTTTTTATATGTTCCACAGTGTTGGTGTTTCTGTCCTAGATCCTTGTGATGGTATTACTGTCTCAGCACTTCTATTTCTCCATTTTCACTCTACTTATCTTGCCTGGCTTTGACTTCTGTAGTCTGTCACAACACAGCAACAGTGTTTGTGATAAAACTTGGTGAATGTCACACATCTATTCTGCAAAGAGCTGAGGTTTGAATTACAGGTGGCTCAATCCCTGGCCATTGGTAACCTAAGGGCTTGATTCAGAAACCTAGGCCTGCAGTTACCATTAAGGGTAACTTAGGATGTAGTTATCAACAATATTGGTCTCCCCTAGATTTCTTCCAAAAAGCTGCTGTTCTCTTATCTGAAAAATATCTTTTTACATGGGTTCACTACCCCTCCTAACTTTGATGGGAAGTTATGAAAAGCCTCCTCTTTCGGCTGCTCTGAAGGTGTTGATTTGCCTCAGTCTCTTTGAAAGCAGATAATTCTCCTCTTTGTTTATTGAAGAAGCCTTTTAGTACAAGATATTTTAGGCTGTGGAATGCCTTAGTTGCAGATTCAGATATTCTTGTCCTGGGTTTGGCTGGAATAGAGTTAATTCTCTTCACAGTGGATGTGTTTTGGATCTGTGCTGAACACTTTGATGGCAGTAGAAATGGTTTTGCTATTGCTGAGCAGGGCTTATACAGAGCCAAGGCCTTTTCTTCTTTTTGTACTGCCACACTGGGTGAGGAAATTGAGGCTGCAGGGGGAAGTTGGAAGGAGACACTGCCAGGGCAGCTGAGGCAGCTGACTCCATGTGACCGAAGGATATTCCAGACCATATGAGATCATGCTCAGCAATAAAGTGAAGGAAAGAAGGAGGAAGTGAGGAACATTTGGAGTGATAGCATCTGTGTTCCCAAAGAAACATTTATGAGTGATGTGCCCCAGCTCTCCTGGGGATGGCTGAACACCTGCCAGCCCATGGGATGCAGTGAATTAATTCCTTATTTTGCTTTACTTGTGTGTGTGGTTTCTGCTCACCCTACGTAAACTGTTTTCATCTCAACTCACAAGCTTTCCAGCTTTCAGTCTTCTAATTGTCTCCCCAGTGCTTCTGGTGGAGGAGTGAGAGAGCTGCTGTGTGAGGCTTTCTTGTTGGCTGGGGTTAAAACCCCAACATATTCTTAGGTGCGGTGTAACACAAGAGTCATACAAGTGAAGATCCTTCCTCAGCTGGGGAACTTTCTTCATATTAAAAACTATCAAACAGAAAGCATTCCTTCTTGTTGTTGTTGTTGTTGTTGTTGTTGTTGTTGTTGTTGTTGTTGTTGTGAAAATGACCGGAATCACTCCTTATGCTTCTCCAGATGGAAATCATGTAAATGGAGGTTTTTAGCACATCAAATTTGAACTCAGCAGTCTTAATCACAGATAGTGTGAGATTCCACCTAAAGTACTGTGTCCAGGTCTTGAGTCTTCAGCACAGGACAGACATGAATCAGTTAGAGTGGGTCCAGAGGAGGACCATAAAGATTATTCTGGGACTGGAGCACCTCTCCTACAAAGACAGGCTAAGAGAAATGGTGTTGTTCAGCCTGGAGATGAGAAGACACTGGGGAAACATTTTAGCAGCCTTTAAGTACTTAAAGGAAGTTTAAAAAAAAAAAAGGGAGAATGACTTGTTCCATGGACAGACAGTGATAAAACAAAGGGAAACCGTTTTAAACGGAAAGAGTAGAGATTTAAATTAGGTTTTAAGCAGAAATTCTTTATTCAGAGGGGAGTGAGGCACTAGAACAGTTTGCCCAGAGAAGTTGTGGATGCCCCATCTGTGACAGTGTTCAAAGCCAAGTTGGATGAATCCCTGAGCAACCCGATCTAGTGGCAGGTGTCCCTGCCCATGGCAAAGAACAGGGATTTTGGAATAGATGATCATTAAAGTGCCTTCCTACCCTAACCATTCTTTGATTCTATGACTATGCAGGTTCTTGATTAAACGAGTCAGGTGCAGCCTTAATTCTCTTATATATCAAAGCTACACTTAGTGAAAAAATATCTTTTCATATTCACTATAAATCAAGTCCTGTCAATTGCATTACATATCATGTGGCATACCTAAATTTTTTTAACAATGAATTTTTTCCTTTTTAAGGTCCATTTATTTTATTTTATTTTATTTTATTTTATTTTATTTCATTTCATTTCATTTCATTTCATTTTATTTTATTGACTGGTCAAAATTTCAAATCTCATTTTGTTTCCATAGGGATTAATAACAAAAACAACCACTCTGGCAGTCCTCTGCCTTCTGCAATGCAAACTTTGAAAGACATTTGGTACTTAATGTAGAAATGAGTAGGCTGAACCCAACTGTTTGAGTGCTCTGAGGTGGACATAAAAGAATCACTTGGGCTATGAACAACAAACAGAACTTCTCTGGTGATGAGATTAAGCATTTTCCCAAATAGGGAAATTGTAATTGAGCTGCTCTTGTGTGTGGGATTCATAGGTTCAAAAGTGCATGGAGTTCCACTCTGAAAGAAATGATCTTTGAGTGACATAGAATTTTACCGCTGAAAAAAGAATGAAGTCTCCTGATAACAGATTTACTCATCAGTCACTTAGGTGGCTTGTCTGGCCTCCATAATGAACACAAACAGCATTGAACACCCTCAGTATCTTAATCAGACTGTTATAATTTTCTACACATTACAAAACAGGCTATTGTCTTACTAACTCTGAGGCTTATCAGAAAAATCATTATTGGCAGGAAATTTTAGTAAGGTCTGTGGTAGGTTTTTTCTAACATCTGAGAAGACTTTATCTCCCATTGTTTTTGCATGCTAAAATAATATCAAGAGAATGAAATTATAGAGATGTCATGAGGTGAACAGGCCCAGAGGAAACACTGAGCCACAGAGAGCTATAAATGGCAAATACACCTCTAAAACGTTTATAAAATTATTGTGTTAATGAAAAAAAGAAATTCCTGATAAAGTTTTGGAAATTTGGAAAGAAAACATAGTTGAAATGGTCTAAGGACAATAACAAAAATATTTTCTGTGTGATAGAAATTATAATCAAGAAAACAGAAAAGGAGAGATGTGGCATGGAAAATAAAAAGATTGCACACAACTAAGCATGAAGGTTGTATTAAAGGGCAGTCCATAGGGAGTGAAAGAGCCATTGCCCTAGGAAACAATGCTCTGAGAAGGCAGGAAAGAATTCAAGGTGGGGTGTGTTCTTTTGCTTTTGGTTTTTTTCTTTTTGGTTATTTATTTGTTTGTTTGTTTGTTTATTTGTTTGTTGTTGTTGTTTTGTTGGGTTTGTTTTGTTTTGTTTTAATTTACATAGCTGCTGGTAAGTAAAGAAAAGAGGCACTGCATGCTTAAAACTCCTTGCCTTGTAGCTGGGTTTTCTACAGCTCTTGTCAAGATGGAATGAGAATAAACCAATGACAGCAAAAGAAGGTTTTTTATTTTATCCACACAAATCTCTAAGCAGACAAGGATTATGGCAAGGACATAAATAGAAGCCAGAAACAAAGGAAAGAAAGGAAGGGGGAGAAAATCAGCAAATTGGACTGAATTACTATAACAGGCCTCAGTTTTATTAGATCTCAAGCAAGTTATTGTTAAGTGCTTACTATATTGTATGCATATGAATATTATAAATAAATGCAATAATACAATCCTCCTGTAGCCTTGTTCTTTTATCTGCTACAGGGGAAATTAATGTAAAAGTATGTCAGCAAAAGTAAATCTCAGTAAAACAGACAGCCAAAAAGTAAGGAAAATTTTCTTACTTTTAGTACTAAGAAATGCTTAGTTGTCCATTTACATCCTCCCAAATGCTGTCTTTAGCAACACATCATGTATGCTGTATTTTGTGCTCAGATGCCAAAAAGCATGAACAGCAACAAAAAAAGTCCATCATGACAAGGGTGAAGAAAAATATTAGCCTACACAACAGATTTTCTGGGAGTGTGGTTTTATAATACAAGATAGATAGAACTGGAAGTAATGTTCAAATCTGCATGCATGTTTTGAAATTTTCTGCACTTACATATATATAGCAACCCTGCTTGCAAGTGATAAGGAAATCCTCCTCTTGTACAGAATAAAAAACCCGACATAATCATGGTCTATTCATATTTCAATCATATTTTCATTGGAATTGTATATTTATTTTTTAACCTTATATATGCCAAAGCATTTCACTGATCTATTGTGTGGCAAATGCTAAGAATTTTAGTCGTTAGTGAGCTACAAGCTGAAATTCCAGCCTGCTCTTTAGTTAAAACTGTGATGTGGACAGACATCAGGGCGGTGATGGTAATTCCCAGGTTGCTCAGGAACTCCCCAGCCAGGGATCTGCATACCTGAGATAACTGATTGCAGTCAAAGAACTTTCATCTAGTTGACTGACTGCACCACTAGCCACCTTCACCATCAGACGTTTTGTCCAGAAGGATACTGTGAGGGACAGTATCAAAAGCTGTGCTGAAGTCCAAAGTCTACTGTCTTTCCTAGATCACCTAAGTGGGTTACCCTGTCACAGAAGGAAATCAGATTCAACAAGCAGGACTTTCCCCTCATGAAGCTGTGCTGTCTGGTACCAATGACTGTGTTGTTCTCCAGATGTTTTTTCAGTACTTCACAGAGTAACCTTTTCTATGGTTTTATCAAACATTGAAGTGAGACTGACAGGTCTGAGATTTTCAGGGTTCTCCTTCTTCTTCTTCTTGAAAATTGGGACATTTTACATCTTCCAGTCATCTGGAACCTCTCTGGATCCCCGAGACTGCTCAAAAAATCAAGCTGTCCTTAAATTTGCCAATTTATATCCCATGTAAATTATCCCAAGGACCTTCAGACAGCTCCTGCTGCAGAACTGATCAAGCTGTAGAGAACAAATATTTGTAAAGACCAATAGAGAACTGCTCATTGAGATACAAAAAAGGTCATGCAGAGCAGCATTTTGTACACAGTTGAGATATTTGAGAGATGTTTTATACATAGTAGGGTAATTGATAGCAGTGGGTTATTCATATGTTGGAGTGGTCACATAGGATCGTGGAGCAACTGGAATTTTATCCAATCCTGTTGAAGATGCCACTGCAGTGATTATTGCAGTGGAGACCCCCATTGCCATCAGACAACAATTGATCATGCTGTTCAAGAGGCTTGATTTCCCATATGAGTGTTATCATTTGCCAAGATCCTGATAAATTAGTTTTGCCTTTTAACAAACACTTTGTCCATGAGACTGTCAGTGCCTCCCTAAGAATTCACATACACATAATTACTATAGTAGGATTAATGTGTCTGGAAAAGTGCAGGCAATTTTATTTATGTTTCAGGTCAAGAGTGCGTTTGGAGCTTAGCTGCAAGGGAATTACAAATTTCAGGGACAAAACCCAGACCTGAAGACAAAATGGCCTAATCAACTGCAGTCTTTTATGAAATAGGATAGCAAAATTTGAAAAAAAACAAGTGATTTATCAGGAAGTCATTAAAAATCTCCAGCTATGCATACTTTCCAATTAATTGACCATAGCTTTGAATGAAGGCAAAGCAGAAAAGAACTGAAAATAGGTGGATTTTAAAGACGTGGATCTTAAAATATGTAGGTTTAGCTCAAACACTCCAGTTCTGTGGATCATAGGAAATTCATGGATATGGAAAAGGGAGTCTTCTTAAAAAGAATATTTGGTTCAAAGAGGTTCCTGCCCCAAACATGATGAAAGTTCTAGCATGCTTGAGATAAGGTCTGTCTCTGGATTTTAATAACAGAACTGTTAAAATGCTTTACTTATTAGATTTATAAACCAGTATCAGTCAAGGGATCTGCTTTTCAAAAATAACACCTGTACATTGGTGTTTCCACTGATGGGCACATGGGGCAGGGACTGCAATGTGCAGTGGGATGAGGGATACACTGTCCATTATCTTGATAAAACCAAGTCATATACCTGAAACAAAAGCAGAAAAATGCTTTTAGATCCAGTAATACAAATGTAGCTAGTAAGAACTGGCCTTCCTATTTTTGCATACACCTTTCAATTTTAAGATAGTAAAGTTTTATATTTTGTTTCAAACTAAATGTCTCATGAAGTTTAAGAATTCAGATTAGCATAATTATCTTCATCAACCAGATTCATAATCTTTCCAAATAATACTATCCAGGTAGTACTTAAGCACTAAACAAAGCTAACTACTTGCTATGCTTACACAGTGGAGAGTGTTAACACTTCTTTTCATGCTTTATTGACTTAAATCTATGTCAACTATCTCATTAGTTTCTGAGAATCAATCTCTACTTAATGCATTTGTAATTTGTTATAGTACACTCTATAACTGTGTGAAATACCTCATACTATTTTCTGGTTTTCTTCTTCATTCTTCTCTTTCACACGTTTTATCTAGTTTATCATATTTAATCTCATCTACATTTGAATCACTTTGTGAAACAAAGAGTTTTTTTTAAAAAAATCTGACCACTGGTGTGGTGTATCCCAGTGCTGGAGATCTATTATGTGGGGAGGAAAAATAGGATGACCACTATCTTTTTTATAAAAAAGAAATGGTTTTTACATGTTTAAAATTAAAAGCCACACACTTGACACTTTTGACACATGAGTGAATCAAGACATTCTTGAGATATGTCTGGGATTTCATTTTTACTACTATATTTCTCTTTTTTAGGCCAGTCAATACTGTGATACTGTTGGAACGCTGTGCTAAACCTCCCTGAAAATATTTTTTTACAAAGTATAGGGTTTTTTTCCTTTTTATTCATTGAGAAGGTAAAAATTAAAATCTTGACTCGAAAAGAATTTAGTAATCTAAAGATTACCAAAGTAATATAAAAGATTTCTTAGTAATTTTGACATCAAAAATAAGGTAAATTTGAAAAATCGTATTTAATTTGTTTCAAAAGAGTCAAAGAGTTAAAGATAAATATTTAACCTGTTTTAGAAGATCACAAAGACATTAGAAACTCTTGTAGGAAGGAAGTAACCCTCGGTAGATCTAATCATCTGGGATACTTCAGAGATGTGACTTCACCTGATTAGTGTGGCCTCTCTTGCAGTGGTGTTTAAGCAGAAAAAAAATCTTTTTGTGTATTGAAATAACCTTGAAACTCCAGTTCTATGATACATAGTCATGCAGTCTATTTTTAAATGTTCACTACATCCCACACTTTTAAATTAGCATAAATAGTGTCATTTGGGGTTTCTTTGTACTCAAATACAAAAGCATCCAATTAAGCCAAAGCTTCCAGATATATGTGACAGCACATAACCTCTGTGGAAAAATCAACGCCAGAATCAAGAGATACATGAGAGATAAAGTCAGTTCTTTACTTAAGTATGAACTATCCATTACTATTGGCTGAATTCTCAGCACATTGTTTCTCATTATTTACCTATTTTAAGTGAAATAGAAACTGCAATTTCAGTTAACTGGACCCACTGCCAACAGTACAATTTGATTTGAAAACTAATACTTTGTATGACTTTGTACTTGGGTAACTAGAGAGGATTGTGTCATTACAAGAAGACAGTAACAAGGACAGATCAGTTTGTACCCATTGCCCTTTGCCTTGCAAGGTTTGTCACAAAGATGGATTAGTGTTGTACTATTTTCTCTTCTCATTATGCTCTACCTAAAAGAGAATGAGGCATCAGAATTTTAATTCCTCCTGTTTTTAACACTTCACATATTCTGTAGTTTCTAGTAGAATGGTAGTTTTTCTTACTTCATTCAGTGCTTTGTTTTGAGTAACTTAACTGTTTGAGACACTATGATAGTGTTTAAGTTCTGCTGTGCATATTCTGATTCTCATAGATATCTTTCTGACCATTGTGAACTGGAAAAGGATCAAACACATACTGACACATGCAACACATACAACAAACACATACAAATGTTTTATTTTGAGTTTGATTTTGGGAAGCAGTTTCCATTTTCTTCTCATGATAATTTGCAGACATAATTAGTCAGGTACATTATTATCTGGCTTGCTCTTTGCAGCACTAATGAAGTCAACGCTACAGTCAACGCACAATGGATTACTTCCAGCAGTCCTAGGTATGAAGATTAATGCCAAACACAGGCAAAAAACCCACCAAATATGTCTCTAAACCTTGTCATAAAAAATGCAGTATTAAGCCAGTTATAGAGGTTTTATTGTTGTTTCTAATTTTGGCAGCTTCAATCCAGATAAATCTCTTTAGAAGCAAATGGTTTCATCTGGCTATTTACAGATGCCAACCTCTCCATATTGACTATAAAAGGAATTTATATATATGAATTTTTATTTATTTTCCTAAAACCCACATTTTTTAAATAGCTCACACAATAGTATGTGAGCATCCGTATCATATCAATACTTGTCTGGGGAATATTGAAAATACATGTCTACTGTAGATAAAAGTTGAAGCAATTAGTCCCAAAACCCAAAAATATTTAAGTTTTGAGTTGTTCACAAGTCTTCATTAACATACATTTTTTTGTCTATAATCCAAATGTTCATTTCTGTGTACATTCTTTCCTTCAAAAGAGAGTGTATCTTTCAGCTTGCATATAGATCAGTCACTTTGTCTTTCACTTTAGATTGGTAACAATTGAATTACTCACTGATTTCACAGAATATTTTTAATTGGAAGGGATCCACAAAGATCACCAGGTCCAGCACCTAAGTGAAGGATGAATAATTCAGCATATAAATTCCGTGGTGCCTTGAATATTTTTTGTTCTGTGATTTTTCAGAAAACACAACCTGACATAAATGTTATTTTTTGGTAGCTTTTATTTCATGTTTTCCTTTTATTGGTAGATTTCAAGTTCCAAACTAAAGAAGATTTGAGGGTTTATAACCAGAGGAAAAGACGTAAATATTACAAGGGCAATAATAAAATAAAATAAATCTTAATAAGTATTTTCCATATGGTCTGTAATGATTTTTTTAATAAGAAAAGAATGAAGGTTTAGTTAGACTCAAGAATGACAAAATTTCCCTTAACAGATGCACATTTTTTTTGATGCTATATGAGACGATAATAAAGATGGCTGGTAAAACATTAAACAGCAATAGTATATCTCAGGTATTTGATAACATCTCTTGAATTTGCATTTTGTCATATTGGGTAAGTTTCTTAATTTAACAACATTGAGTAAATTTAAAAAGAATAGATTTCACGTTTATGCTTTCCTTTCTAATTTATGACCAGAACTAATTATTTCTCCACTATTAATCCAGGATTCCAAATAACTGAACCAATCACAAATTATAGGTTTTTATACAGTTCTGTAGAGTCTTCAATAAGGCCTTTCACAGCTGCATAAATTTGTATTTTGCAACAAATAATAAGACAGAGGCTTGAAGAAAGGTTTTACAGTGTTCTAGTTATTTGTGAATGTCTCAAGTTGTGTTTGTGGGGCTGTTTTGTTTTAATTATCACATTTATTGTTTATTTTCCATATTATGACCACCAAGTTATGGATTTTTCTGTGAAGCCAAGTCAGATGAAGCCATCCAATTTAACACCTGCCACTAGTATATGAAACCATCATAGCAGTCCCTTTGTGGTCACCTCTCTGCTTCAGAGAACCCAAGGGTGACATTATAAAGAACGATAACAGGAACTGTAATTCTATTCTCACCATCTCTGTTACCATACACTTAGAGAGAGAGAGCACTTAACACCAAACACCTCCTGACTGTGCTGAACAGAGGAAATTGTGGCAGCACAAGTTCCAGGTTCCTCTGCTGCAACTGTTTTTAGTCATCTGATCTGAACACATTCCTCTAACAGAAAGAGCACATGAAGATGTGAGATTCATAATTTTTCAGACAGAATATAACAAAGGGAGGGAAAAAAAACCCAACAAGCCCAACAAAATACAAAAAAACCCAAAACAATCAATTGAACAAACAAACAAACAAACAAACAAAGTAAAAATCCCCAGTTAGCCTGTACATTTGACAGTACAGAAAACCACCTGACACTATGGGAGCGATACAGAATGCTATCACTTGTGAATTAGAATTTGGCATTTTCCTGGGCACTTTTTACCATTATGCTAGTGCAGTATAAAAGAAACTATATTTTTTCCACTCAAAATCCTTAGATGACACCAAATTACTGGTTAAATGCTAACATACTCCCACTGTAAGCAAATCACAGTGACTGTCAAGAAAACTGGTGACTGACAAGAGAAAATTTAACACCACAAGGCACTTACAAATATGGATTTTGGAGCAGTGGTGTTGACTGGATGGCCTAAACTTCTTCATCTTTGATACTGAAAATTCACCATCATCTATAGGCACATTACAGAAATTTCTCTCTTGAGGCACAATTTGGCTTTAATAAGAAAATCTTAAGACTAAGAATTAAGATGGAAAAATTTACAGCATTGTGATTATTGTGAACTCCAGAACAATTCTATATTGATTCTATATTGATCTGATTAAATAAGATCTGAGTGATTAAAATGGCAGCTGCTGTCTTTTTTTTTTTTTTTTCTTTTTTTTTTTTTTTTTTTTTTTTGGTAAATGCAACAAAACTGTACTTGGGACAAAATCATAAAATTATGCAGGTCCTACCATAAAAAAAAGCTGTGATAATATTAGAAGACACCTTTTAATATACACAAACAGCCCTGTAATCAAATTCTTGCTGCAGATATTGCATATAACCATGCATCTTTTAAAAGCAGTATACACAAAAGAATGTTGTAGATAAGGATCAAATTCATCTTATATATAGGCCTGCCAGTTCATCTGTAGAAACACTAGGCACAAATTTCAGCACTGTGGTCCTCAGATGTACTTAAAGGAGGTTACTAAGCAGATTTTAGGGGATAATTTCCACATATACTGCACCCATCCAGGAGTTTATAGCTTCTGTGGGGGAGAGCTGTCACCATGTAAAGCTAAAACTACCAAGAGTAGACTGATCACATGACTAATTGCAAAGGTCTTCACCTTTTTTTATTCTCATTTGTAATCAAACTTCATTGTTTCCATATGTTTACCGCAAAAACGATTTTTACAGTTAGGATAAAATCAATGTCAACTAATTCAAGTGACAGAAAGATGGTCTACATTCTGGTCACTACTCAGAATCTTTTTAAGGAGTGCAATATATGACTGATGATGCTCTGGAATTTTTCAGCTATCCAAGCCTTTCAAAGGTGAATTCTGCTCTAGATTGTCTCAATAAAAGGTTTCTAGGGCTTTAATAATTATAATTCAGTAGACCAATGTCATAAACAGTGAGAAAAAGTGTTAAATTTTTTTCTATATAGTACATTTCATGGTTATTGTAGAGCTTTTTAAGTACTGAACCTGGACTTATTGTTTTGTTTTTCTGGTCAATGTTGCTGAAAAATAAACACCTTCAATAAATCAAGTTTAGACATAAGATTAGTTCAATAAGTCTCTTTATTTTAATTTACTTATTTCTCTACTTTTGCATAGCCAGATGTCATGTAAGGTTTACAAATAGCATTGGGCTTTCCAAGGGATATACTCAGTAAAACTGTCTTTGGGAAAAACTAGTTAAATTCCAAACATCTGATTGATTTGGTTTTTATAGCTCTTCCTCACTTATTGTGTGCAAATATTCACAAGGAAAGGCTTTGGTGTTCTGATATGTTGGGGGATTGCTATTTTTTCATGGAAGTAAATGTATTTGCAAACATTAAAGAAATATTTCTGCCAAAAGGGCAACATCTGCTACTGTGATCACTACGATGGGTGATTCTGCAGAAATTCCCCTTGACATTGGAATTCCTTTATCTTATGTGATTTAGTGCTACCTAATCAATTTTCAGGAGAAAATGGATCTTTAAAAAAACTTTGTGGCTGCTTGCCATAGAGGAATTTTCTCCTTTTGTTGGAGGGCTCAAGGTTCTTGAAATTTTTACCTTCTCTCTTTTTTTGGCTCATTTGACCCATATATAACATTAAGCAGCTCTCTGGCTGACAGACAAGGCCATCTCATCATATGGTAAATGGTAATACGCTCCATTACCCAGTAAGTTTAAAATCACAGCCACAATGAGAAGGCTGTGTTCTGAAATTAAATGCCTCTCCTGGAAGGCGTCAACCACCAGCTAAATACATGAATGGGGCAGAGTCTACCTTGTCCAGTAGAGGTTTCAGAGGAGCTTCTTGCATATTCTCCATGGAGTGTTCTCCTTTGCATGATTACGCTTCTTTGTGTTCATTCCCTGCCATTCTATAATTCTCACCCCAGAGATGGTGGGTATTTTCCCACTTTCCCAGCATCCAGACATACACTTGGAGTTTGTATGTAGAAAAGTACCATTTTTTTTACCATGAAAATGTCAGAGTTTGGCATAAATATTTTATTTTTTTCATCCATACTTGTTGCTCTCTTCTGCCTGATATTTCCCCCACCCACAGTATCAGCGTCTAGGGCTATACTTATGTAAGTTTTAACACTGTTGTTCATAGCTGGCCCCAGAGAATGCCAGTCTCAAAATTTGGAGTATAGCACAGAAGACTCAGAGATTACATAAAAGAAATTTAATCTTTCTACAGGTCTAGAATATGATAGTTCTTCTCAGGAAACAGTATAGCCAAATCAGGGAATATTGCCTGCAACAAATTCAGATTATATATATGTATATATATTTAGTACCTCACACAGCCTACATTTTTTGAAAAGCACCAGGAATGAAAATTAAGTCTGGCACCATTTGATAATTACACCTACTCTGAAGTAAAACCAGAGTGGATTCAAAGGTAGGAATAGTTTAAGGAAGATAAAACCCCATGGGCATTATGGGACGATATTATTGACAGGGGAGGTATGGAAAAGAATGAAAAATTTACAGTAGGATTCACAATGTACTAAATAATTTTAATGCTATTATCTAGGTAATATTAAATTTTTAAGTAGTTATGTGTCATATGCATGAAAGTCTTAGCACTGCTGAAAACAGAAGCATTAAGTTTGGATACACTGATAAACCACTATATATTCCATAGCTATATTATTCTGCCATTAAAGTGTAATTTCATACACTAAACAAAAGCTCCAAATTTTGTAACAAAATTGTTAATTGTCATGATAATATCAAAATATTAAATAATTTAGAGAGAACACAGTCAAAAAAATAAAGGGGTCAGAATGCCTTATAGGAAGAATTAATTGTATAATATTGAGACAGCAGAGATGTGACAAAGTTATCTGTAATGTTGTGTCATGAGCTTTATGCTGTTACATTGTCTTTATAAGTTAGTATCCTATAAGAGATATCATCTGTATGTATGAAAAGTCTAATCCCATTATTGTGTATAGGACTAATGTGTTATAATTAATAATCATGTTCATTGGTTTCATCATCTTTACTGAAGAATAAAATTTTCAGACATGTGTGGTACAGGGAAGCAAAGAAATAGACAGATGTGCCTTTCCTATATGTTAAGTGAGAGCCAGGACCACAAAACCATTGCACTCCAGTATGAGCTCACAATTATTCTGAAATATTGAAAATCTTGAAAAAAGAAAGGTATATTCAAATATTTTCATGAAACTCCTGAGAATTTAAACAAATAACCTTTCAAATGGTAAAAATATTACAATTACAATTATTTTTGCTAGTTCAGGTCCATTTAAAAAATATTTTTAGGTTTATCCTTTTTTTCCTGTTTTGTTACATAGTACTGTGGATTCAAGGAAAGCTGTTAATTTATTTTTTTTTCTAATATTGAGAAATATCACCTCATTTTAAATGGGGAAAATTCTTTATCCCAAGTGTAAACCATGAAGATACTTTGCAAGTCTGCTTGGAAGAGTTAACAGGAAGAAGGAAAATTATAATTTCTCGGGCATATTTTCAAAGTAAAAATTCAAACTTTATTGGCAATAAATAGACAAACTCAACATCTGACATTTTATTTAGTGATAGGCTTGATTGACAGAGTTATAAAACTCAGTCATATTCAGAATATTCCTGGCATTTTGAGTAGCTATGATTTGAAAAGGTTGATTCAGCTTCACGATTACAGCCAGATTTTGAGAAGACCCCAAGGCCAGATTTTTAAGTACTCTTCCTCTAAAACTGGAAATAATTATTTTTAAATTTTTTTTTCTAAAATAAAAAAAAAAAAAGCAAAACTCAGTAACTCCAATCATAACACTTATGATCCACTTTTCTAATGCTATCTCTTTTGGCAGTCTGGCCAATTAATTTGAGTCCTAAAGGGGAGCTGATTCTTTAGAAAACAAGAGCTCAGTCAGAGGTGCTGAGTCTTTATTAGCTTTTAAAGTTTGATCTTCATGAAATTGAGACACTAGAGCTTTTGACATCTAAAAAATAAAAATTTAAAAAAGGTATGATCAGTTGTATCCTTTAATACTATGAAAAATGAGGTTTGCTTTCTTAAAAAAATTTATAAGTTTAATAAAAAATAAAGAAATAGACAATTAGGAGACAGAATGAAGCAAATACAGTTTCTCAGCCGAGAGTGCCTGGCACCAAGGCAGCCAGCACATCCTTACCCTTTCAGATCCTTTGTTTTTAAGGATCTCTGTCTTATATTCAATAGACCCTAATGCATGATTCAAACATTCTTTTTGGGTTTGATTTTCTTTTGTTCAGCTTCAACTTCCCCCCAGTCATTTTATCTGGTAGATTTATCTGAAGGTGGCTCCATTCCATCTGGTAACATAAGTCTCTGTCCTGGGTTGTAGTATGGGATGTACACAAAGTATTTATTCTATCACCATCTTCATGAACTGTTGAAACCAGGTGGGCTAGTGTTTTCCCAAGCCCCCTGCCTCTTCTGCTAATGGCCCATCAACGCCTTGCCCATGACTCACAGGTAACTCCCTCCAGGGGTTATCTCTGTTTAATGGGCCATCAAGGACCCACTTCACAACTCATCATCCCATTGTGAGATGCTCTGCCCAGGGGGAGGAGCCAAGCATTCTCACCTGGATATAAACTGGGATTTGGAACAGTACAAGCAGCACTTACCTACTGGATTCCCAGAGGACCAGAGCTACCAGACCTTTCTACAGGATCACTGCTTCAGGAAGAGCACCTCACCTGGACTGCTTCCACCATCCTGCTCAGGTTGTATTCTGACTTTGTCAGTGGTCTTTTGTGTTATTGCGTTTATTTTATTTTATTTTTACCTTTTTACCTTTCTTCTTATTAAATTATATCTCTGACTTGGAGCCTCTCACTTGTTTTGCTTTCAAACCACGACAGTCTCATAAATTCTTCTTCTTCTCCTGAGGTTCTGGTTATCTTCATTTGGTTAAGATACTTGATAATAGAGGTTCAATAGCTTTGGTCAGCAGTCTTCTGTGGGAATGTAGGGTGACTCCCCCTACCTTCTGGTTTGGTCAGTTTAGATATTACAAAGAGAAAAAAAGCCCCAGTCTTTTATTTTTAACATTACATTACAATCAAAAATACACATTCATCAGCTTTCTAAACTCTATTAATAAAGATAATATAGTACAATCTTCCCACATTATACTTATAGCATTCATTTTAATATTTGCGAAAAGCCAACTATACAATATGCATTTATAACAATACTATATGATATAGAGATATACATATATACATTATATATATATATATACACAAAGATATGTATACATGCATAAATATATGGGTTACCTGGTCAGTCACATCTGAAGATTCTGAGGGGTTTTTTAAACTTAAGGACACAGGGATTAAAAACAAGTGCAATAAGACACCTTATAAGAAACTTCCTTCAAAGTGTAAAACATCATGATCACTTCTTGGATTTTTTTAAACTGAAATTTTTTAATGACGCATGTGTTCATTTGAAAAATAAGGAATAAAAAAGTTTTCTCACAATTTACTATGTTACATCAGAATTCAAGCAAGGTGTATATGTTCAGCATCTCTTTCCACATTTGCACAAATACAAGTAAACGGATAACTAACTTTCAGATTGGTAACCATGGACTGAGCGTTTGCAAGGACAAATTTCTTGTGCCAGCAAATACTCAAAAGGAAGAGGCTTTCTGGTTGCAATAGCTGGGTTTTGGGATGAGATCTAATTTGAGATATATCCTCAAGCAGTAATTTTCTTCAAAATAGAGATACTGATAACTTTTCTTGCCCATTCAAGACAGTGCAAGATAAATTGTAGTAAAACAGATTCAGGTATGTTGTGAGAGCCAAACACACATTGAGAGACTACTCAGCAGACAGAAAACTGTTCATAAAGGCTTGATTAAGCTTCTGGAGGATGAGTTGACCTAGAAATGGGCTTAAAAAGCTTTAGTTCAGGACCTACGCACATAAAGACCATAGTTTTAGCTATAAGCTCAGCAAGAGACTGGCCTCAAAATGCTTTCTGTACAGAGAGAACAGACATGCTTAGAGAGAGAGAGAGATGGTACATATTCCTTCTGGACAATAAAGCCAAGTGTCTGTCTATGAGCTAAGATGTTAATTGTGCTGAAGTTCTCTATTCCAGCTACAGCCAGAGCTAGAGGAGTCTATTGAGCAAATAGTAGGGGCAGCAGGTCTGTTAGATGGAAAACTCTGAAATATGATTGAGGTTTGTATCCATCATAAGAAGACAGAAAAAAATTTCCTTCATCTCCAAGGTTCTCAAAACAACAGATGCAGACAGAAGAAAAGACAATAGATGAAAAACTAAGGATGTAATAATGGGTGGCATAATAATTACAGTTGATGGCAGCCCCCCCCTGCCCCACTCATCAAAAATTACAGAAAATAAACTAGGGATCTAAGGGAACTACTTATTAAACTACTTAGGGAACTACTTAAGGAGATAAGGAAATAATTTGTTTATTCATTTCATGTAGAGTCTGATTTTGTAACTCTGAGCAAGGTAGGTGAACAATAATCTACATGCACTCTCAACATCTGTATAAGATTTTTTTTTCCTCTTAGTTACAGCTATAATTATGTGGATGAGAATCTGAAATGATTGTTGGATAGTCATTACTTGGCTTATATGCAAAATTAAGAACCTAAGAGAATAAATATTTACTATATTAATCTGATGTTCATTGTATAAAAAATTATTTCAAGAAGTCTTTTCATACATACATATATGTAGAAAATATGCAAAGGAAAAAATGTATACATGAAGTAATAAAGTGCAGTATATGGTTATCTAAGAAAGTTACTGATTTTACACATTTGTTTGTTTTTATTCAAGGAACTGACCACTACTAGCTTTAATAATTGAAGGGAAAAGATAATTATGAAAACTGGCAGCTCATATAAGACTAGGTTCTGTTTCCTTTCTACATAGTTAATTTATTTAGGTACATATCAGTGAGATCAACTATGCTGTAAGGTATTATTCAGTGTGACTGAATCTTGTAATTTTGGGTTTAAGCTTAATTTAAAAAGCTTAACAGATGTTGACCTACAGCTATAGAGAATGTCTATAACAACAAGTTAAAACTCAGACAAGCTACAAAAATTCAAGCAAACAAGGCTTCCTATTCCTACAGCACCTCATTAGCAAGTCCATGTGCAATTCATATTTATGTTCTGTTTCAAATATGTCCTTTTAAATTCTGAACTTGAATAAGCAAAGAAGGAGCAACTAGTTTTCTCCATACCATCTAGTCTTACAATAAATGTTATGAATTAGATGTTATAAATATGTTTATATTCTATATTTTAGAGAAATATGATTGCGCTTGCATTGAAAGGACTCAAAGCTTTGCACACTTTGAGGGTAATCAGTCTCTCTACTAGAAGACTACATTCACATGCATTTCTGTTAAATATGGCAAAGATGGATAGGTTATATGATGACTTAATATATCATAGAATTTCTAACATTTTAAATAAAAAGGCAATGCCAGATATGTGCTAAATTATCACTTTCCTGCGCACACTGCCAGCAAGTATTGATATCCAGTGAAAATATTTGAAGCATGCCATAGACCAGTTAAACATTGCTTAAGTTTAAATTAAGTTTCACTTTGATCCCACAAATATATATATTTTTTCTGTCTCTGATATATTCTGAGAGTGTGAGAAATTAGGAGGTTTGGGAAAGAAATGTGAACTTTGATGCTGGACATTAAATCATATGATTGGCAACTATTGGTAGAACTGAAAGTGCTTTCACTTTTTATTGGAAAAATACAGAAGCATGAGCACAGAAATTGAGTGAGGAAAAATGTGTCATGGAAGAGTTTGGAGAAAAAATGCTTATGAATAATTGTTTGAGACATTGATTTGAGAAATCCCAACTGATTCTTTATAGTAGATTAAAGAGCATATACTGTATGTTAGAATGTATTCCAAATAGTATTTTAGAATATATGAGATGGCATTTAGTAAACACTGAACACTGTGTCTGTTACCCTTTTGCATATATTTAAACACCACAAGTATTAGAAACCTTCGACATACTCAGAAGATGAACTAGAAGAACTAGCCTAAACAGCAGAATATAGGGGGCTAAGGGCACAGATAAAGAGAAGAACACGGACTCTAAGATGATATGTTCTCTTGAAAACGTGCCAAGAGGGTCAAAGCACACAAGGGAGAGATAAAGGTGAAGAGGTGAATGAAAGAAGACCACCACCATGGCCTGGAGACCACCACCACTAAAGACTAAGCATGCCCAGAAGGGTGTGGAGTAATTACCATACCAAGTGAAAATGGCCGGGGTCTGGCAATGAATATGTATGAAGAGGGTCTGTGAAATGTCATGCATTTCATGTAGGGCCTAGAGAATAAGAAGGAGGGCAAGTTCCCTGGTGGGTATGCATGTCTTTGGTGAAATTATTCTCCACGCATCTCAACGTTGATAAATACATACCGCTCTAACAACTATTATTAGTTGTGGAGTTCTTTCCATGGCATTTCATTGTTTATGAAAAGCTCACAGAATAGGTTTCTCATTACAACCTTTATTTAATGAAATGTTAAAAAAAGTTTAATTAAGATATAACATTTGATAAAACCTATTAAATATATTTTCTATTAAATAATTCATAATTCCATAGTATTTATTTTTCAATATATAAATTCTGATTATGCCAACATATGTTGTTGTATAGAATTCTCTTAAAGTTATACTATTATTATGTAAAAGTATATTATTATACAAAAATATATTATTATGTAAAAATAAATCAGAAAGTAAATTATACTTATGTATTATTTTATTAGATATTTTGAAATGTATTGTTGGAAGTCCAGGTACCAGAGAAATGTCCTGAGATTCTGAAACATCCTCAGCAATCTAATTGAGACTTTCAAGACTGCTTACAAACTTCTTGGGTCAAGTTAATGGTGCAAAAATGCTATAAATGAACTGGAAGACTCAAGCTTTCACAGACTTAGTAACTGAACCTGTTTTCCACTTACATGTAAGAAGGAAATTATAGTCTCTCTATAATAAGTGTGTGTTTAATACTGGACCATAAGGAATTTGACCTAGAAGGCAAAGTATAATTGTCTAGGATCTTACATAGGACCCCCAAAAAGTGATCTTTAATATAAGATCAAAAATCAGAATACTCAAGAACTGCTAACACAGTAGGTAAAAAACAATTTTTAATTGGCATGTGAAAGAAAATATCCATAGTTATTAGATGAAGAGAAAGAGAACTAATAAAGCAGTTCAGGTGTCCACTGTGGATTCATGGAAGTCATTAATCTCTCTTAGAAAATCTCTTTGATGGAGCTGTCAGCTCTAAACCTGAAATTAAAAAGAAAGTCTATTAGTTCATGTGCCTGAAGGAAAATAAAATCTGAACAAAAAGCAATGTCCTAAGCAATTTTTTGGAGGGGAACCGAGACACATAAGCAATAACAAAATGAGAATTGAAGGAGCTGCTCTTTCTTTGTTTTCAATGATCTATACTAATACATATTTAAGTAATTGAGTGGAACACTGATAGAAATCTGCCTCTGACATTTACATGAAGGGCTGGTGTAGAAATTCTTATATTTAAGCCTAGAGATGTTTCTTTTATAAATGAAATTATAGGGCACTTCCAGACCATATACTGTGGATGGTAAAGTTTAAGTGTGATATAGAAAAGCTTTTGATAGGTGACAAAGTATAATAGTTGGGCTTTTTTTCAAATAAGTATGTGTCAAACATTTCATGCAGTCAGTAACAGAAAGTCCACATAAATTCTCTACAATACACCAGTTTCTCTCAGGTTTTCATAAATTTCACTATTTCCTTCCATGTTGTCTTCTTAAATGCTAGCAGGAGAATCCCTTGGAACTGCATCCCCAAATTGCAAGTAATATCACATAGCTGAGAAATAAAGCAGACCAAGTCACAAGAGATGAAGAAAGGAGGATGAACACAGCTAAAACACAAAAGACAAAGGATGAAATGAGAACAGATAATAGCAGCTTTAGGTTGCTCTTTACAATCCTTATTCAGACCAGTCGACAGCAGTGAAACTGTACATAGTTATGAAACAAAAACATACTACTTGAATGCAGACCTAAATTTTAGTTCGATAAAGTGAACCATGATTGATAGAAAATCTCAGGAGAATTGTAATTTGTTCTAAGTCACAGAATATAGTTTTAGAAATGCTTTTTGAATAGCTAGTATGCTTTGTAAATTTAAAACCTCACAGTATCTCCCAGCTTGGTTTTCCCTGCACATTTGCTAGCTGGACTCTATTTGCTGTGATGAATGTGGACAAGTAAGAAACTGCAATAATTATGAGCCATATTTCACTCTCTTAATCCATCTGAAAATTTAATCTAACTGGAGAATGAAAACCAAATGACATGGACAGGAGAATTGCTGTTATTTGAGACACCCTGCCATTGTAATAAAATATAAATAATTTCAGACTAAATATTTTAGGGTTTTGAATGTTCAGTTCCTCCTCAACATAAATACATGGAAAAGAGCAATGACAAAGAACTCACCAATGTGTTAGCTTTTTGCCTAATATTATTTATGCATTTACCCACAAACTTGCATGCTCTCTAGGCTTATGTATGTACAGCTGTAATCTCTCGGCCCACATGCACAGCTGTTTTTCTGGCATCATTAAAATAGTGAAAAACATTTCTATTTCCCAGGCTGCATCTTGTATTTATTACTTGGAATGTGACTTCTCTCATCAGGCATCAATCAACAAAAAGTTAAGTATCCTAAGCTAATCATCTATGTTTCTGTGGGAATTGATAAGAGGCAGATAAGCTGTGATAGTGGCTAATTGTCCTTAGCAGGTACTGGCCCTTGATGTCAAGTAGAGAAAGATTTTAAATAACTACTTACAAATAATTTTCTTTTATTTTTGTTCTCTTCTTCTTCTTTTTTTGTTTGTTTGTTTGTTTATTTGCTTGTTTGTTTCAAATATTAAAAAACAAACAAACAAACACCCCACCCCAACCAAAAAGCATTTTTATTCAAATGTTTCTATCAGCATCTGGAATGACATTTCCAGTTTATTAGTTACAATCAGAAACACTCTGAATCCAAATATAAATCTATGTTCTGTCAAAGCCAGCTGAAAAAATATGAGGTTTTTAAGAGGACCTTGTCTGTATTGCAAATTCTGTGGTCCTCTCAAAGTCATGACAATATTGCTGCTGCTGTTCTACTTGATAAGTGAGAATTTATCTGAGTAGAGAAATTCATGTAATAAGGTAAAATCAGCATAGATTTTGAAGACATTAGAGAACTTAAGAGGTGTAGGTGGTGTTACCATAGCAAAATCCACTTTCTGCAAACTAGTTCCCAGCCTCCCTGGAGTAACTTCACACCTTTTAAAGAAGTTGCTGATTCTTCTTACTGATTTCCTAGCTTTGCATCATTATGTGCATTTGTAAGAAAATAGGTTTCATGGTTGAGAGTTCTCAGATTTCTCCTTTTAAACCACATCTGAAGACAGAATCTGAGGATGTTTTTATACTTTGTTTATAGTGACAATTCATCTGGTTCCTCTAAATGTAAGGCTGATGTCTCGAACACTGCGTTATGACTTCAGGCTGAAACAAGCAGGAGTAGCAGATGGACGGACTCCCAAAAAACAAAGATCCTGTTTTCATGGAAATGCTCCTAGTAGTAAAGAACAATGGAAGATAAATATTGAAAAATATATAATATGGGAACAGAATGGCTTGTAAACAGTATGCTTTCAGAGTCAGCTGCTCTTTAAGCAAACTAGAATAGAGTAGCTCTAGAGACACATTACATGATTCAGTGTAATTACTAGCTTGTTCAAGTAAGTGCGTTTTATCTGATTCTAATCTGAATCCTTCAATTCAGCTATATGGTACAATGATCTACTTTGCATTTTGGAAAATACACCATACAGTAACACAGATAGTACTTCTTCACAATTTTATACAATATCAGATATTATGACAGAAAAATGAAATACAGAAGAGATTTTCAGCAAAAGTAATGTTTTCAGAGTGATGAGGAGAGTTTGGAGACACTGTAAAACACTTTTTTTTTTTTTTTTAAGTTAAAACCCACAAAAATTTACCTTTGGAATATTTTCTGGGGTGATTTTTGCTTCTTCACAATGTTCCCAGAAAACAAAAATCTTTTTAATATTTAGAGGCCATTGTGCACATTCTGTTAATGTAATTTTTTTTCCCTAGAAAATGTCCTAACCACTAAACTATTTGATAAGATGATATTGATATGACAGGTATCAATTTCATCATCTTCACTCAATTCTTTTTAAGTGGAACAGGACAAAGTAAGAAAAAATCAAATAAATTAGACCAGAAAAGGGAAACAAGGATTCTAGAAAATGCATAGCTCGAACAGTTGGAAAGTCCAGCATAATTTTCCTTGTGTATGCTGTTTTTATATATCACATACAAATTTTGTCCAGAGAAGCTATTGATGCCTCATCCCAGGAAGGGTTCAAGGACAGATTGGTGTGGTATTGAGAAGCATGTTCTAGTGGTAGATGTCCCTGTCTATGGCAGGGGAGTTGAAACTAAGTGGTCTTGAAGGCTCCTTCCAACACAAAATATTCTATGATTTTATGAGTCTATGAAAGTGACTTGGATACAAGACCAGGATATAAATTATTATGTTAAATAATATAATCAATTGCTTCTCTTTCCAGCCCAAAATAATTTGAATTATTTTCTTCACCGGAAAGAAATTTAACACTTTGAAAAAGAATGAAATATCTCAGTGGAGGATAGTCCTTAGCTAAAGGGTCATAAGAAAATTGTAGATATCAAGTTGTCTCCATTCAGACTGAATTTTGATAGAGTGGATTGGATCAGAGAACATGTTGCTCTCTTGTCCCATAACTGTGTATGGTTACATTTATGTGTAATCAGTTTTTTAAAGTTCCATGACTGTCGCCAACACAAGAAGTAGGAAGCCACTGTGTAACTGGAAGGCTATGATCCTGTCACTGGAACTCAATGGAATGAACAGCAAGATGGAACATCCAGAACTTTTCTGAACAATGTGTTCCAATGTCTTACCACTCTCATTGTAAAACATTTCTTCCTTATATCCAAACCCTTTCAGTTTAATGCTATTTCTCCTTTTCCTGTCACTACAGGGGTTGGTAAAATTTTTCTCTCTACATCTCCTTTTTAATCTCTGTTTATATACTGAAAGGCTGCAATGAAGTATTCCCAAACTCTTCTCCTCTCCAGTCTGAAAAACCTCAAATTTGAGTTTTCTTAGGAGAGCTTTTCCAGCTCTCTGACCATTTTCATGGTCAGGGCATGATCACTGCAGGCCAGGCTGCCACTAGTCTTAACCTCTGTATTTAGTCCTTATAAGTCGGCAAGCACAAGGCTAGCATTCATTTTCTGGTCAGACTGTATCACATGAATTAAGAAATTATCCTCCATACACACCAAGGGTCTTCTGGACTGCTTGCAGGTTGCTGTGCTGCTTATTCAGATGTCAGGGGGTTGCTGTTCCCCAGCAGGATCAGAGCATAGCTCATGCCACCAAATTTCTGTCACAGTGAACTGAACCATCATAGCTTTCCAGGTACACCATGACTTCCAGCTACTCCTGTTTACTATCCATTAGTATAGAGACACATCAGCTGCATTGCTGACTGCCTCACCCTTCTGGCACAGCCTTTTAGAGGGTTGGAAGACATTCCTCATTACTTTCATACGTATCATCCAGCCCATTGCTTGTCAGTACACAAGTGTTACAGCTTTGGACCCTGTCCCTCAAGTTTGTTAGCTTGAAGTGTGAATCACTAAGTAAGCCAATCTGCCAGCTAAGATTCTCCTTCCTCTTCTAGATAGGTGGATCCAGATGAGATTATGCATTCAAGAAAGCCTGTTTATTTTGGTTGGTTTTTTCTCCCCAGTGAGGCTGAAAGCAAAATGCCTAAGTACACCAATGTATCTTTCTTCTTCAGTTTCGTTAAATGAACTGAGAAGGATCAGATTTCCTTCTCATGACTTTGTCTCTCCATGGCTGTGTTTTAATTAATTAAATTTAAATAAATTAAATTAATAAAATTATTTTAGGGTCAAAATGGCATTAAATTCATTTACAGCCCTAAAAAAATCAACATTTTCAGTGAAATATTTTATAGTACTTCTGGGACAAGTACTTAAATGAGTAAAATAACAGGAAATGCTCTTTTTTTAGTGTAGGAGGGAAGAATTCTAACAAAGATGTCTAACTCCTATCCTTTATCTTAGGACTTCTGCAGAGCCTTAGTGAATATAAAAAGTACAGAAAAAGAGTAAGTTTAAAATACATTTGTCTGTTGATTGCACTGTACGATAACAGGTTACTTTGCTGTAATAATTTGTTATCTATATCATAACAATTACTTTATCTTGATGTTCTGTGCCTAGAAAGAGGCTGAGGCTACCACTCAAGGATTGTTTTATTTATGATAGCAGTTCTATACAATTTGTTTACTTCCTTGCAAACTCTGCAATTCCACAGACCTTTATTGATCTTCTTTCAATCAATTGACCACAGTCTTACAGAATAACACAAATAGTTGACATCCTAATGAGAATTTCAGACCTTTTCAAATGAATACTTGACCAGTCAGTGGAACTCTCAACAAACTTGTAACTTCATGACTAGCAGTAATGTCAGTCAATAAAAAGGTTATCTTTTAATGCTGTTTGAAAGACGGAGACAAGAGGTTTTGCTTAAGAGATACAAAGAGACAGATACACTCATTCTACATACAGACAGGGAGGGGACGCTGCTGGTCACACAGATAATTTGAATCATGTAACTTCTACTATAAAGGTGCTCTCTCTTATGTATAAATCAAAATGAGTGGTTTTCGGGCACTGGAACTTTATAAAAGAAAGTAAAAACCCAAAGAGCCTCGCCAAAAAAACTTTTTTTTCCCTCTGAATGCTTAATTCCTTATTACTGATGGTGCAAAGCACGAATATTTGAATTTGAACTGGTAACATTTACATCTCTTCATAAAAGATTACATTCAAATATTGTAACAGACATTCTTTTTCTCTCCCATTCTTTGAGTTTATTTCTTTCCCATAATATTATAAAGCCTAAAAAGTAAAAATACTCTGGACTTTCTGTCAGTAGATGTAGATAATAGGAACTAAATCCATAAATGCAGAACAGAAAACATCTTGAACATATAATAGAAAAAATAACATCAGCATAGTCATCTTGGGCTTACTTCTCTCAGCTTTTTTATTGTCCCCTGCAATATAATTTTTAAAATGTGTATATGCATTACTACAAACTTCCTTCAAAAAGAGAATTTGATTGGACCCATTAAGTAGGACATCATTTTTTTAAGCAGTGATGGAAATCTAGTTCTTTCTTTTATGTTGCAGTGCTTCAGTTTTGTGGAATTACATTTGTGACAAGATATAGCATATTTGGAGGTATTGATGTTTGGATGTTAATTTGATTGAACTAAAAAACTTTTTTTCAGATGTATATTCAAGGAAAAAAAAAGATATAAAATGTTATCATTAAGTGCCTTTAGCTATTTCATTCTTCTTGAAAAACAGATGACACAATTTGAAATTAACTCAGTCATAGTCCATATTTTATAAATTATAAATTTGTCACAACTATGAGGACCAGAAATGAAGGAAGAAGAAAGTAGCAGCAGAGGCAACCTGTGATGAACTGACCATAACTCCGTTCCTAGTCTCCCTCTGTCACTGGTGGGGAGCTAGAACCCAGGAAAGAGAGAGGGGTGGGAGTAATGAGTTTTTAAGATTTGTTTCACTTCTCATTATCCTCCTCTGATTTTGATTCAGGTAATTTCCCCAATTCAAGTCTGTTTTTCCCATGATGGTATTCAGTGAGTGATCTCTCACATGATCCTTAACTCATGAACTTTTGCTATATTTTCTCTCTGTCCAGCTGCAGAGGGGAATGATGGAGGGGCTTTGGTGAGTGCCTGGCATCCAGCCAGGATCAACCCACTACATAAGCCTGGGATAAAGTTCATCTTTCCTTCTCTATTGTTTTAATCCTTTGCATACCTCAATGATACACAAGGTATAAATGGAACTTTAGGCAAGTGAGTTTACATTTCACACAGTGGGATGTTTCAAATAAATGATTCTGGGCTTCTTCTCTGTTTTTCTCCTAACTCTTTAATTACATATATTTAAATCTTTATAGCTTTTTCTTCACACATGCTTCACTTTTAAAACACTGTCTAGTGGAGTCTAAATTTCTTCAATCATTCATACCTCCAGATTGCCCATGTGTTATTTCTTCAAATAGTGATGCTTTTTGACCTTTTTCTAAAGCAGCCTAAATCTCCCAGTTTTAATACAAGACCAAGTAAAATATGTTGATTTCACCTGAACTGCACTTTTTCATTTTCTTTTCTGCTGAAAGTGAAATTAATAGCACAGCTGATGTGAATATCCACATGCTTGACAAAAAGTGCTCCATAACCTGATGGACTGAAAACGTTCAGCATGTCTTGGGCCCAGTATCAGGTAGCATCTTTTCTTTCTGCTGCTTCTGTTCCAGTGCTTCAAAACATCTATGGTTTCTTGAGACCAGATTTTTTTCTTCCTCCACTATTAATCACAAAGCAGGAGAGTCCCCTTCTAAAGTAACACAGAAGAGAAAATGAAACAAAGCGTTGCCAAATACCTAAATCTTCCATATTCTTCCTAATTACCATAATGCTACTGACTGAACAGGACCACACCTTGCAAAGTTGTCGCTAGACAGAAGAAGATGAGATTTCTGCCATTGTGGGAGGACTTGACAATTTTAGAGAAGATAAAGACCTGTGCTGAGAAAGCAAGAACCTGAGACAAACTCTATTTTGGGAAAGGAATCTGTGATTCATTGAATTCCTGCCCCTCAGCATGAGCCCCTATTTCAAATCATAAATTATACCTACTTTTAAAAGTCTATTGCAGGTGTCTGCTACTTCTGTGCAATTCATTGGTGGGAATTTTTTCATATTTTACTGAAAGAGACTCACTTTTGTAAAAGCTTGAGGTTTTCCTTTTGGTTTTTGCAATGTCTATAGGACTTTTTCTTTGGTAAGGATAACAAAGAAGAATGGATATATATATAGGAGACTATAAATGCAATTTAAGGAACAGATTTTACCATAAGATTTAGCCTTCCATTCCATCTAAATCCATAGGGTTATGAAGGATTATTTTCTTCTCCCAGAACATAAGGAGTCAAAGAATAAATTTTAGAGTCATACATAACAAACAATATATCATCCTGATATATCACTATGAACATTTTTCAAATTAAAATTAAAAGATTCTGACTTTGGGAAAATGACAAGGTAGCAACAACAAAAATAGATTCATCACACTAAGACAAGACAGAATGACGATGAGAGTTGTATTGTAATTGTGAATCAGTTTATAACAAGAACACTAGTCTAAACAGGGTCTGCATGACAAATGAGCTTCAAATAAGGAAATTCTCAGAAAAATGCCAATACAGAGAATCAGAAGGGATGGGAATAAATCTTGAAAATTGAGCAGAATAAAAAGGTATTCTAATGCAATAAAATTAATTCTACTTTTTTTATCTAGCTGACTAATATGTTTGATTCAAATAGTTCTTGCATTGCTACTTCCTAAAGCAATTTTTTTTAACCATTTGAGACGGGTATTTTTGTAAAGAGCAAATTAGCTTATCTCAATACATGAAAACTGACCCAAATATTCATGGACTGATCCAGGAGGAAAAAAATAAAACAAGCCAGAAACTTTCTGAAGAAATATACTAATTTATTTTTATCTTTAATCTTCACTATGTTCAGATTTTTCTGACTTCTGCTACTATAAGAAAAAGACACAGGATAATAAATTTTGAAGACATCTGGCATGGTTTTGTTTAAATATTATAATTTAAATTCTACATACTCATGTATGCCCTTACTTTTTTCATTAACTAATTTTATAGGTAATTTGGAGCTCTCCATATTGAAACTACAGGATGCTTTGCAAAGTTGAACAGGTCTTTAAATACAAACAGATATGACTTTAAGCACAAATCGCTTAATTCAGAATCTCTTTAGGTAGATCAACATTCAATTTTATTAGAAATCTTTAATTTTCAAGCTAATACATTATGCACATGTGTGGAAATTAAATTCCTGACAGATATCTGGTGATACTTAACTGGTCACTAATCCCAAACCTTCATATTAATGAAAATTCAATTGAGTTGAAACTCGAGGCTCCTGTGATTAAAAAAGATAGTTTCCAGACTATTTCAAATTTTACACTAAGAAGAAAATAATATAATGACATAAACAGGAAAAGATTGTGTGCTTCTAATTTTCCATCTAATTAGTTTTAACTGAGGCTTTCAAAGAACAGTTCTATCATTTCTTAAAATGAAACTCTACTATGTCAGGTTGAAGCAGTTATCTTCTTTCATTTTATCTCTTTTTTCAATGCATCATCACAACATATAAATTTGCTTTTAGTAATATTTTTTCTCTTAATAGTAGTAATTCAAAATAAGATTCTTGAGACTTTAGTCAATAGGAGGAACAATTATGCAAAAAACCAACTCAAATATTGTGAAAAACATGGGTTTAATTGTTTTTCAGAACACAATATAAATGCATTTTCATCTTAGAAAATATATTTTAATAGCTAATTGAATGATGTAAATTTTTTTGATAATAAAATGTGTTAAAAAAGAGAGGTTATAACATTTTAAAATCTCAGCTTTATTTTGAGTCTTACTGTGAATATGTGTTGTTGTACTTGTGCATCAACAATATAGCTGTACTAGTAAATAAAGAGAAATAAGAAACATGACTCTACAAGAATGTACCAAGAACATTCTCAGCACACAATGCAATTAACAAGCAAATATTCAATTACTCATTTTTACACAACATAGGGAAACACAAATGGCAACCTATGTGTCATATGGTGGTTGTGTGCTTTTGTTTTGATATTAAAATTTTATTTTCTTTTTCAAAAGTAATAGCTAGGGGGTTTGAATATGAAAGAAAGCAAGCACTTCTAGCTAATTGAGTATAAAATGAAAAAGTTACCAGGGACATATAACTTGCATCTCCAGGCCGTTTTATGTGAAGAAAATGGGAATGAGATCTTTTTAAAGGTTAGTCTCTTTCTCTCAGGCAGGTTAGATTTTAAGCAACCATCTATTCCTCATTTTTACTCTACTCTGTCTACACAGCCAAAGGCCGAGACTCCATCTGGCTTTCTGTTTCTAAGATGAGCCTGATCTTTGCTTCACCTTTAAGTTAGTCTTCACTTCTTACAGCTGAAGAATCTTTCATCAACTGAATGTGAAGATGGTTACTATTTAGATGTTTATTTTTAAGAATTTGTTATTATTTGTTATTTGTTATTTAAGAATTTGTTATTTGTTATTAAGATGACCACATTGTATTGGCCTGAAATCTCCAGAAATTTTTTAAGATTATGGCTGTTCAATAGATGGAACTGACTCAAAAATTAAGATGTTTCACCCTCATTATTTGGTCTGCAAATTATCTCCAGGAACAGAATTAAAAGTCAGAAATCTACAAAGGAGCCTTCACTGATTATTCTCTAGATTTTTTTCTTCCTGATTTTGTTGCTACCTATTTCCCTTACAAGTGGCTGGAAGTCTTGTTGGACATCTCGTCTGTTCATTAATGGTTCCTTAGCATTCTTAGTGCTACATTCTACACACACTTTTTTAATGTGACTTTTGTCATATCCAGGATTTAAAAAATCATAATCTCGACCTTCTCTACTCTAGTGGTTTTGGTTTGCTAATTTGAGATTTCCTGGCCAATGCAGCAATTAATACAGTGGGTCTAATGTTGGCTAAATGCCAATGCACCTACTAGAATTATTTACTCTTTTTCTGCAGTGAGATAGGATTAGAAGAAGAGCAAAGCAGGCTCAAACTTTAGGGGTATAAAGAAAACTTTATTTTTAAAACTTTAAAAAAACAGAACTGAAAGAAAAGAAGAAAAAAATAATATGAATCAGAATAAAACATTCAGAACACTTCTCCTCTCCCCACAACCTTCTTTTCTTTCCCACTGACAATATACAGAGACAAAACTTGGGACTTACGTCAGTTTACTACCTCTAAAATAGTCTTTCATCAGTTCTCTTAGGGAGAGGAGTATCTTTTGGTATGTCATGGAGATTTCTTGACAAGAAAACAGCTCTCTCATGACTTCAATTCTCATGAATCTGCATTCATGAAGCCCCTCCCATCTCATGCAGCCTTCCCACAGCTGCGTTCATGGGCCAGGTCAAACTCATGGGGCACTATCTTAAGGATGAGCTGTTCAAAAGCAAAAGTTCTCTCTATCCATCTCTGAAACCATGTTCATCTCTGGGAACAGAGGTCTTCTTCTTTCCCTGGGGGAAAAGGGTCTTCATCACTTTCATCTTTCTCTTGGTTCAAGTTTCTCATGATATCACAGCTACTTCAACATTTACTTGCTTCAGCACAAATCCCTTTGCTTATCTCTATAACTTGGACATTCCATCTCCCCCTGTTTTTTCCATGAGTTGAAGGAATATTCTAGTGTCTCACAGTCTATCACCATGGCCTTAAATAAGAATTTCAGCCTAAAACTAAGGCATCTGCTCATTCTCCTCCCATCTGGGACTTGACTCCTTTACTGACTTCAAGTTGTTTCACTATGTGTCTCCACTCTGTCCTTTTCTCTCACTTGAGGGGGAATAAGTGCTTTGCAAGTTTCATCTGTGCAATGAAAGTGTTAATATCTCGCCCGGGACCTGTGGTGGTCATGATGGCCAAAGCAGTCATGGTGACAGTTTCAGGCCATGCTGGGGCTGTGCCAGGATCTCAGGTGGTTCGGGCAGAACGTGGCAGCTGCTCTGGCCACATGGCCGGTCTCAGGCCTGTACTGAGCTTAATTCCCACAGCGGGTCGGCCTGACTGTGCCAGGTGGGAGAACCAGCCCAGTGGCAAGTTATAAACAGCTGCTGATCCCGGCCCGGCTGGGATGGGGCCTGGGGGGCTCCCCGGGAAGGGGCCCAGTCCCTCCGCAGGGACTGCCCAGCCCAGCCACACAGAGGGGCTGGACCACCCGTTACCTCTTCCCAGGCTGGAAGAAGAAGGGCTTTCCTGGCATTTGTTCATTTTTAATGTGTGTGTTCACAAAGGCATGTTCAGCTTTCTAGTGGGTTAACAAGTTGTCAATATTTGAACCGAGCCACTGATTGGTGCTGTCAGGCACTGAGGGAACTGCGAGCAGTTTCTCTAAGAAAAATCATTTCCATGGGCAGCTTCTTCCCTCCTCACCGAATGTCAATCAATGCAAAACCGCCACATCTACCTAAAATATCTTTAAATAAGTATGTTAATGTTTTGTCACAAATGCTCTTTTACCTAGACATAAACCTCCGCCCACAACCAATCTATGTAACCTCAGCACATAAAAGACGGTTCAAATCCTAATCTGTATCCAAATTTCAGACCTTTGTCTTTGACCAACATCTCTTTACATCTGAATTTGAATCACCTCTTGCTTGCTCGTTTGCTTCCTTCCTTTCTTTTCTCCTTCCTTCTTCCTCACTTCTTGCTATTCTTTCAGAAATATTTGGAATCTTCTATGCTTCATCACCCTGCATAATATTTCGTGAGTCATGAAAAGCTGGCTTCTAGATCTATAAACTGTTCTTCTGCCATAAAGTAGCCTATTGATAAGTAAAACTGAACAGTTAATTACAGATGTCCTCCTCTTATGTACCTGATATTTTCCTCAGCATATATCATATCACTGATTCTAATACTGTCAGCTTAATGATGACGTGGTGGGAGAGTTCTAGTGGGGCTCTGCTGAGAACTTCCTTAGCACTTACATTAATCATTGAATAAATGTACATCATTAGGAAAACATAAAATATAGCAATTTGTCAAGAATGTAAGTATGAAACTTAAAATTGTTACACATATTATACACACAGTTCATATACATATATGTGCCCACACACAAAAGAACAAAGACATACCCTATTAAATCAAATGTCTTTATAAAATGTGTGACCTAGAACCTTAGCAAGATTAATTCAACCCAGAACTCACCTCTGAATTTGGTTGTACATAACAAAGTAATTGCTCAGTATATCTGACCAATGTATATATATATATCTCATCAGTATATATTTGATTACTGCAACTGACTATCCAGTAACCGCTTATAACTAGACTGATTAAAGTAGCCTTTTCACTGAATAGACCAAAGCATAAATCCTTATTTTTTGATATTTGAAAAATATTTTAGCTATTCATCCCCCAGTCCCTCAAAATAACACTAATTCAAACAACATCCAGAGATTAAAGTTATGCCTTTTTGTTCCACATATTTATTGTTGTACTGAGCAATTTCTGTAAGTTGCAATTTCTTATGATGAAGTATTTCTCCTATCAATGTTTCCAGAACATTAGATCAATTAATGCTGAGCTTTGATTGGTAGTGCTCATATAACATTTATGTCCTTTACTTAAATTATAAATTATCTTACCTGCTTGTGGTGAATTGCTTGGTCTTTTCCACTCTCATATTCAGACAAATACTTAATCCAGAAATGTTCCTGCTGCTTGTTACAGTTTCATGAAGATGTTCAGGATGTAATTTATCCTAGGCTGGTACTATGTCAGTTTTAATAGGTCTAATTTCCTAACTCCCTGCTTCATTGTGACCATAAAGACTTTTAACATTTCACTTGCTTCACCAGGAAAATTTATCCCAGGCTATGGAATATGACCTTCAAATTCTTTCATGCATACACTAGCAAAGGATTCATGCAGCCTCTTGGCAATATGAACCTCATTTGTCATTAACATCTCATTCTTGTCCTTCAATAGTTCATCTGACTCCTTGTCTACCTTCCAGCCAGTATTGTAATTGTAGCATTTTAATCCATTTATTAGTTTAATCTTCATCATTGTTAGCACTAAGAACCCTAGCTTCTGCTCTCAGTCTTCTTTTTTTCTTCAGACTTGTTCCAAAGGAATTTTTCTTTCAACATTTTGAGAGTACGTATTTTATTGCACTGTTTTTTCATATCTAATAAAAAACCTTATTTATATGAGCACTGTGTTTGCTTCATATAGCACTTCTCTTGATCTCTGCTTGTTTTCTATTTCCTTTTCTTTCTTCTTCCTTCCAATTTATCCATTTTATACAAGATTATATGGATTTTCCAAATGAACAGAATAAATTGTCAGATAATATTCTAGGTTTTATTTTGTCGTCTTAGTCATGTCTATTTCTGGATTGACTGATACCACAGAGGGTCATGCTGCCATCCAGAGGGGCCTGGATTCACTGGAGAAATGGACTGAAAAGAATCTCATGAAGATCAACAAGGGGAATGGCAAAGTTCTGAACCCGGGAGGAGGAAAAACTTAAGGTGTCAATATATGCTGGAGGCTAGCCATCTAGGAAGGAACTTTGCAAAAAAGATCTGGGGGTACTGGTATACAGCTGGCCTTCATTATGTAAAATATTGCCAGCAGGTTGACAGAGATAATCCTCCTCTACTCATCCACAGCTGGAGTGGTGTGTCAAGTTCTTGGCCTCCCTTGTACAAGAGAGGCACAGACATACTGGAGAGAGTCCAATGAAGAGCCATAAAGAAGAAAAAAATAAAAAGGTGGGACTTTTTACCACAGAACAGAGAAAACTCAGAGGCAATCTGGTCAATGTGTATGAATACCTGAGAATACATACTGTGTGCACTCAGGCTGGATCTTTTCAGTGACAGTACCAAAGCCAATGGGCACAAACTGAAACAGTGGTCATCCTGTCAGGATGTCACAATTTTTTACTGTGAGGGTGACTGAGCAGTGAGGTCATTTACTGTGAGGGTGACAGGTTGCAAAGGGAAGGTGTGGAGTTTTGCAGACATTCAAAAGCCATATGCACACAGGGTTTGTAAACCAGTTCTAGGTATTCCTCCTTGAGCAGAGGAATCAAACTAAATGACCTCCAGAGGTCCCTTCTGACCTCAACCATTTTGGGGTTCTGTGAGGAGTCCCTAAACTTGGTCATTGTTCTGCATTGTCTTGTATCACATATGTATATAAGTATTTTGGAAAACCAGTCATAGTCTCTTTTTTTAAAGTGAATTCAAACATTTTAATTCCATTTTTATAGTCACAAAGGAAAAGAAAAAAAAAAAAGTAATTTTTCCTAATATTTCTCCTCACATTTTCAATTTTGAAATTAATTAACATATCAGCCACAAAAATCCTGAAACAAAACTATATCAAATGCGACCTGCTTCTTTTTGGATTGTAGGATTCAGTTTGCTAGTTCAAAACCATATAAAACCTTTAATATTAATCCAGGAATAATATTTATTTCCCAAAAAAATTTTGAAAGCACTTCCCAAATCTGTTTTCATCACTATTTCTGCTTTGACGTATAATCACTCATCAGCTGTAGTATTCCATTTTCTGTTATTTTGACCATGCAGTGAGGTATTGTTGAATGGCTGTAATGGGCTGATTTTGGACTGCCACAGTCTGCCATCCTTGATTACTTGCCCAACAGAGACAAACTGATAGAATTGTCACAATTATACTTTTACAGAGACTTTCAGCAGCAGGAAGGCAGAGATTTCTGTTAACAGCGATTTTTGGTAACAACATAGATCCACTAAAATATATTAAAATATACTTACTTAGGAGAATTGGCATGATTTGTGCTTTCCTAGGAGTTTGAGGAATATAAGCACAGGTAAATCATATTTAATACAGTCTCACTAAGAAATAAACATCTTAGAGAAAATACAGAACATATACACATAGTATTTTGAGGAGACAAAGTTATTTCGATATATCTTATACACAGCAGTTTAGTCATGAGTGTTGTATTCTTACTGAAAATTCATTACTATAATAGATATTATTAGCTGAAATCAGTGTAGGGAATAGGGTATCCTGTCTCTTGTTCCATGGAGTACTGTGTAAAAGGCTCCCACTCTACCCCTCTGATTTTGACAAAAAACTCTATGCTTACTAAATCAGTCATATATGCAAAGCATCAAAGATATTTTTATTAATTATTTAGAAAATATATTAAAAAGACATTTGGAAAGTTTAAAAATAAATGATACCTTTAAAATTATAGATGGCAAAATCTTCCCCTTTTGAGTATACAGAAATGCAGTTAGGTGAATACACTGTAAATGCTGAAAGATCACTTCTAAGGGAATTTAAGAGAGGGAACAGGTATGGAAGTCTAAATGATAAATTTTCATTAGCAAATTGTTGTGGAAATGGTGGGGAATCATTTGAATGTTTAGGAGACTACAGTGAGAACTACTTAGAACTAACTGTTGTATGATATTGAAACTTGTCTCAAACTATGCTAGTCTGCCAATATACCATTCTGCAACAGACCATTTTGGGCTGATTTCTGACCACAAGATAGACCAGAAATAAAATACAGAAACTAAAAATACATCATTTGCATGAGGGATAAAGAAAGAGCATCCATCTCTTAAGGAACTGCTTAAAAATATTTAAGAAGCTTGAACATTATTTACTTTCCACAGAATTTTAAAAAGTGCAGAGCTTACAAGTTTATTCCAAAGTTTTTGATATTTGCAGCAGATTTCAGCAAGTCAGGAAAAGAAAACTAAAACACAGATGAAGAGAACTTCACTTTTTCTGAAGTAGGACATGTACAGGATGTTTTTAAGTAGGTAGTGAAAAGGAAGATAAAAACAAAGCATTTGTGACTAAACTACTTTTTGACTAACACAGGATAAATAAGCCTGTTCAAGCTTGCAAAATCCAGCTCATTTGTTTTAAACATAAGAGAGTGCCTATTTGCTCTTGTGAAATATGAACTGTGTTCTGACACTGGAAATATTACTTCAAATTCTAAACAGAAACAGTAAACAATTTTGAAGCAGAGCAATATGCAGAGATTCAAGTTACAATTATTCAGCCAACAAAACCACATGTAAATGTATAACAAAGGAAATGATGCAACAAAAGGCAATGTCATGACCCAAAGGAAAAGTATTGAGAACTGGAATAATTTGTGGGGTTCTTTTCAAGAATTTCCAAGTGCCATATCACAAGTGTTTGAGGTTACTCAAGGTATGAATCACCAGGAAGATATGAACAAAAGCAGAACTTTTGGGAGCAGACAGTGTTTCTGATAAACTCAACGGCAGCTGAGCTGCCAGTAATCAAGGCTGAGGGCTAAAGAGCATTCCTGAGATCATAGTGTGATGTGGCTCAAGGCTGGTGATGGTTATGCACTACTAACTATTATAAGAGTGTAGCAAACAAAATAAAGGAGATCTAAGACCATTAGTTCAAGGAGTAATTCACACAACTACACCCAGCATTTCTGCATAAGATTAATAAACCAGCAGCCTGAAGTAAAATGCATTTTTGTGTGGGCACCACAAATGCATAAATTAATGTGATGTTAGAAAAAATGGTAACAGAACAATACTAGCAATGGGACACAGAGAAGATAAAGGTTTCACTAGAAAACCATATGAATTAATGGATATGTAAATCTTTCATTAAAAAATTAGTTTAGAGAATCAAGAGATCTGGCAGAATGAGGAAGACATTAAAGATTTCAGCACAGTTGTAAGGCTGAAAGGAAACAACCACTTCAGTCTTTTACATTTACTAAATTTCTTCTACCTTTAGACAAATATTAAATGTTGGATAAAATTTGTTTCCTACTGTAGGTAGAACAGAACAAGAAGAGAATATTCATTTAAAGAGGCAAATATTGAGACATTTGATTATATGCAAACTCAAGGGAAGACATTCTGAGAAATATGCCTGCACACAGGGTCATTATAAAAAGCTTTACCTTTTGGATTATATAAATGGCACTCAGAATTGTGCAGTTTTTTTGATGGTAAAAATGTTCTGATTTTATGGCAAAAACAGAAGAGAAAGTGAGGAGTTTTTTTCCAAAGTGGTGTGAGAAAAACACTCCAAACATCTACATTAAAGGTAAACAGTGTGAAATGCTATAGAAGGACTACAAGTGGCTATGGAGAGGAGTTAACACACTGAAATGAGGAAGGTGGTCAAGACTAAAATTATAAATTGCCTGCTTTCTGGAAAATAAAAAAAGTAGTTGCTTTTGTATAGAGAATTGGTGAATCTTCAGACTAGAAAAACTATTCTACGGAAATGCTAAGCAGAAGAAGGCTTACATTTTTAATATGCATTTGGAAAAACTAAAATGAATAAGGAAATTAACATACAAGAAGAATGTACTTTTTTCAGCATTATTCATGATTTATCCACAAGAAAGTTGCGCATCGAAAGAGTATAGTTGATCAAAGTACTGATCTCAACATTGTACATATCAGTGTAATAGGAGAGATCTTTTGGGACCGGGTTTGATATGAACTGTGATTACCGTATCTAATGCCAAATGTGAAATTTAGGAGAAAGCAATTAAGATTTTACCACAGGTATAGCCTCATTAAAGAAGTAATTTTTAAAGAGGGCAAGATTACAACTGCTGAGGAAAAATATATGAAACAGAATATACTGTGGTCATTAACAGATCAATCACATGAAAAGGATCATTTGTGAGGGATCAGTGGAAACCAATGGTCCTTTGAAGAAAAATACACTCATTTTTAACATATAGGACCTGGGGGAAAAAAAAGAAAAACAAATGTGTATAGTACCTCTTGTCTCTTTTCTTGTCTATTTTCAAAACCTTGAAAGAGTTAAAATACAAACTGATACCTTTCTTGATTTTTAAATCAATCTTTCTTGAACATGGAAGAAGATTTATGTAGTTGACCAACAATTATCCAACTATCACTGGATAGTGTTTATTTAGTTTGAATTTCAATCGTTAATAAATTTTATTATCTTTAAGAAAAACTTTGGTTAAACATAAAATCAAAATAATAATTAAAGTATGGAAGTAATTTATAGCATCAGAAATCCTTCATTTCATGCAATTAAACTACAGATAGATACAGTTAGAGTGGTCCTGGTTCTGGGCTAGGTCACTTGGCTCCCTCTTAGGCATGATGAAAGCAAACAGGCACTTTGGATATCTAATAGGCCGGCCACGAGGAATTTCCCATATGATTTACACTCAAGAAATTTTCTTTAAAGCCTTTTGTTTTTCCTGTTTCCTACGTATTGCAGAGTCTGGATAATGTTGTGTTATATTACTGTATTATTGATTACTGTGTTAGGATTTTATTAATCATCATGTATTAAAAAACATTTTATATATCAATGCATAATAGCAAACCCATTGACAGGACAAGGCCATTAAGGAAGAAATGAGAAGAGACCTTTATCACACCAAGATAAGATGGTTCAGTGACAGCTATCTCTGTATCTATATTAGTTTGGTGTAAAAGGATTTTGTATTAGCTTTATTTTAGATTAAATGCATATTTGGCTTTTTGGTTGGCTATTTTTTCCTCAGTGGATAAATATTTAGTCATTGTTGTAATAATTATTTAGCATCCAAAATTCCCTTCAATGTATTTTCTTTAATTATAATGTCAAAGAAACTGTTTCAATCATCCCATCTGACATTCTATTAAACGCAGGACAGTTTTAAGTAGATTTGGACACAATATTTCACACAAAGGTCAGAAGAACAATTTTCCCTGATAAACACAGAGAAAATAGATATTGGATAATTCTGATCAGCCATTTTGGACAACTGATCAGCCATTTTATTTTGCTTGCAGGGCTCATTTGGGCTTCTAGTACTGTAGTTTTTTTCTTCAGAATTCTTGCTATCTGTCTTTTTCTGATCAGCTAATATTTTGTTTAGCTCCACCCTAAAATTATATGCTATCTAGGAAGCAAGTTGCTGACAATCACAGTAATGATGCTGTCTGCTTTAAAATAATGCAAAGGCTTTTCTCATAAAATTCACCCTATAAAAATTAAAATATTTTGTACAGTTCCCTATCTGAGCTTGTTAAACACCTGGAAAAGGAATACATCTAAGTCACTCCCATTTTCAATTGTATCATCTCTAAGTTAGGTTTCTTTTCTCGTTTCCACAGCAGTTACTGAGACCCTATGCTATTGCCATCAACCATTTTTCTTCCTTCACGAGCCAAATGTATTTATCTGCCTTGCTGTTATACCAAGACTACGTACTGCAGCTTCATCTTTAATGTCTAATTTCTTTTGCAGTCAAGTAGAATAATTAGTTCCTTTTCTTCAGCACATGTAGTTTTCTCATCTTCATTGCTTTAAAATGGAGTTCTTTCTAGCTGAAAAAGCCTTCTTGGCTGATGATTTTTTGGTCCTTGGTTTTTCCGCAGCTCTGCAGGAACTCATCAAGATTTCTCACCTCGCTAAATACAAGGGATTTTTTTTCCTGTCAATGGTATTCCAGAGATCTTAAAAATTAATATATTCTAACTGCATATCAGTCGAAATTTTAACTTGGAATATTCATAGAATTGTTTCAGCTGAGATTGTCAAGAGTATAAGCTTTGGGTTAACACTGTGGCTACTGGTTGTTATCATTCCTTCTTTATTCTCATGAGTTATATTATGATATTTACAGTTTGAACAACATGTCACTTGTACATATTTTATTTAAATGTTATACTTATCATTGGGACAAAATACTGCAGAATTTAATTAGAAGTGAATAAGGTGATTTTACATTCAGCAAGAGGTCTTGTTGAAAATCTTTATTACACTAGAATTAATTTTCCTACAATAACTGTTCCTGGAATAAAAAGTCCCACTCAAAGTACAGATTTGGTGAATCTTGTCTGAATTCAATCTTAAACTATTTTTTTTTTCCAGGAAAGGAAGAGGATGTTTCAGTTTTACTGTAACAAAACTAAATTTAGGCTCTGCAAATATCTGAATTTAAAGTCTATCAGATTGTTGGCTTATAGTGCATGCAGATGAAAATTCTGATAATGACAATTTCTAACCAATGAAGGAAATGTTAGTAGTAGCTTAACAATGTCTTTTTTACAATATTGTGAAACTGGCAAAAGGTATAATGCAAATGTGGAATTAGTTAAATTCTACATAACTGGAGTATGTTTCAAGTATGAGAAAAATTTTAATCTAAGCTATATCTAATCAGATCTATTTTATCCTCATGCCTACAATGTTAACATTATGCAATCAACAAAGGAAGCCAAAGATGTAAAAAGAATATAAAAGTCAAATTTCATACAGTGAGAAAAAATTTACATGCAAATTAAAGACAAACATTTTTTCTCATTTAAGTAAAACTTCACAACATAATTCTGAAGTTCAAGAACATAATTTTCAAATCAGTGTGAGTTTTGAATGGCATTTTCAAACATTTCAAAATAAGTTATATTCAGAGTAAACATATTGAATATTTAGAATATTATAAATTTTGAATTTGTATTATCAATTTATCAACAAAGAGATGGTATGCAGTAGAACATGGGGAATATTAATTAAAGTAATCTCTTAATTATATGCTAAAAAGTGTAAGACAGATGCTACTTTCCCAAAGGCAGAAAGAGAATTGTATTTACAATTCAGTTATGGGCAGGTGCCCAGATTTTGGCTTATCTATCATTTGCTACATGCTGAGTTTGCTGCATACAAGCTGCCATTACTAATAGTCTGGGACAGAGCCATGAAATTTCAAGTACTGTATATTCCAGGTCAGAGCACAATCTAGTTAGTGTCATCTGAAATTCATCCACCATTCCTCTGCTTAATAAAGCCTGCTGGTGACCAATTCAACTGCAACACTGGTTTAGTTCTATATGCTTTTTTTAAAAAAAATATGCTATTTTTTTGTTTTACCTATGCTTTAGAAGAACAGCTCTATTTCTTGTGGAAAATCCTTTAGTTTCTAGTATGTTTGCAATTTCATTTTCAATATCTTTTTTACACATGCTATCCAGGTAACACAGACTATACAGTAGGCAATTCCACAGATAGCAGAAAGCAGGAACTTTTATTTTAAGTAAAACATCATGCTCTGAAAAAAAAAAATCTGCTCTACATTCAGCATCAAATCTTTGGAAATAGGTTGGAACACACTTAGTTTTTGGCTTTTTATCTATATGGCACAGAACTGAAGGAACATTGCAGTGGACCACTACAAGTAAGGTGCTAAAAATATTTTCTTTTATGGAGCACATTGGAATCTCTATTTGAACTTTAAGGTCAGTGAATTGCTGGCCTGTTTAGAAAGTGCAGATGTGGTGTTATTCTAGCAACAATTTTATCAAAGAGATATGGAATTTAGATACTTTTATCTGCAAAACCAATTCTATTTCTTTAGTTTTGGTGGGAGAGCATTCCAAAAGCCATACCACCATACTGAAGTGATTATTTTTATGAATGGTTAACCATTTTCAATATTCACCTTATGCATATTGACATAATTTATATATTTAATAATATTTATAATATTATTAGATATATGTGCACATACTACCTATAAGTAGGTAGTATGGCAGAATTGCAACAAATATCCCAATACTGTGCTGACATATTTATATTGACAATAAAAATTATATTTCTAAGCATGCATGACATTGTCTGGATGAATCTGAATGCTTGGATACCTGCACCATGTAGACTGCCATGACATAAAATTGCTTAAAAATAAAGTATTTTTTAATTTGTTCTAGACTTTTTTGTATTCCTAGCCAAATGAAATTTCCAGTGTTAGTTTAATCCCATACCTTGCTGTCACTCACTTTTACAGACTGTTCCAAGATTACGGTATTTTTAAATTTTTAAGTGTTTATAAAGCTAATGTAAAAATATTATCAATTTATAACTTTCAAATAATATGTATCATAATAAAAGTAAAACACCAAATAATTAAAGTTCTATATCATCATTTTATAGCTCTTTATCAAAAAAATATGCTGATAAAATCAGCAGATGGTATAGAAACCCCTGGAATGAGAATAAACAGAGCTTGTCTCCTTCACAGTGTTCAGCCCTGTGTTTTATTCAATAATTTAAAAATATTATTTTTATTCTCCATTGAAGCAGTGCTTCACACCTTAACTCCAACAACTTTTGAGTGAGTTGCAGAAAGCAGCGTATGACATTTTCAAATCACCAAAGGTTTCCACACTTGAAAAGAAAACAATGTATTTTTCACTTGCTACTCTGGAGCATTATGTATTGAATTTCAAGAAACTGAATTGAACTTAATCCCTTTTTCCTCTTGAGTTCAAGTGCAGCACAGGCTGGTCTCTTCATTACAAAGCTGGCTGGAATTTACATGTTCCTCTAAAACATTTTATTAGAGTCATTAAAATAATAAGCCCTGCAGTTTGATCATAACCTCCTTCTGGACTTCACAACTTATAATTGTTAAGGTGTCATAACTTACTGTACATGCTCAGGGAGCCTTAGGTCCTCTCCCGGAAGATGCCAAGGGAAACTAAATCAGCAGCTGCTACTTTTTCAACTTCATGGTTGGCTGCTGTCAAAACAATCCATATATTAAATGGGATTTTCCAGCCAGATGACCACCAGGAACAGTTGGTCTCACAGGCCCTCTAAAGTCATAACTTGAAGCTTTCAATTAAGACAGTCTTTCACTATGTTTTATAACACTTTTTTGACTGGTTTATAATTGTGTTATCAGTGGTGTTTCTTTAAATTGCTTACCCTAATGATGAAACTGCTGTAAAGTAACTGTTTTATGGAAACACTAACACCTATTCTTTTTTCCATCATAAGAATTAGACAGCAGGTAATGTCTTGTACTTGTTAACATTGTTGGGATTGTCAGGCAAATAAAAATCCAAGATACCTATCAAATCTCTTGTGAAGGAAAATCAAGGCTTCTTTAGAAAAGAGACATTTGAAGAGAAGATGTTTGTTAAAGAAACATTTCATGTCAATGGAAAAAAAACCAATTACTCCAATTTGCTTTGTACAAGAGGTGTAACAGGAGTAGCATAACTGATTGCTTAATTACAGGAGTATTATATATACAAACAGACATTTCAAAATACTTGAAATCAGGATGAAAAAGACAGTATTTTATTTTTTAGAAAACCTGCCAATGTTGATTTGCTTAGAAAAAAAATTAGGATTTTTTTTTTTTTACGTATGCATGTAGATAAGAATGATGGTAGAAAGCAGCATAGTTTCATTAAGCCTCATTAAAGCCTGTATGATAATTAGTGATCAATTAACTAATTGTTAACTAGAGGTTAAGAGCTAAGGTAGGTTTCTAAAATGTACAGCTGTCTAAAAAATAATTCTCTTTCTCTGCCTCAAAAATAACTATAGTCAGCTGAGTTTTTTGGTTTTTGCTTTCCAAATCTGGAACCTTGAATACCTATGGATACCTTTCAAGTGTGTTTGAAAGTCTACACATAAAACTTTCAACAACATTCATGTGAAAGACCGATTTAAAATGTTCATGAATTACCTTCCTCCTCTAGAGAAACCTTAAATCTTTTGAGTTTGAGAGTCTGAGTTTGAATCAAGGTATTATATAGAATGATATGTAACTAGAGAAGTGTACAGAGCCAGAACCCACAAAATCAGTGAAAGTTTCCTCAGTTTTTCATCAAACATGGACTGGTCCAATGGAAGTTGGTTCTTTCAACCACAGTACTATCAAGGAAAACAAAGTCAAATTTTGAATGTCCCTTTCCTGAAGATAGTCTTGCAATTAAAAATAAAAAGTTTATGTGATTATTACTTTATTAAAGTGGTTTCTGGTATGTCCTAAAACAACTGTTCAGCTTGCTAGTGTCATAACATGAATTTAAAAATTGATTGACAAATTGAACAAATTAACATGTTAAAGCTTATTTTCCCATCTAAATGTAGATAAATATTATTTTCTTTCCAATGGAAAAATGGAATAATTTTTACTACACTGGTTTTCCAACTTGTTTGTATTCACTTTTAATAAGCTCACCTCTTTCTTCCCTGTTCTCTACTCCCAGTTCCCCAGTTACATAGAGGTTGTTTTAAATTTATATTAAGGGAAAATATTAAAATATCTCTAATTTCCTTATATATGACTAGAAATATATTTAGTCCTCCATCCCTGCTCCAGGTAATTTTTTGCTACCTCAAAATTCCTCAACCTATATAATTTAAAATATAAATTAAGAAAACTGAAGAAATCCAGATACTTCATGTACAGCCATAATTCATTTTCTGCTCATCTTTCTCTTGAAAACTGCTTGCATAAGAGCATGAAACAATACCCATGCTGTTTCCTGCTGCTTTGATCAACTCTTTGTTTCCTATGAATGAAATGTAAGGAAAGAAATCAAGACACCAGAAATAAGACCCTACGACTTAGTCCAAGTATCTCAATATGTTTCAGCAGTTTGTAAATATGAGGAATTCTCTAATATTTCATTAAAAATCTTGTTTATAACAACTACCTACATCTTCTCTAGTGTTTTTGATTGCCATTTGGAACTTTTCCCCTAATATCAGAACTGAACAAGGAAATACATGAGCCTTGGTGACTAATTTATCAATCAATGTGCGAGTGTAATCATTTACTCAAACTAGGATGAAGCAAGCTCTTGCACCACAAACATCATTGTTTATTTTAGATAAAAGCATCACTGACAGAAGATTAATGGCATTTTGTCATTTTTCTTTCCCAGAAAGGTAAGTAATTTTATCCTATTTCAATACATAAAAATATTGTCTACTACAGAACATTTTAAAATATTGTACTTTATAAAATAGTATATGTTGTCTGTAACTTTCTATAATATTCACTTCAGGGAACAATATTATTTATCACAAAAAAATTCAGTGGGGTAAAAACAAAAATCAGATTCTCATGTATTGCTCTCCATTTTTATTTTAGTTTAGCTTGCTAAGGAATGATTAACAAGTAACTCTTGTGAAGGCCTCCTGAAAAAAGAACAGCTTCATAGCACATCCAGAAGATTTTTGTGTGACCATACTCTCAGCTGTATCATTGAGAGAACAAATTTTAAAAAAGCATTGTCCTATCATACGGGATTTTGCACAAACACTTAGAATTACAAGGTCCTCCAATAAAAGAAAGAAATAATAAAAATGCCTATGGTAATTAGGAGCACGTTCTTACAAAAGCCTGTTGACATTGTCATTGCTATATGTGTTTTGTGATGCATATTACTGAGATTGATCGATGTGGGTAAAATGTTCTGTAGCTTGATTGCTCAGTGCAGGCAGAGCAGACAGTGTACTGGAACAAGCTACAGCTGTGCCTGTGCATCAAATTCACTACTGAGAGGTAAATGGGAAATGCAGCTTATAGATTTACACGGACAGTACTTGATTACAAAGAGAGATACCCTGCTGCCTAGACCTGACTGAATGGACAAGACAAGAGAATTAGATACATAAGACACAGTTTGAAGTAGTATGGAAGTGAATATGATAAATTTTAGACAAAATTATGTGTTTAAATCAAACAACAAACCCCAAACCTCTTCCTAGTCCCATACATGTCTAAGATGTAAAGCTTTCCCATTTTAAACTCTTGAGGCACACTACAAATCAAATGCAGAAGGTGCTTGACCAAAGCCAACACGAATTTACTGAAGGCAAATCATGCCAGTATGACCTGATTGCTTTCTACAACAAAGTAGTGTCTTCTGTCTAGCAGGTGAATTGTTAGAAACAAAGATTCTATTCTTATACAAATGGGTTTGTCAATTAAAAAAGGGAATTGGAAAAAAATCTTTTTGCATTGTGTAGTCTAGAGGATGATTTTCAATAGGTTTTGAAACTTTAAAACCATGCAACAACCATATGAGTGATGCATAATTACAACCATTAGAAAAGAATAACAGCCTACAATCTGAGATCTTTGGTTTTGGAAAGAATCATTTTAACATATATGGGACTGCTCTTTCTATATATGGATCATATGCTACAGAAATACTGTAATAAAAATATATATTGTATCATTTAACAACAAGATTGATCCTGACCTGAAAAAACAACCTATACAACTCAGATGCTCAAGAATACCTATTTTTATTCAGAAAGATATCTAATAGACAAGGAACCTGACTGCTCTAAATTTCATTGCTTCAGGCTGTGCAGTAGAATCTGTGAAACCGAGTCCCTGTGAAACTATGTTCCCTAGATTGAAGCATCTCATTATGGGATTCATAGCACAGAGCATTGTCTAAACAAGGAAGACCTGATGAAACAAATGCATCTCAAAACCCAAAATCAGTGTATTCATTTATTCTAAAGTGACATTTCTGACTTTTTTTTTCTCACTGGATGGCTAGCACAACACCAACTCTACAGTGAGACAAACAACCCTGCCTAAGTTTTCAGACACTCTGAAGTTGTACCTTCCTATGTTTTCATTTTTTCCCTATCCATAAATACACATTCAAGCATCTCAGGATCATGAAAAAGCATTGCTACAGAGACATGTAAGAGGATTTCCTAATATAGCCTTGAACATTAAGGTTGTAATTTCTTTTTCTTTCTCTAAGAATGACATCAGAAGTCTAACCTACATTCTAATGTGATCTGGGAGTCTCTCCAGGGAGAGAAAAATAAAGCCAAGAGAAAAAGGAGACAAAAAGGAGACAAAAGAAAGCCAGAGGAACAAAAGAGAGGGGAAATGACAGTGGAGGCTGACAAGCAGGAGAGAGTAGAACAACGAGAAGACAAATAAGAGCTTAGAATGCATACAACAAGGATTAATATTAAAAGCAGTCAATTTTACAAAGATTCAAAAATACATGTTTTAAGGTAACACTAGTACTTAGCATATTTACCATCTATTTACAACAGAAATCTGAAGGTCTCTGTATAGTTACTATGATTTCAAAGTTATAACAATCCTTGTGCTAGATCTTTGCTTTCCTCATGCTGCAATTTTACAGTCTGAGTGTAAATGATCTCATTAGCTCCCCGGCCTATAACCTGTGCCTCAGTAGAGATAGAGGCCATATATTATGATGAAGCATGCTTTAATGAACACAAATAAGATAGGACAGTTTCCTGAGAATTTTTCTGTGGATTTGTTTTCATTTTTAACTTGTAATATTTTAGTTTAAAATACTGCTTTTGGGTTATACCTTTACATTAGCCCTTTTAACTGGATAGAACTTGCAAAAAAAACCCCAAACTGTCTGGGGTGCTGGTAGTACTATCTATCCTGATTAGCAAATTGAAAAGAGTAGACTGAAGATTGGTTGGCATCCTGGAGTATCGCACCAGAGACAATGCTAAAGGACTTCTGAAAGAGGTATTTTACATAGACCTTTCTGACAAAGAGCGGATATGTTCCTCCATCAGCTTCCTTTTTTGTGGAAATCTCTTTTCAACAATGAAAGACTATTTAGCTCTGGCACTCTTAGGTCGACAATGTCTACTGCTGAGCACCTGAAAATTAGTGCTTTCATTTAAAGAGAAAAAGCGTCACTATCTAATTCTGATAGATTTTAAAGTCTTTCATAAAATCCAGAATAGGCCTGCTGAAGCTGGTTTTTGTATTATGCTGACCATGATCACTTATCAGAGAAACTGCACGTGTGCAGTCATAAAAAAGAAATCAACTCAATAAAAATAAGTAAAATAAATATTGTACATGTTATTGTTACCCTACAGTGATCTGCCAAAGAAGTGCCTATTTGTCACAATTCTTGATATTGCAGGCAAGAGAAAGAGGATTGGCAAATAACTTTTGTGCTTATAACTTTTGATGTTTTAACACAACAGATTTTTCAGTATGTGAAGAAGAGAATATAGAGGACTGAAGCCAGGCATGGCTAAGAGGAACTAAAGTTTAAGATTTTTTTTCTTCCCAATGTTATAAATGCAAAGGCAAATTTCAGGTTAATAAATGACAATTTATTAATAACAGAATATCGAGCACCTGAAAAAGAGAAAAACCACAAAAATAGGAAATTGTCAGCGCGCGCTGGGTGGATAGAGGTCCGCACCGATGTACAAGACGCCCTAGTCCACGCCAGTGCAGCTCTCAGTCTACCGTTTTATAGGAATTTTCTGCCCTTAGGCAGTCCAGGTGTCTAAGGTGGGTTGAATAGTCCGGATTTCTTTTTGATGGCCCTCCCGGACCTCATCAAGTCTAGTTGTTTCATTCCGGGAAGGCTCCTTTCTTATGTCAATTCCAAGGGTCTGTCTTATGTTGATTTCATTCCGCTCGTGGCACCAGAAAGTTGATGAAATTGGCATCGACGTCAGGAAGGAATTTCTCTTTGCCTTGGCGAGGAAGCGATTCTTATCAGGGTTGGCCAGTGTCTTTTGTCTAAGTTGATGACCTTCGTCCTGTCTTTTCAACTGAGATTAGCAGGCTGAGAGAGAACGGTTACCCTTCTATTGGGTTTTACAATTTTACTTTAGCTTTGTTTCATTATACATCGAATTATTATTTTATACACGAATTTTTACCCTATTTTTATCACAGTCCCCCACCTAATAATTCATCAAATTAAAAATTCGTTTTTTTCCCTTTATTGACCTTAATTTTAGTTTAAAAAGTCACATTCTTCCCAGTCCTCCTGAGAGGATTCATCACCTTGTTGGAGCTTCCGCTCCTTTTCGAATTCCTTTAGGGCCTCTGCCGCCCTTCTTTTACCTTTTTCTTCCTCAAGTTTCATTATTTTGGACACAGTTTTCCTTTGTGCTGCCTCTGGATCTATGGGAAGGGATGCTATTTGCATGCCTTGGACGACTGAATGTATCAGTCGAATGAAACAAGGGATCAGACACGGGAGGAAGACAATGCCTGCAATGGAGCATGTTATAAAGAATATTACCTTTTTCCACCATTTCCCTTGTCCGAACAGCTGGTCCCACCATGAAGCTTGAAGAATTGAATTCCACTTCTGGACTGGCACATGTGCCACCTTTTTGATTTCCTGTGCTAACCCTTTTATAGTCTCCCCATAGTCATCGATTTCGATGCAGCATTCTGATTCATTGAATCTGCCGCAGACCCCTCTTTTTTCTGCTAGCAGGTAGTCCAGGGCAAGCCGATTTTGATACACAAAAGCTCTCATTTGTGAATGCTGCTTTGCCAGGAGTTCCAAGGCCTCTGAGGTGTGGTTAGAAACTACTTTTACCACTGCTTGCAACCGAATCAGCCTATTTAGGAGGTAAATAGTTGTTCGATATCCCCAACTGCCATCGTTAGCCCAGGTGGCTGGCCCATAATACTCAATGATTCTTTCAGCGGGCCACTCCTCCTCCCCCCATTTCTGGTTGCCTCCGGCTATGGGTAGCACCCGTCTTATCTCTCTTCTCTGTCGGTTTAATGTTTCGAACAGAGGAGCTCTTAACAAACTGCTTTCAGCTCTAGGCAAGGTGAAAAAGAAGGGTCTTATCATTCCTAGGGTACAGGACCCTTTCCATTTTCGGGGAAGTTCGCTATAAGCCTTCTTTTCACAAATCCAATATATCCCATCTGGAGCTTTCCAGCCTATATTGGTTCTCCCCGGCTCGTCTCAGTACTCTCTCAGTCCCGCTAGTGCCTGAAATGGATTAGCCCCGGGACTTTTGTGCCAACAAAGTCCCATAGTCTCAAACCACTCACAATCTTTTTCTCGAATTTGGCTCCAATATCCGGAGGGTGGTTCAGGTTGCCAGACCCGTGTTTTGTTATTCACCGTTAGGGTATTTATGCAAGGAGTATAACCCACCAGGTCGGTGAACTCCTTCCCCTCCCGGCTGATGCAGATAGTTCCCACTATCCTTTTTTCCAAAATCCATCCCTCCGGTCTCTTTACTATTTTTGACAATTTAGAGCTTTCCCATTTTAGAAGTTGTTCCGGGGCTAATCCTTCTCCTTTCCAGGGCCACCTTTCGGCTGACTTTAATCCCCCACAAATCCAGCAATCCGTCAGCCCCAATTCAGTGGCTATCTCCTGCATTAGTTCTACAAAGAGGTTTTGGTTAGGGGCCGGAAATCCCCTATCTCCGTATTGCCTTTCCAATTGCTCGTACTGTTCACTGAGCGATTTCAACCTTTCCTGCTCAATTCTCCTCTTTCTGGCCTCAGCTTCCTTTTTCTTGAGTTCCAATGTTACCTGTTTCATTTTACTTTCAGGGTCCATCCCTTCCTCGTCCTTTGAAAAACAAAAAACTTGGTCAAACTGCAAACATACACGCTTATCTCCCGGAGGCAATAACTCGAAAATGATGGGTTCTGAGTCCAAGAAACCCGTTTCCTCATGTTTGAGATTCCTCCCTTCCCAATACAATTTTCCACCCATATTACATATTTTTAGTTTCGCTTTGTCGTAGCACAGGGGATTCACCTTATAGTAGGCAAGGAAGGTAGATTGCCTTTTTTCTCCCATCCATACAGTTTTGTTACATTGTTGACATGTTGGTACCGGGTAAGTAGTTTCGAGTTCCCGCCTTCGTCTAACGAGTGAGTGAGCAGGATCCTTGAACAGCCCGCCCTTAGGACTTGCCCTTGAGCGTTGGCACCGGACCCTTCTTTCCAATTCACAAAGGTGAAATCGAGTGCCATTAGCCCAACAATCACCCAACTGCCTTTTTAGAGGACAATCCATTATCGGCCCGGTTTCTGGTGCTGTTAAGCACCATTCACACTTCGCGGGAGGATTCTCCCCCAGGAGCGCCCCTGGAAGGGCCCCCTTGGCCTAGCACACGGCTAGGCTCAGGACCGTCAGGATTCTCCACCGAAAAACCCCTCTGCTTTGCCCATCGCCCGTATGGGAACATACGGCGGGGTAAACCATCTTCCCGACAGCAAGGGTTTGCTTCAGGGGCCCGTGTGGTTCTGATGGCAAACCTTCTCTTATAGGTTGCCCACCGGGATAATTTGATTGTATCTCCTCGGCAAGGTACCTTGATGGTCCTCTGGCACTCAATTGCTAAGGGTTCTGCTTTAGCGTCCAATTTTCCCTTTATTCCCTTTTTGAAAATCTGATACCACTCAGGAGAATCTAATTCAAAAAGTTCGGCCCGAGTGGCAAGTACTAAGAGGCGGTCTGTGTTAACCTGCTCCTCGGTTAGACAGTTAGTGCACAGACCTTTAGGTCTACTCCCTCTCCAACAATGGGTGACCCAAACCTGTTTACAGTACACGCATTCAAAGTGAATGAAAGGAAAGCACTCACAACCTGGGGTATTACAACTTATCTGGTCGGTCATCTAGGTTGACGCCTGAGTTTGATTTTGAGCTCTCCAGGAGGGGTGGTGACCTTCTAGTCCGAGGCTTTTGGGTCCCCGATCTTTTTTACCTTTGAGGAATGAGTCCAACCCTTCTCAGCGGTTCGAACTGCGGTGTCAGTCGTGAGTAGTACCAGGAACGGCCCTTCCCACTGCGGGGCGAGAGGAATCTCTTTCCAAGTTCTGATTAACACTTTATCTCCGGGCCGAATCTGATGAATTGCAAATCCGAGAGGGCCACTTTGGGGGATGAGTCCACGCCTTCTGAGCTCCTGTAAATTTTTGTTTACAGTGATGAGATAAGGTTGTAACTGCACATCCTCGACTCGGGGATGTCCCACAGGCATTCCATGTTTGTATGGCATCCCATACAACATTTCAAAGGGGGACAGTCCCGTATCAGAATGAGGCATGGTTCTTATGTTCAACAAAGCAAGGGGAAGGCATTTTACCCAACACATCTTAGTTTCCAGCATGAGTTTTGCCAACTGAGTTTTTAAGGTCTGATTCATTCTTTCTACTTGCCCTGAACTTTGAGGGTGCCAGGGGGTGTGATATTGCCATCTGATTCCCAAGGCCTCGGTTAATTGTTTTATGATTTTCGAGGTAAAATGAGTCCCTTGATCTGAATCTATGCAATCCACTATTCCATACCTGGGGACTATTTCCTCTAATAATACTTTGGAAACCGTTTGAGCCGTGGCTTTTGCCCTTGGGTACGCCTTTACCCAATGTGTCAATTTGTCCACAATAACCAATAAGTACTTATACCTCCCGACCTTTGGTAATTCAGTGAAATCCACCTGGATCCTTTCAAACGGCCGGTAAGAAATCGGACGACCTCCCCAAGCCGCTTGTCTGGATCTGGATCGATTCACTTTCTGGCAAGTCACGCACCCCTGTACCTCTTGTTTTGCCAACTCAAAGATCCCCTTGCACCCAAAGAATTTCAGAAACTGGTCAGCCAATGCCCGTGTTCCCCAGTGGGTCTGTTCGTGCAGGCGTCTCAGGATCCCTCTGGCCACCCCTTTCGGGACCAATTCCCTTCCATTCGGTAATTTCCATTTTCCCATCTCCAATGCCCCTCCCATCTCTTTGAATCCTTCAATGTCCCTTTCAGAGGGACATATTTGGATTCCGGAGTTTTCCTCCCCAATCACCTCGGGGATTCTTACTGTGAGTAATGCTGCCCTTTTTGCCTCTTGGTCAGCCAGGTTATTCCCACGCGTCTGAAATTGCAACCCGACCTGATGCCCTTTTACATGCACCACCGCAATCTCTTTTGGTTCCCTGATTGCCTCCAAGATTTGTTGAATCATTTCGCCGTGGACCAAACCTTTTCCTTTTGTGTTTATCAAGCCCCTTTCTTCCCAAATTTTCTCAAAAGTGTGAACCACCCCAAACGCATACCGAGAATCAGTGAATATGGTCCCCTTCTTTCCCTTTAACCCTTTGAGAGCTCTCAGGAGAGCATAAAGCTCACAAGCCTGGGCCGACCATTCGGGTCTTAGGGGACCCGATTCCACCACTTTTCCCGTTCTGCCATCCACCACTGCGTATCCTGATTTTCTTTTCCCCTCGACTACTCTTGCCGACCCATCCACAAACCATTTCTCTCCCCCCTCCAATTCCTGATCCTCCAAATCTGATCTTACTTTTGTCTGAAGTTCCACGATCTCAGCACAATCATGCAACAGTTCCTCAGAAAGGTCTCCAAACATGAACTGTGCAGGGTTTTGTGCCGAGGTGGTTTTCAACTCCAATCCTGGGGAGCTGATTAGGATGGCTTCATATTTCAGAAGCCTGGAATCGGTCAGCCACTTTTCCGCTTTTTGTTGCAGAATGTTTCTCACATTGTGAGGGGTGTAAACTACCAGAGAGGCTCCGAAGGTAATCTTTTTCGCCTCTTCCACCAGGAGTGCCACTGCAACTATAGCCTGCAAACACGTAGGCCAACCTCGACTCACAGGATCCAGGATTTTTGATAAAAATCCTATGGGTTTCTTTTTGCTGGCCCATTCTTGAGTCAGGACTCCCTGTGCAGTTTGCCCACTAACATCTACAAACAACTGGAATTCTTTATTCACATCTGGAAGGGTCAGTACTGGGGCTGTCATGAGAACCTCTTTTAATTTTTGAAAATCTAATTCATCCTGTTCGGTCCACTTCACCCTGTCGGTGTTTAATCTTTCATACAGAAATTTTATCTTTTCACTGAAACCCTCAATCCACTGCCTGCAGTATCCCAGGAGCCCTAACAATTGGCGTATTTGCCTTTTAGTTTTTGGCGCGGGCAACGCTATAATTCCCGCGACTCTCTCAGGGTCCAATTTCTTTTTCCCTTGGGACAGCCAATGCCTTAGGTACTTCACTTCGGGCTCCGTGAACTGCAGTTTGGATTTTGAAACTTTCAGACCCTTAGCTCCAATAAAGTTTAACAATTCCACTGTACATTCCCTCACCCGCTCCTTTGAAGATCCTGCTATTAGCAGATCATCCACATACTGCAACAATTTCGTCCCTGCCTTTGGGGTAAACTGAGTCAAGAGGTGCTCCAGGGCCTGCTCGAATAGATTAGGGGATTCTACAAATCCTTGCGGAAGCACCGTCCATCTCAACTGCTGTTTTCTGTTGGTATCGGGGTCCTCCTACTGAAAAGCAAAGTAATCCCTGCTTTTCTTATCCAAAGGGCAAGTCCAAAATGCATCCTTCAGGTCAATCACACTATACCACACATCCTCAGGCGTGAGCCGATTCAACAAAGTATACGGATTGGCCACTACTGGAAACCTAGTCCTGGTTCGGGCATTCACTGCCCTCAAATCCTGAACTAACCGATAGCTTCCATCTGCCTTCTTTACAGCCAGTATAGGGGTGTTATGGGGGGACATGCATGGCTCTATTGTTCCTTCCTTCAAGAGGTCATCGATAACCTGCTTCAATCCCTTTCTCCCTTCCAGGGGGATGGGATACTGTTTGACCCGTATAGGGTCCCCGGGGTTCTCGATTATAATATGAATAGGGTCTATTTCTAGCTTCCCCACCTCCCTTTTAGAGTGCCATACCTCTGGATTGATGTCTGCCTCATCCTTCTCAGTGAGTTTAAACATTTTCACCACAAGATCGGAACTTCTTACAACTATGCTAATTCCAAGAGCTATGATCATATCTCTCCCTAGCAAGTTGTAATCAGCTTCCTCTACCAACAACAAATTCCCTAGGCAGACTTTATTTTCTGATTCAATCTCCACGCTTTCTATCACAGGTACTTTAAAGGGATCCCCTTTTGCACCCACCACTACAACTTTCTCCTTACCGACCGTGCACCCTATTGGTAGATTTTGTAAAGTGCTCCTTTCTGCCCCGGTATCCACCAGAAAAACGGTTTCTTGACGCTGGGGACCCACTTTCAGTTTTACCAGGGGCTCGTTAGATGTCCTGGTCCCCAAGGTGAAGAGCCCCTGACACCCCTAATCTTCCTGAAATACTTTTTCATCTTTAATTCTCTTTTTGCAGTCCCTTCGAAGGTGTCCTACCCTTTTGCAATAGTAGCACTCGGGCAGTTCCCTTCTCGTGTCTGGGGCTGCTTTTCGGGGGCCTTGAGACTTTCGGGGTAAGGTTTTATATTTCCCCGAAGCCTGTTCCTGTCTCTGGACCTCCTTCACCGCAGCTACCAAAACCTTAGCTTGTACTTTCTGCTTTTCATCCTCCCTCCTCATGTATATTTTCTGGGCTTCCCGCAACAATTCCTGCAAGCTTTTGTCCTGCCAACCCTCTATCTTTTCCAATTTTTTCCGAATGTCCTCCCATGACCTTGCCACAAACTGAGTTTTGAGCAGAACTTCCCCCACAGGGGAATTAGGGTCCGTCCCAGAATATATCTGTAGACTTCGCCTTAATCGCTCAATCCATTCAGTGGGGGATTCATCTTTCCCCTGACATTCATTGAAAACCTTGCTAATGTTCTGACCCCTTGGGACAGCTTCCCGGATGCCCTGAATTATGATGTTCCTTAGATCTACCATGCTCCTTCTCCCGTCCTCTGTTTGTGCATTCCAGTTTGGGCTAGAGCTGGGCCACTTTTGATCCCCAGGTGTCCCCTGTGGGTTCCTCCGGTCCCAGTCTCTGATACCCGCCTGTTTTATCATCTCTCTTTCCTCACTATTGAATAAAGACCTCAGGATTGCCATCAGGTCCTCATATGTATAAATGCTGCTCCCTAGGAACTCATCCAACCTGTCCGCTACACCAAAAGGATCATCCAACAATCGCCCCATTTCCTTTTTGAACGCTCTTACGTCTCCTGTATTGAGAGGCACATTTACAAATCCAATGATCCTTGGGGCCGTTGGTACTTCCCTTAATGGAAGTAAACTGTGTCCCACATTCTCATTCTCTCCCCATTCATCACTCATCCTCCTTGCTTTCAATCGGGTACTGCTAGCAGGGGGAGAACTGGTAGCAGTGGGTTGTCTCCCTTTCCCGGACTGCGGGGGCGGGACTGCCGCTTGTGCAGCCGAGGGGGGTCTCTCCTCCGCTCGGAGCAACCCTGGTGGCGGCGGAAAAGGTGACCGAGAGTGCCCCCAAGCTGGCGCAGACGGGATCTCAGAGGGGGCTCTCGCGGTCATGGCATCTATCGGCGGGGGCGCCGCCGACGGACCCAGGCCAGACGGGAGAGGCAGGAGCGGGGGTGGCAGGGAGGGAGCTGCCAGTGGGGACAATGGAGGGGAGGCATGACTCCCCACCTGAGATGCCTGTGCCCCCAAAAGCTGGTTTGGAGGATCGGAAGGGGCTGTGGGCACCACTTGCTCTGGAGAGGGTGGGGAATTCAGCCCAATGTAGGGAGGTGGGAGGTGATCTAGGGGCTCCCAGGGCTCGGTCCCAGTTCCGGGCCGCCCTTTCTGTTTTATCGGGAATAAACCAGCTCGGGTGTTTAACCAAAGCCGGGCATATTCCCTCTCCTCGGGGTTCGAGGGGCTCTTGTTTTTCACATAGCGATTTAACTTACTACATGTCCAGCTTTCAAATGATCCCATTACCGGCCATGTAAGGTGTTCCCCCAATTTCTCTCCACCCCACACATCCATGCAATAGTAAATCATTCTTTCCTTAGATTTCTCTTTCCTCTGTGGACAATCTCCCCAGTGCTCCAACATCCACCCCAAGGGACTATTTCGAGGGATTTTCATGGTTCCCTTTCCCTTACCAGAGGGGGGGCTTTCTGAGGTTTTTTTCTGGGGCTTACTCTTTTTCTGTCCCATATTTCGCGAATTTCCTTACCAAATCTTCGAAATTCCCTTCAAGTCGACTTTTCTGCCTGTGCGTTGTGTCTTTGGTTGTTTCTCAGGGGATGGGGCTTTTTCGATCACTCCCCCTCCAGCGAGCTGTGCCGAGGGTTCCTGATCGGCTCTCAATCCTTTCGGATTCTCTTTGGACCCTTACCTTGGTCCGCTGGCAAAAAGGGTTTACCGATTCCCGAGCTCAACAGGACGTACCCTTCCCCTTTTTGCCCACTCCGTGATCGGTCCCCGAGACTTCCCTCGTCCCGGTTTTGACAAGCAATGTAAGAGAGTTTCACACGAAATCGCTTCCTTCGCGGCCGACCGCTCCCCTCGCGGGAAAAGACGGAACTGCGACCTTGAAGTCCGCACTCGCTCCGTGATCAGATCACGTCTCACACACTCGCCCAATCACCCGCTCAACCAGCAGTACTTACAGCTCCTTTTCCTGCGTGGATGTCTTCGTGCACGTAGACGTTTTACGAGCAATTGCAAGCCGCGGCTTTTCCGAAGGCCCTTTGCCTTCCCGAGCTCTCTTTGCCCCCGGATCCGTTCTTTCCCCTGTCCTATTTTTGTGGTTTTCTCGCTCCTAAATTTGGTTCGGAGGTTCGGGTGGAGCCGCGGGGTCTCCTCACTCACCAGGCCGCCGAAATCAGCGGGGGTACCCTCCTGGATCGCAGGTCCCCGCAGCTTCCTCCGAATCCGAGTCACGGCACCAAATCTGTTATAAATGCAAAGGCAAATTTCAGGTTAATAAATGACAATTTATTAATAACAGAATATCGAGCACCTGAAAAAGAGAAAAACCACAAAAATAGGAAATTGTCAGCGCGCGCTGGGTGGATAGAGGTCCGCACCGATGTACAAGACGCCCTAGTCCACGCCAGTGCAGCTCTCAGTCTACCGTTTTATAGGAATTTTCTGCCCTTAGGCAGTCCAGGTGTCTAAGGTGGGTTGAATAGTCCGGATTTCTTTTTGATGGCCCTCCCGGACCTCATCAAGTCTAGTTGTTTCATTCCGGGAAGGCTCCTTTCTTATGTCAATTCCAAGGGTCTGTCTTATGTTGATTTCATTCCGCTCGTGGCACCAGAAAGTTGATGAAATTGGCATCGACGTCAGGAAGGAATTTCTCTTTGCCTTGGCGAGGAAGCGATTCTTATCAGGGTTGGCCAGTGTCTTTTGTCTAAGTTGATGACCTTCGTCCTGTCTTTTCAACTGAGATTAGCAGGCTGAGAGAGAACGGTTACCCTTCTATTGGGTTTTACAATTTTACTTTAGCTTTGTTTCATTATACATCGAATTATTATTTTATACACGAATTTTTACCCTATTTTTATCACACCAATTAGTATAATTTATTGTGCTTTGTACTCTCTATGATGTTACAGGCAACAAGGTATCTTGTCTCAGAAACCTAATCCTCGTATCAATTTGTTGTGAACATTGCATTAAATGCCCCTAAACTGGTTTGATTTCCATGTACAACTTTATTGGTGTGTATACCCAAATTTGTCCCTCTAGTGTGTGAATTAGTGGGGTAAATGCACTTATAAAGTTGAATGTGAAAAAAAAATCTCCTGTGAACTATCTCTTCAGTTCACAAAATATTTCAGTTTGCTTACACAAGCAGTAATTCTCCTGGCAGTGTGACCTTCAGCTATGACCTCGTGTATTGAGGATCTCACAGCTCATCAGTCCCTCCACCGTACCATGAGAGACCTCCCGTAAGCATATATGGGCAGCAAAATTATTTTGCTAAAGGGTATAGGACAAATCACTTCTTCAACATGCCAGGAGACTTCCTCCCAACGATGACACTTCTGGAGAGTAAGTTTTAAAAGCTAACATTTCCTACAGAAATAAAGGAACTTTATTTTAAATGCAGAAAGAGAAGGAAAATACAAGCTGGAGTCTGCTGGTAATAAGAGCAGGAAAAAAAAAATCCCTGAACAAACACTCACTACACAGTCTTTAGTTGCCACTAGATTGCATTGGAAACACTCAAGGTAACTGCTCCATGGTACCTGATCTAATGGCAGTTTGTAATAGAAGAGAAATAAAACAAAGACCTTATAAGTAGAAACAACAGAAAAAGTAGTGAAAAGTGAAACCATGAAGAAAAAATGAAACTGGAAATATGGTGCAAGCAAAAAACAGAACATCAGTGAAGCAACATCAGTGAAGGATCAAGCACCAATAAATGCTGAGAAATGAAAGTATTGAAAACGAGGGCAAAAGAAGGCAGAACTGCAAAGCACATAGATGAAATGATACTGGAAAATCAGGGTCTGGAGAAACTTAAAGAAGGACAATTTTAAAACAAGAGAAATCAGCCAGAAGGGATAGTGATATAAAGCTTTTTGAACAAGTCAAATCCTTTAAAAACAGATGGAATTCTTAGCTATAGTGTTGCTTTCCATGGCATAGTCACAGAACCTTGCTTCCAGACCTCACCTTGGTAATCTGAAGTGTCATCTCCTCATGCTGAATCAGGAAACTTGAAGTGTCGTCACAGGGAGTTTGCAGTGGCCAATTTAGCCTTAATCTTTCTTAAAAGCAACAAGGGGGAAAAATGGAGATATGGTATCTGGTCTGATAGCAACAAAGGAGGGGAAAAAGAAAGAAGTCAGCACAGATGCAGAAAATTTACAATCAGAATAACATTTTTCTGATTAATATGGGCATTTAATATATAGATATTGATGGTATGCTTAGTGCAGATTGATTTGCAATGGAATAAATGGAATGGAAGTCTCCATTCTTTACTTCTATGTGCTAATATATGCACCTGCACCTGTGATTATTATTTTTTCTTTATAATCATTTCCTTTAACCATTTGAGAGGCAGTGACATCCTGTCAGAGAAATACTGCATTGTGATAAAACATTCCTTTAGGTCTCTGTTCTTCAGTGGGAATTCATTCCAATGGTTTCTACTTTATTAATATTGCCTTTGGTAGATGCAGTATGTAGTACTTCTTTACTCTAGTGGGAAGTGCATAGGAATGCACTTTAATCAAGTAAACAAAAAAGAAGACCTTGTTCACCTTGACTTTTCTGTTTTTGTGGTGCTTCAGCCGTAAAACTAAATTTAATTCAAATTAAACTGCCCTCAATTAGAGTAAATGGAGAGGTAAATGATGCTATTGTACAACAGAATATCCATTACGCTAAAAAAATTGTAGATGACCTACTTTGTAACAGAGTGTGGAATAGCTGCCAAAACTGCATAAAGAATTAGATATTTTTAGTTATGCTCAATTTTGCAATTCAGATTGTGGAAGCTTTAACTTAATGAAGTTGGCTGAGATCCTTCATCTAGAAAGGAATATAGTTAAGCCAGGTCTCTTTCACCAAAATTGCACTTGTAACTTCTTCCCAGGAAAAACAACGATAATATGGGACAGAAAGAGTAAGAAATAAGACAATAATAAGGCTGCAAGTTTTATATAGTCACAAATATGACTGGTTCAACCAATACAAAGTTGTAATTCCACTTTAGATTCATGATAATAAGTTACTTAATAGCTGTGAATTCTTAAAATCTTGAAAATAAAAAGTGTCCATTTCAGGCTTATTGGTTTAATCAGTGCTTACATTTAAAATCTTCTTTTCCCTAAATACCAGTTAAAAGTTTTAAGTTATTTAACATTTACTTGTTCACACTTCTGTCTGGCATGTCTGGAAGAAAACTGATGGAGTCAAAATTTGACAGTCCCCAAATCTGTAGGAGTATATGTGATTTTTATCATAAGTTTCCCAACAGAATCAATTACCAATGACACCTTTTCTTTTAGAAAAGTATAGAAAAGGTCCCTCAAATGCCAGCAACATTTTAACAAAAAACACCAGAACATTGCTTATCCCTGTTATCCTTTCTTTCCTTTTAATGAAAGAACATATAATCCATCAGGAGAGAAGACAGGATGGTGTTTATCACTAATGAATGCTGACACTTTTATATGTCATGTTAATCTTGTACATTACTGGTGGCAACTGTTCAAAATTCAACATCAGAGCAAAACAGTTTGAAAACAGTAAAATACTTTAAATGTCATTCGACTTGGTGAAGTAAAAATGTATATGATAATCAATAGGGTTTTTTTTATGGAATGATTTCTCATTCAAGCTGTCATCAAAACTGTCTTTATTATGACAGTGCTCAGAATTTTTCAGTGGTGAATTAAATATTTGGGAGAATTTCTTTTTTCACAAAAAAAATTAGAAAAAAAGACAAAAAGTGCAGATAATTACAAATTTTGTAAATGACCCTACTCCATGTTGTTGAATGCTTTAGAAGATCACATTATAATTTTTCCCAACACCAGTATGATATACATTTTTATTTGATACTGAAAAGTTACTACTAATATTAAAGAGTCTGGAGCTTAATTTTTAGCATATTTTTGCTTATGTTTATACTTATTTCACAGTTGCATTTATTTTTATTCAGCTGGTAAAGATGCTTTTTAGATGAAAATATTGCACAGTAGTATATCTTTTAACTCATACTAAGTGATCAAAGTCAGTGATGAAAGAAGTCATATTATTTTTGTTCTATAAGTATGCAAAAGAGCATTACATGGTCAATATTTCTTTCACATGTCTATATTTGCTTATTTATCAAGAATATATATTTTTCTTAGTTTAATCTGATAGAAGAACAGAATACCAAACTTGAATATATGCTTGTATTTAAAAAAAAATAATTTCGATGAATGCATAAAAAGCAGGTTTTGAAAGTGCAAAGAAAAATATGAAAAGAAAAACTGCATCTAGGTGATCAGTCTATGTGACTAACATCCATAGTTTTGACTTTTAGAAGAGAGTGTTCCTGGGGCCACCTGTATCAGAAAGATACTTGATTTTATTTTATAAAGCTAGGATTTTTTAGTGATGGAGACAGATCAAAATATGTATAATTCTCTACCTACCTGTTAAATCACTACTTCTGATCTTTGGGGAGATGTATTGACTTTACTGGCCTCAGTGCAACTATGCAAATTATTTTCCCGATTTTACTTTTCCTCCTGAACCCCATTTTAACTACTAATATGTCACAACTCTATTTTCCACTAGTTTTTGAAGTAACTATGACCTATCCAGGTTGTGTGAAGATTCTCATTGTATGACTGTTAAGTACTGGCAGGGAAGTTATTCATACTGCTCTTTTCATCAGTTAGAAAAATCTTTATCAATAACTTTACTTTGGGAATAGGGGGTTGGCCCACTTTATGGGCATTTGCTTAGTCTTTTGACTTTTCCTGTGATCTTCATACCATGCCTGGGGTTCCTATTTCCATTTTGGATAGTTTTAGACTTTGATCTTCCTAAGCCTGTTCTAAAACAACAGCACTGTGACAAGAATGATACTAATCTACTAATTGCCCAGAAGTTCCAACCTGGTTTTCTTTACTCTAATGTAGTTTTCCTGAGGGTTTCAGTGTTTCTGATGGAAATTTTTTTTCAAATGCAGTGCCCATCCCCATATGTTTGCAAATTCAGTAGCCACTATCATTTAGGCAAAGTGGTGTCAGAACAAATGCCCTTTAAAGTGTCAGTACATTGACTTAGATTACACATGTATATAAGGCATATCAACAAACTGTGTCCAAGTTGTTTAATTTTTGTTTGGGCTTTTCTCGTGAGAAAAAAAAATCAAAACCTTGGCCTGGTATTAAAATAGGATCATTCCTTACCTTATTTATACTTCAAATGATGAATTTATCTAGCCCATACTACACAAAAATAACTTTTGACAGGGTTTTTGTGGTATTGCTCAGATTTAGACTAGCTTCATATTTTTGCCTACTCTCTAGATTATTTTTCTTCAAGAGACTGCAGACAGCAACGCTTTCCTTGGCTAGGTCAAATTAACTTTTCCTCAGAGAAATGGACAATAGGAAGACATGAATAATTGAAAGGGATATGTACAATGATTATTCCTTAGAGGATATAAAAAACTTCTCCATTGATACTGGTTAAATTGCACCTTCTATATCATCATAACTATGCCCATCAAGTGATGGATGGTTCTTTGTAACATGCATTACATTGTTTTCCTTTTTCTTGTACACTGGTCGAGATATAATCTGTAACAGCAGAAAGTAATTGCTGTGATAGTATAATGGATCTGTGCTGCAACTTTTGCTCTACTTTCTTAATAGTGAATTGCAACATCTTGCAAGATGAGAAGGTTCAATTATCTTTAATGGACTCAGAAATGTCACTTCATGTATTTGTTAAACTTCTAAGCACAAGAAACAAAAGAGGAGAGGGGCTAAAAGAAGTTGAGTATTACTGGTTACTATACTAAAAAGGGACATTAGCAAATGTTATTTAAAAGAGGGTGATTTTACTTCTTACTTTAACCCTTGAGTAGGAAGGAAATTTACTCACAAAAAAGGGACCTGTGTTCAAACAGTCACTAAAAGCACTCAAATATCTAGTGCAGCTGATCAGTTAGATAATTTTTTGCCAATAAAACCATGTTCAGAACATATTGAGGAAAATGCTTTGAAATTACTTTCAGTTCTCAAAAGTGAAAGACCGTCCACTCAAAAACATTTTAAATTTGAAATTCATTGACTGTTTAATTATAGTATGCTAACATGGAGTTAAAATTAATATTGTCACTTTTTTCTTTTCTTTTTTTTTTTTTTTTTTTGTCTACAAATGACACATTTTTCTGAAGCAGAGATTTTTGTTGCATAATTCTTTCTCATTCTTTCTTTTAAATCAATTATAAACAAGGACTCAAGTATGAAACATAGTACTCAAGTATATTGAATTTTGGACTCATCAGAACTTGGAATTATGTTAATGGGTGTTCACTAATTCTGCCACAATATGGAAGCTCAGAATGATAAGCAAAGTCTGTTTCAAACTTTGAGGCTTGGTATATACGCTTTCAGCCTCCAGTAAAGGCTAGGGATAAGCCTCTAGAGCAATGAGGACTGTATCTTGCCAGTGTAACATGCTGAGACCAAGACAAAACATGTCAGCCATGAGAGCTACTCTCCTGTTTGTGATATTTTTTATTTTAATATGAGGTTCAATTGTATTCTGAAACACAGAGATAAACATCTAAGAAAGAACAAAAAATCATTAATATTCCCCCAAAACATCTTTTTCATTCGTGTTTATTTTGATGTAATGTATTTTTCTTTTGTGTTTTTATGAATTTTGCAAACAAAATTAAGCAATAATTTAGCCAGATTTACAGTGCAAGCAACTCTCTTGCCAACTTGCATAGTTCTCCAGAGAATTACATGGTAATTGTATAAGACTGCCTCCCTAAGAAGAGAGATCTCAAAGGCAAATGAAGACTCATGATGGGAAAAGAAGATCCTATAAAATAGTAAATGATAAAATAGAATGTGAGAAGTTTTTTTTTAATGAAAAATCAGCTTGACAAACCATACAATAAGCATATAGTGTTAATCCACTTACAGGCAACATCTTAAAGTAGAATCAAAACTAATTGTCCTTGAGATCCTTCTGGAAATTAAATGGGATGATTTTTTTAAAAGTTACAGTAAGTATTTTTGAGGATTGTTTGCCAATTATGAACAAGGACCCTAAGCTTTAAAAATAACTAGAACATGTTAAGTAGTTCTGTATTGTTTGTCATGATTTGAACAGTCAGAAATAGCTTTAGTATGTCATTATAGACTTGTAGGGCTAAAGTAAAACTGTACAAGATTAGCCCTAAATTAGCAACCTAGGGACAATCAAGAATTTCAGAAGTCTTCACAAGGGTAGGCAGAATATCCCTCATGCTAATCCTTTGCATATGCTGAGGCACAGAATATTTTTATACCTATAATTTTTCAAGGCTAAAATGCTTTCCTCTTTGGGCTCAAGGAAGGATCTCCCTCATGTCAAGAGATCATAATCCTCATGAAATTATAATTGTCTTTTACTGTTTTTTATTTATTACAAAATTGGATCAGCAGATTTTTTGGAAAAGGTCAAGACTTCTTTTTAAAACCTCTCCTATTTGATCACTGTTTAAAAAATTCACCTGATATGAAATTTCTTGGTTCACTTCCAGATTCCTTTAGAGAGATTTAAATCCATACCTCCCATGACAGTGTCCTAAATGATAGCCTGGCCTGAGGCTTTACTTTCACATAGTTATTCTCATTCTTTTGCATAAAAACTTCTTCCTGTTAGGAAAAGTTGGCCCTTACCCGTTTGTAGACATATGACTATATAATGATATGACTGTGCAAACAGAATTATGTGATGGATTTGGTTTTATCATTTATGCAATTGTAAGAACATTTATTAATTAATACTCAATGTGCAATATAATTGGATCTATTGCATACTGCTAAGCACAACACCTGCCTGAGGAACACCCTCAAAAGAGTCAAAGGCAGTATTGCCACTCAGAAATTCTGGGAGGGTCTGTTCCTACAAAATGCTTTACAAATTATTAAATAGAAACCAAGACCTAAACCCAACCTTCACATAAGCACTTCAAGGACAAGAAAATTATATGATCAAGGAAGAAAAGTAAAAAACGTTTTTCTTTATTAACTTTTTTAAAATTAAATCTCCAGAACTACTACAGAAATGATTCTGACAGTGCTTGAAAGTTTGGAAAAAACCACAAAAGAAACCCAAACAAAAAACAACAAACAAACAAAAACCAATCAACCAAAAAAAAAAAAAAAAAAAAAAAAAAAAAAAGCCTAAGAAGAAATTAGGACAGTTAAGAGAATTTTCTAGTTTTAAATCTGTAAAAAGTATTTATTTGGTAAAAAAAGAGAAAAAAGAACAATGACAAGACTTTGAAAGAGCCATAGGAAGCTGTAAATATGAAAACCCTTGGAGAGCAACTCTAACATATGTTAATTAGCTTTATCATCTAAAACTCGTTGTTTAGGTGTAAAGCTAGGTACTTTATTGCTACCAATGCATTCAAAGTTGAGTACTAACTGCTTAATTACAAAGTGAGGTTTTTACTCTTTTTATGTGTGATAAGAATGAAGGTGATCTGCTGTGATTTATTGGACCATAGAAGGAAAGAAAACAGAAGCCTGTTCTGAGACACCCTGAGACATCCCTCCGGGATAGGTATATAGGGATTTTATTTCCTCTGCCATTGAAAACAATTAAATACCACAGTAGTGCCTGACATATTTTTTGTGGAGCTTCACTCTGTGTGATAATTTTCCTGGCCCAGTTAACTCTGAATTCTTTAAACATCCATTTATTGCTTTAAAGGATATCACTGTCCCTCCAGTACCTAAAGAACACCTGATGTGTAATGAAAACTTTAGAGCTATATAATATGTTGTCCCATTCTAGTGAGGAATGCAAAGAGAAAAGTAGGCATTTGTGCATCCTGGTGGAGCTAAGCATCAGAGGAATGCTGTCAAAGTACTTGGCTCATGTGAGACTAAAGCCATTATTAAAAACTGTAATTTCAGGTTTAGCATCTTTTCAAATATTTTCTAGGTAGTCTTTATAAACTAGATTGTACTGAAGCTACTATATGGATACAAGACTGTTAAAAACAATGGGGAAAGCTATTGAGAACAATGACAGTAATTAATTATACCCTTTTCTTAAGCAGCTCCTAAATAGCCAATGAAACATGGTTAGGAAGTCATGAGAAAGATCAGATGACCTGTAAAACCGGTAGGTGTAAACATTGTGGCATTCAAAAAATTCAGTTACTCTTTACCTCAGTGTCATTCTCATCATGAATTTAAAAAGGCAAATTCAGATTTTTTACAGTTCTCCAATTTCAGCTGGATATTGGATTCTACTCTATTTCCTTTACAGCCATCCTTGTAAAATCATTGTGTTTGCCATCAAATTTGTTTACTGTAAATTTAAAATTGGGTTTAAACCTAAAGGGTAATTTTTAATTTTTATTTCCTTTGTGTTCATAATAATAATAAAAAAATAGGTTCTCCAATATATAAGATAGTGTAGTTAAGAAGTTTAAAAAAAAACATAAGACCTCCCAAATATAATCAGTATTTAATTTCATTGGTAAATGACTGCTTTTATCAATGCTCAAAATATTTCTAGAGGATAATTCATGAACCTCTCAGATCTAGTTGATTCCTAGACATCCCTTTCCAACTCAGAAAAAGGCACCATAGTTAAACATTTGATGTAGATAAATAGCTACATTACCTTCATGCAGTGTCAGCCTCTTCATATCAAATTTAAGAGGCAGAATATCTCTGTTTCAGTGGTGTCTAAATCCTTATAAGGGGCATCTGAACCCAGCCTAGATTCACTTTTGTGGAAAGCAATTCTTGGATTATATGCAAATACAATTTGCCTGATACTATCAAGAGGAGGAAACTTTGGAAAGTAACCACATGATTTACAGTGATGTTTGCATGGTTTTAATGATAACCAATAACTACATGTCACTAATACTATTAATAGATTGTTGGAAGACGTAGAACGGGAAATGAAAGAGAAGTGTTTGATGAAACTTCCTGGGAAATTTTGAGGAAACATTCCAGGAATTTTTAAAGTTTTTTTTGTCTTTTCAGCAATGTAAAATCTGAAAATCATTATAATTAATGAAACTACTCGAATTTTATCTCATGTGTCTTAAGAATTTATGAAAGAGTCAGAAATGCACAAGAAATTATCACCAGTCTGAGTTATAGTTCAAGTCTAATGTCCATCTAATACATACATATTTTCTTCATGCATATGTTTGGGAATTTTAAGACACTCTTAGTGTGCTCTCCTTCTCCTTTCATAGAACATTTAGAAAGCATTAGGAAAGCCAAAAAGAGATCATCCACTCTAACTCTGATATTTCATTTCCAAAAGATCTATATCTCCTTGCCAGTAGGATGTAAATCAAGAAAGTAAGTTTGATTTGGTAGCTGAAACATCCTGCCTAGAACATCGAAGAAATCTTCTTTTGGTCATTTACATTTAGTGTGAACAAACTATGACTAGAGCAGAGTTGTGAAATCAGACCTGCATATTTGTTTTTGAAAATACTGACCATTGTGATTTCAGATACTAAAAGTTCAGAAATATACACCCACATGCAGAGACATACAAAAATGTCCTAGTCGATATCACTTTTGTACAAGCTAATAAGCAGTTTTATGCAACCTTGGTGTATTAAACTCCATACTATTAGTGCTATACACACTCCACTGGATTATATAACATCAAGCTTGACATTAGAAAGCACATCAATCAATTTTCATGTCTGAATCTCAAAAACGAAGTGACACTTCTGAATGACACTTCAGATATATTTCTTTATATTTTGTTAATAAAGAAATCTTATTAGTGGGAGATTCAAGATGGTATAAACAAGTTTTTTGAGCTCAATATACCATATGCTATAGCTGCCAATTATGTTCTTGTTGACATTTTCTGCATGTGGGAATATTATCATCTGAAATTCATTATGCTTCTGTTCACATGTACTGTGTTAATTGGCATGTGACACTTTGAAAATCTGTTCTCAGGCAATATTCATAAATAGTTTTGTTTCATGTGAGCAATGTATTCAGTGAGCCCAATACTTAAAAGAATATAACAATATATTTTTTTTATTCCCCATTGATTTATTTTAAAAATAAGTTACTTTTAATTTCTTTCATTTTTTAGAGCCGTTATTTTTTCTACTTCACTGTAATATGTCATATTTAATGAATTATTATCCAAAAGTGAGGGGGCTTTATGTATCACTTAATTTTACTTTGCTCTTTGAAGTTAGTACGCACAAATTAAACAAATAATCCAGAACACTTTATTCCGATTAGCATTTTCAACAAAAAGCATAAAGCAGTGAAAGACAAGAAAGGATGTGTAAGCTGTGTTCCACAGAATAGGTGAGATTTCATATATTTCAAAGATGACATCTTAATTACAGCACTACAAGTGCAGACTGCAGAAAATGAGTAGGATGTATCTGAAGATCCTAGGATGTAAACAATAATAGCTCTGTCACCAGAAAAGACATTAAGGGCTTTGTCATCAGCTCCCTCTAGAGAAGAATTGAGTGAAGAGTTCAGGATGCATCTAATCTAAATATGACATCAAAATGAGACTTCTGGGTCAGAACATCATCAAGTTAGAATGCTTGGATTGTTAAGGCATATTGATAGACATCTCTGAAGAATGGCTCAGATCTCAGGTGGGTTGAATACCTTGTTAGACAGCACTGTGTTTTGTCTATAACTATTTTGGAAGTCAAAGCCCACTCCTCTATTTTTAGTTCTAATGCTAGCATTTAATGTGAGGATTTTTCATGTTCATCATTCCTAATCATACCATCTGGGCAATATTTGCATGTTTTTATGGTCTAAAAGAGAAATAACAACACACCTGGTATCTCCTACTGATGTTTGTTACCACATCTATTTACATATCTGCTCTTTGGCTACTGTTTCTCTGTTGCTAGCATGATGTACTTTGGGGGAAACTGGAATTCGGTTTCTCTTCCTTTTTCTCTGCAAGTTCCTTCTTCATCTTATACTCTCAAGCATTATTTTTACTTTCTGTAATATATGACTATAAGCAGCTGAAACAGAAAAAAACATTGCTATACGCCAAATACAGACTCTTGCTGTTACCAGGCAAGCATCTCAGTTCCATCTAATAAGTGTACATCTTCCATCTCTGTTAGAAGAATTAATGAGACCTTTGCTTGAGGAAACTATAAATTTAGTCAGTTTTAAGTGCATTTACATGTGTGATAGACAGGATGGACGTATAGTCTCACAAGGAAGAACAAATATTTCCAGAGAACCTGGTCACAGTCTCTTCATCTCTGTCTCCTTTACAGCCAATTAATAACATTTGGCTTGTAACGTCCACAGACTATATACTAATCATTTGATATCTGGACATCTGGAAAACCTTGTACAGTGTAAATGGTGTGCTTCAAGTTGCATAATTTACTTCTGCAATAACACAAATTATGTTGCAGAAGGCCATGGCCAGATATGAGGAAGGACAATATGTAGCACTCACTGATGCACAGCCAAAGCAACAGACTGTGAAGAGTATTGGAACAGAAATTGTAGTCAGAATCTATTACTATTTTATATGCATTTATTTAACATTTAAATGGTGCATATAGTTAAACAAATTTACCTTTTTTTTTGTCATGTCTACTAGTAGGAGTTGAAGAATGCAGTAGCTCAATAAACACAAGCCAGCAGCAGCCCCATGTCATGTGATGCTGTTATTACTGACTAATGAAGCTGAGCACACAGCCCTAGCAGACAGACATGCACATGTACCCACAACACATGTACACAATGCCTGGCCACACAGATCAACACAGATGGAGCACACTGCACTAAGACAAATGCAAACAGCAGTAATGGCCTGATCTCGTTCACTTTTTTTGGCTGCTTGGGATGAATGTCCATTAATGGAAAATATGTGTATATATACGAATAATATGGGTCTCTCCTGCAGCTGGTCTTATACACTTAATTTATCCAGTAACTAACCTCTACAGTCTCTGTAGAATTCTCTCTCCAATTACTAATGCCTGGATGGACACGTGAAAATGGATCTCCCTGTTGATTGCTGGTTAGCTGGTTAGCTAGTGCTAGTCTCTTCAGTAGCCAAGAATTTCTGGCTGACTTTGATACCTGCCTCCCAGGACTGTTATTTTACTTGCCAGAGAGGCCACCTTGGATATCTACTGGCATCTACCCACACAGTATGTATGCATTTCAGTTTCTCTCCAGCTGCTCTTGCTCAGACACAAGGGACCCTGTGCCCAATAGTCCCAAGTAACAGTCTAGTTTCTAGACCTCCCCACAAAAATGTGTGTGTATGCAGAACAGATACTATCCATTCCTATCTCCATTTCCAGATCCTCTTCCCATGGTAAGCTGCAGAATAATGGACTGTGTCTTCTCTTACTTTTTGAGATGCCATGGGAAATATCCCTTATTAACTTCTGGTAGAGGGTTTTCCCTGCCCCCGGGCCTGAGAACGCCTTGGGACAGCTCTGGCAGCTCAGAGAGGGGACTCATGTTTCTGACTGGAGTATTGGAGTGCTCTTGTTTGCCAGTGGGCTCTTTTTAGGGTGTGTGGAGACAAGTCTTTATTCACATAATTTAATGCAAAACCTTTTACTGTATGGATGCACGTGCAGTAAAAGTAACCCTCATCTCCATATAGAAGACAAACAGAAGAAAATACATGTTCAGAAGTAATTAACTTCAAATTAATATTTCCATTAATTTTCCTCAAAGTTATATGGCAAGGGGGTTGCTAAATTACTCCATTCAGGATCCTTTCCAAGAAAGGAGGCACATTAACTCTTCTTGTTTGCAGAAAAGACATCATAAGTGCCAGTTTTTCACAACATCCACAGATCACAATCAGGATTAGTTAAATAATTAATAGTTAACAGCATCAAACAACACTTTCAGTGTAGTTTATTTTAAAAATTCCATCTGTAGTCATGTCTGTTTAAGAGAGATGTGGTCAGGATATCAAAGATCTGATTTTTTACATGAATACCAAATCTCAAAGTTGAAGTGTTTGTAGTGGTAAGACTTCATCTGTCCCAGATATTAACATAAATATGAAAAGCAAAAGAGGCTTGTAAATAGTAATTCATTTTTTTTTTTTTACTTCCTATTCCATGAAAATATAACATCATTATTCTGTAGACATGAAAAACCAAGACAGTGCAAGTATTTTTAAGGTACAATCACCCCTTCAACAGTTAATTTAATCTTTCTATTTCATATTCCTTGTACTATGTATTTTGAAAGTAATTTTCCTTTTCTATATTTCCCTTATGTTTCACAAACAAGGGAGTTACAACTGGTTCTCTAAATTGCATATTAGTGGAAGTCAAAGATACAGTCATCATGAAAAAATTGTACACTTAAATATTAAAACTGATTTATGTGAGTTCTTCCACTCTATGTGCAGTGTGCTATATATCATACACTCCCCTCACAATAAAAAATAAAATAAAATAATAATAATAATAATAATAATAATAATAAATGCTCTCTTTCTTTTTTTCCCAGTTTCACAATTGTCTTCATCTAGACTTGTTCCATCCATTTGGGTTTGTACAAAACATTACTCTGCTTGTATCATGTCCCTAAGTCTTTTAGGTAGGTATATGATTTGTAGGTATAGGTTCTTTGCAACATCATTAGGTAATTCATTGAGGAAGAAGACTTCAGCATTAATTTTAACTGAAATAAAAATGACAGAATTCTACCTTCAGCCATCTGCAAGCTACATACTTTTTCAAGCTGAAGAATATGTATTCTCAATATAACTAATGAGAACTAGCCAATCAAGAAGGCGTTTCACTTTTTTAAGATGAATACCTATGAGAGGATAAATAGCAAATAAAAATAGCAACTTTTCATATTCCACTGACTATAAAAGCATTCTACAGATTGATATTAAACAATCCTTTTATAATTTATTGAGATGTATATACATTAGCACACTTTGTAAATTAGGGTATTTGATACTTTTATGGGATTATTTTTGGAGATTTCAAAATAGATAATTTAGACACTGAACTACATTTTTATTATGTACACAAGGTATGTACTGCCACCATTTTAACTAAACTCATGATACATATATTTCCTGGAATTGTTCTGTTCTTGCTGCAGGTAAATTAATGCTCTAAATGAAATGTTTAACAAACATAATTCTTGCCTGCCAAAAGGCCTGCAAGCGCATTATAAGAAATTTCAAGAACTGATGAAAATATGGGATCTGCTAACAGAACTGTCATTAGTTGCTTAGAAAAAGACAAAATTAATGAGGTGACAGACTTTGACATGTATGCAAGGTATTACAGGATAGTGAAAAAAAAACTTGTGAAAAGGTACAAGAGCATCTCATGATGGGCAATATGTTGGCAGATAAAATTCAGTATGAATAGCTGTAAAATGATTCCTCTGTAAATAAGCAACCCCAAAAGATCTGTATAAAATTATACCCTTTAAATTATCTACTACTTTCCAGAAAAGAGATCTTAGAATTTCTAAGGAGATGTAACTGTAGCTAGTCATGTCAGTAGGACTTTAAATTCTAATGTATCTTTTTCAGCTGCAGTTGATTGACAGAGAGACTTTTGAAGATCCTGACAATAGCAATGTAGAAATAAGTGAAGACTGAGTGTCTTAATATTAGTAGTTAAAATATGGAAGAAAATGTGCATTCCTCACAGAAACTGATGAAAACTTGAAGCTTTTAGAAAAAAAAAAACATTAGGAAGATCAGGCTTTATGTGTGCAGAATGGAAATTTTACTATATTTTGGAAACAGTACAAAATACTAGTCCGGGAGAATAGATATGGACATGCAACTAAATTGAAAATTTTTGTTGCACTCTCCAGAGTTTTAGTCAAGAAAAATCAGGTAAAAATCTCTTGAAGATGTGCCATGTATCAGCTTTAATCAATTCAGAAGCAGTTGACATGTCTTTACGTGGGATTTCAGTTTTGATTGAATGCATGGACCTACAATATCTGTTTCTGTCACAGTCAGATGCCCAAGTGTTGGGAGAGATTTTGTATTTATCATCAAGAAGACATAAGGGTTAGAGGTAAGTCGCTTTGACTATTACCTGTCTTATAAATGAAACCAGCCAATATATATGTGATTAAATTGTTAATCAACTCAGAATCAGGTAATATCCCATGCTGTTCAATGCAATTCATTTCCTTCATCAAAATAAAACACATGAAAGAGGAATTTAATAAATTTCTTCTTGATTGCCATTAGGCAACAACTTTAAAACAGATTTGTTTTATTCTATCACATGCATGTTGGTTCCTTTTGTGTAATATGAGTCATAATAATTAATAAAATTAAATTACTTACCAAATATTGATGAACAATAAATATTAAATATGTGTTTAGAAATTACTAAGGAATGGTGCTTCATTTAACAAGTGTTCAGCTGTAAATATGTATCTATCATTAAATTCTAACTTGCCAATACTTGTGTATGACTGAGGGTTAACTAGAAATAATGCGAATTTAGTTAACCATAGCAAAATATAATTATTCCATCTTTCAAAAGGATGATACATCCTTTTGTCCTCATCTTCATGTTTATTTATAATGACTGGTCAGCAACTGTTATATATTTTTCTTTAACTAGCACAGAACAAGAACAGAATAAAAGTGAAAATTCCATGTAAAATGTAGCTTAAAATTATTGCTGATTCAAATAATAAATTCCCAATAAGTGAAAAAATAATTTGGATTTCAACTTCTAATTGATATAAAAGTGTACATTTTAAATTAGCACACAAATGAGCTCTATTGAACCGTGCAGCATTTTGTTTTCAAAGTATCTAACAGTCTGTTCCTGGTAAAGATTTCACTTTCAAATATTTGTCTCTTTCTGATATTCCTTGGAGTTTGTCTGATCAACTTTACTCCTAGGGTATTCCTGAGCTGTAATTGTTCAATCTTACAGGACAACTTCAAGGAATTATTCTCTCTGAAGAAGTTAGAAAAATAACTAATGTCATTTAAGTGAGTGGGAAGTCCAAAAGAAGCAGTGGTTGAAGTGTATTTATAACCTCAGCCTCTCCTAAAGTGCAGACTTTTGAGTGCAAAAGACCACATTTCATGTAATATTAAATACATCTTTCACATGAGTTAAGGTGCACATATAGTAATTTTTAAAATCTCTGAATTTTATGGCAGTGCCTACATTTTAAGGTAGATTTGCTCTACCAGCCAAAAACCTGTCAAGTGGTCCATCGAACTTTTCTGGTATAATCAAGAATCTTCTTTAGAGGCAAGAGGCACACAGGTGGACGGGTTCCATTCAGGTATCAACAGGAATTTGGGTTTATGCACAGAGACAAACTATATACTTAACATTCAGATAACCAAATGCACCACAGGGTATAAGGGCCTACTTAGTAGTATCACTAACACTCACTACTTAGTATCACTAAAATTAATAAAAAAAGAACACTTTTCTCTAAGAATGAGGTCTGAGTTCACATCAATGCTCTTTTTTAAAAAAAATAGCAGGTTTCTAAGGATGTGGATTACTTTTCTGAACATTGGAAGAATATTGTTTATAGGAAACTATATGTTCAGACCTTTTTATTTTTTTGTGTGGAGTATTAATGACACGTAATGTGAGGTACTTCCTATATGCAATGCACAAGATCGATCCCAAATTTTCATTAATTCAGGAGCTTTTTGAAGCTCAGTAGACTTTTGATCCCTACAACCAAAATAGTGGCCTTCAAAATCAGCTTTGTTTCATGTCAAAAATAAGGGTCAGTGATTAGATGAAGACAATTGAAGAACTTTACTCTTCTTTTTGAAAACTAGAATACACCTAATTTCTACTATCCTGATGGGCATCTTGAATAAATAGTTCTTAATTTCTTAGAGATCAAATTTTAACTTTATTGAATTCAGTGAAATAACTTAGGTTAAGTTTAATGTGTTAATAGGAAAAAGAGCTGGGCATTCATGTCAGATGGTAAATTAGGGACAAATAATTGCACAGAAAATAAAACTGTATGCTTAAAACTGGACTTTACAGGTCACTAGTTCTGTGAACACTGTTTTGTGTTTCTTAATCTCTCAGAAATATATAGTTGATCTCTGTGCCATGTATTTCTGTACTTCTTATTTCCATCATAAACTCATAGTCATTGCAAAAACCCGCTAGCCAATCATTTTAACTGTGTAGGGATTTTACACTATAATTAAATTTGAATTCAAGTCCAAAAAATTAATATTCATTTCCAAACATTCACCCAATGAATGTCTGTTTCTTGACATGAAAATGTCATTCACTGAGCCATGTTCTTCTCCTTCCCAGAAAATATCGTCTTTTAATAACATATTTAGTGTAATCAATACTGACAGAGACAATGTGAAAACAATTACTTAGAAGGAGAGTGCTATAATTTGAAGGCAGCATGTGTTTGTAAATTGTTCTATACCGCCTACCTCAATGTACCATTCAGACATTCTTCATCCCAGCAAGGTAACAACATGAAATATGTAATTTATTGGGGTTGAGATGAGCTTTTCAGGTGCTTTCTTCTAAAACTGCTTAATTGCAAGAATTTTCTCTGCCAGTTTAGATGTTCCTCTGCAAATCTTTTCTTATTCCACTAAGTCTTTTAAATCTCTTCAAAAGCTCTTTGAGTTCAGACCCTTTGTTTTGTGGCAATAATATTTCATTTGATACATGCTATAGCTTATTTTAATACACTGTCATTTCTTGAAGCCTGAGGAATAATTGAACTTACTCTTATATTAGGAGTTGTACTGATTTATGTATTTTTCAAAACAGAAATTTAGGATATAATAATTTTGGAAATAATGTTTCATACTTAAAATTTTGTCATCATATCCTTGCCTGCATTTATAAAATGAGTATAATATAATCAGAAAGAGTTCTCATTTGCAGACAAATCAGATTCCTAGACAGATTCCTATCATTGCTGTTGATACCAATTACAATTTGCATGTTCAACCACTCAGATCCTAATTCACCACATTTCTTCAGCAAGATGTCTTCAAGGGGTAACTCAAATATTTATATGCTGGCAATTGCTTACAGAACTGGAACACTAAGTACGGCTACTTTGGAAGGGAAAGAGTGTATGAAGCTGGAGAAAACAAGAAACAATATTAAAAGAAAATACCTTAGTTGTACCTATATTGCCACTCTGCTGCTAAAACAGTCACCAAGGGCCACAAAAGGGGATATATCACTGCTTAGTTTGCAACTTGTTGCCCTGGCTATCCTTTACCAGCTGATGGTATTCCAGTGCAGGTTAGAATATTTATATGTTCTTTATATCCTTCACAGCAGCAGTTTAAGGCCTTTTTCATGTGTCACCCTTATTATCTAACAGTAGAAAAATTTTCCAATTATTGAAATTGCTATTCAGTCCTAGTGTAAACAAAGACATTATACAAAAGCAGAGGGGAGGAGGCATTCTGTTTCAATACACACATCACCTACAAGTTACATGATTATTATTATGCAAATTGTCTGTACACACATAAACAAAAGGGTATAATTCAATGAAATAGAAGACAAACAAAGAGACAACAACAATAATAATACTACTATAGATTAAGAAATGTATAAAAGAAGCTAATTTCTTTATTTGGAAGTCCCATTTCTGAGCAAGCCAAGAAGAGAGTAGTGCTAGAACCACTACAGGCCTCTTCAGAAGAAAAGAAAATTGTTCAGGCTGATAACAAGAGATGGATATGAATCTCAAGCAGACAAACAGGGAAAGTATATTACCAAAGTATAATCTGTTTCTCTTTTCTTTACCTTGGGAAATATCAATAACTAGGGTGTCTGGAACTTACAAAAATTTGAACAGTTTAAGCCGAGATATGAATAGAATACATATAGTTTTTCTTTGCTTCTCTTTGCCTTACATGATGTACTTTTGGAGGATATTGCTTGGGGGTTTTTTACAGTTCAAATTAATCTCTAACTCTGTTGTTGTTTTGTATTTCAAACAGAATACAATCCATGAAGACTACTAAACATATTGGTAGCCTGTATGAAAAAAAAAAAAAAAAAAAATAGTAATACTTAAGAAATAGTAAGTATTTTTCCAGTATTGTTGAACCACATGATTCCACCATGAAAGAGGGACAGGAACTTGAATTTCTTGATAAAAAGGCAGATTAAAAGAAAAATCTGCCTCTGCTACAGGACAGAATAAGCAAACATATCTTTGAAAAGTATAATTCCAAACACATCAAGGTCAGGCGACAGAATACAGTAGTCCCACATCCTTTTAAAAGCCGCCAAAAATATTCCATTCATTTTGTTTGCTTTGAAATGTTAAGTCTTAATAGAAAGTATGGAAAGGATTTTAAATTTACTTCCATTTGCACTAATAACCCTTTGAGTGGACATTCTGCTCTTTCCCTGACAGCTCCCTACCTGAAGTATTTAGAGTGTGTAGTAACTAGTGCATCTCAGTGGATGCTGACCTTCAGACATAATCAATAAATACTGAAGATGCAGTGTCCACACCCTATTACTCTTTTCAGTTACACAGGTTTTCATTTTATCTTGCTAAAATACAATCAGTCAGCGGAAAAAACAAAATTAATTAAAAAAACGCTACTAATGACACTATATCTAAATGGAAATACTCTTCTCTAAATCATTAAATAAATTCAATAATAAGAACACTTAAATTGAAATTGTAGAAGTTATTAGAAAAAATAAGTGTTTCTTTTTTTTATCTGATCATGTTTGGATGATTGAGAGCAGTGCAAGGAAAAAAATTAGGAAGTGATTGTATATGTACTGACATTTGGCCAATTCTTTCATAAGAAAAGTGGTTTCTAGAAATCTGAACTGCAGACTTAGTAATTTTTATTATATAGTTGCCCTCATGACCATCACTGTCAACTGGAAAACTATCCCCCCAAATTTCCATGAACAAAATCTCGTTTAATTATATTTTATCTTTTAAAAAGTCTCAATGTACAGCTGTAGTCTCCCTCTCATTTTAATAAAATCCTTTGACTTTGTATTTTTTGATATATTTAGATTTTAATTTTTACATATTCTCCAAAACCAAAATTAACCTCTCCAATTTGTTTGAACAGGTGAACTTTTATGGCAATCTTTTTTTTTTTTTGGCCTTAGTTTTAACCTGAAGTAACATTTTTTCAAGAGGCAAAAGGACTTGTGTTAATTTGTTTAAATCTTTTAAAACTTGAAAAACACAAATAGGATTAGCAAGTACTGTCATGAGATTTGGCTTAAAATGAACATTACAATTGCAAAATTGTTAATGTTTTTCTCAGAAGGTGTCATAGCTAATTGGTAAGCAGTACTCTGCTCATGCAAAGTGGCTCTTGGATTCATTTTGTATGTAGCAAAGTCACCACATTGCTATCAGGGACCAGGAACTTGGTTTCACCTACTAATAAAACATATTTAAAGGTGCTATTTTGTTTGGTATCACCCTTGAATGAAAAGTATTGGTATCTAAGTCTCTAGCTATATACTAGATTTTTTTATTATTATTATTTTATTTTTTTATTTTTTTTTTTTAGTTTCACAGATCTAAAATTTTTGTTCATATGAGATCTCTCTTTATTGTAAGGTCTGAAAAGAAATCATATTCCTCCTGTAAGCAGACAAAAGTGCAAAACCCACTACATTCTTTCTAGATTTAAGTTGTTATATGCTGCATGCTGAAATTTATTTTCTCTCAATGAAATCAGAGATAGTATTCATGAAAGGAAATTCTCTCTTGGAACAAGGTCTTCTCCTAACACTCAAACAATCCCTGATCTTACTAAAATCATTTTCAGAATCAATACACATGAAGAAAGAAAATGGAATGTAGGATATTGAACAGCTTTGTTGAAGATTAAAGTATGTAACTATTACATATCCAAATGAACTGGGATAAAAAAAAGTAATAAAGGGTATCAACGCCTAGTTACCAATGGGAGAATATCTTTCACTAAAAATCTAATGTTTGACTTCTCAGTACCGATATTGATTGAAGTTCAGTGAAACACCTTCTTAAGGTCCTGATAGTTGAAATTCATAGCTAAGTTGGATTTTAGGTAAGAAAAAGACCTCAAGTAATTAGAAATTCTTGTTCCATGATTTTGGACTTTCCACATTTCTCATTTCTTGCTCAGGACAGATGATCTCTCATCATACAGAAACTAAGAGCATTTTTCCCATTCTAAAATGGTCCCTGATTTGCAGCAGCTACTTAGTTTTTTATTCAAATTGTCCAATTGAGGAGCAGAATCGACCTAAATCTAGAAAAGTTAGACTGTGAGATTGTTGTTTATGTTCAAATGGCCTTCTAAACAAAGGCTGTTTCTGAAAACTTATTTTTAATTCTACCAGCATGTCAGCTACTACCCTTTCTACAAACTTTGTCTCAGAGCACAATTATGATGAGGTATTTAAACTTAGGAGGTGATTCCCATAGTAAACAAAATATAGAAAAATGTCAATGTCTTGCAGCATGTACTCAGAGCAACCACCATCTGCAAAAAAAGAGCCAAGTAATCCAATTTCTTTTAATTAGATTGCAAAAGAAAGATAAGGAGAGAATGAGTAAATAGGCTGTACAGTTTGCATCAAAGAAAGAAGTTGGAGCAGCTCTACTTAACCAGTTTCAAGATTCTTTGTGTAAGAGTCTCAGGAAATTTCACCTGAACATTAAGAAAAATAAAGTAATGATGTCACTAATGGAATGCAGTTTGCAAATATGATGTCTCTTGGCAAAATAATTTTGCTTTCGTATTTTCATTTTAGCAATGACATAAAGACATAACAAAAAAACTTATTTCCTCTTACCTTACTGATGAATAGTGACAGACAGTTAAAGATATCATTACCTTTCTTTTAACTCTGAAGGGCCACATGCAGAATCTGATAATGCCCTAGAAGTCCCTCCTATGGGTCTTCTATTAGAAAACAGTAGGCATTTGTTTTTTCTATATCAATTTTTAAAATTTATTTGAGAATTTTTCACACCTTGATAGTATTCTTAGACTTTGTACTTCTGAAAGGCAAAAAATATTAGTGACTGCTTTATTCAGTTGCAGAAGTCTCTGATTGGTGAACATTAATCTCATAATTATGAATGTTAAATAACTGTCAAAGTTTATACATATATTTGTACAAAGAATTTCAACTTCTCTTTCTGACAGCTTATATCTGTGAAAAAGAGGTGCAAATAAAAGAAAAAAAAATGGCAACATATTTGTCCTAATACCATGTGCTCTTGAAAACAGTAAGTTCCCTTCAGGTAGTGGAAGGCTGCAATTAGATCACCCCAAAGCCTTGTCTTTTCCTGGCTGAGCAATCTCAGTTCTCTCAACCTCTCCTCACCGAGGGAGGTGATTCTGCCCTTGTACTCCAATCTTGTAAGACACCACCAGGAGTGCTGCATCCAGCTCTGGGGTCTTAAAATATATATATATATTTAAAATAGATTCACAGTACTTTTTAAAATTATAAAACACAGTATAAGCTGTTATTTTTGAATTTTTTTTTGAAGTTCATGACTATGAATTCAAGTTCCCACTAGCAAAACATTTAAGCCAACTCTCTGCATATCTGTTAAATAGGCAAAACTTAAACCACCACATTGAGACTGACAGCTTTCATTGAAAAGGCCTGCTTATTCTTGCTCCTAACTTTTTCATAAAGTAGTAAAAGTAGTTGACACTGAATTGCACACTAAATCAGACAAATGCAATTTCCCTACTGAGAAACTGCTAGAGGATGATTCTTTTATTGTTGTTAATCTGTTTATCTTTTCTTAGCCCTTTGAAAAAGTGTTTAGATATAAGATTAAAGAATTAGTAACTACAGATTTCACAATTCCTATCTTCTGAAAGTAAACAGTCAAGGGCTGTGTAATCTGAATAGTGACTTTTTTACCCCCTGGCCCTGGAAGCAGAACAGACCTGTCTTGCCTGGATTTTCACTAATCTTTCTACTGACCTGTGAAGCAAGGAAGTGAAAGAGATTACTAAAGCAGCCTTAATAGCCCTGTATGATGGGAAAAATAAGAAAAAGAAGCTGCTAAAAGTAATAGAGGTCACAAATGAATCAGTAAATCTGATTTTGGCCAAGTTAAACATTTACAAGCCACTAAGAGATGGAACATAAATGACTGAATTTGCAGTTCACATTTATTTCTTTTGGAAATTCAAATATTTAATTACAAGATCTGATGCTTTATAACCCACAGATCTTCCTGTGACTTAGTGTTAACTGTATCCTCAAAAACAGGTCTGATATCCACGCCTCACTGCTGAAGAATATTGCTCAAGAATACGGCAATTGAAAAAAGAGTAGGTTTAAATTAAGGATACAAGAAGACACAAAGCAACTGAAGCCTCCTATTTCAAAAGGATGGTTATAACTAGCATTCATTGCCTGTAAACATGATACGTTTGCAACAACATAGGACATTTTATTTTTGTCTCCCTTTCTTAATCAATACATGGCTATCAAAAGATGAAAAAAATATGGTCAGAATTAAATGCGACTACCCCTTTAATTTTGAAATTTTCCAACATATTCAAGTTTAATGTTGTTTAGATACATTGTTTCAGTGGAAATTTAATACATAAATCAATATTTTCAAATGAGATGCATGCATGTCATTTTAGGAATGGAAAACATTGCTTTCAAACTTGATAAAAATTCTGGGCTCAAAAATTTTTCCACAAAATATAAATTAGTCTAACAAGAGAATTTATTTTGCCCTTCAAATAATGCAGTGCATATATCTCTGAAGCATTCTGGGAGTGGCATTAATCAATATGTGTAAGATCTGTGTATTCTGTGCTATTCTACAGTCCTATGATTTGTCCAACTAATTAACGTATCTGGCACAAACCAAGAAATTACATTGCCAAATATATGAGGCCCTGTAATGCAAGCCAAACTCTAAATGCCACAGTCTCAAAAAAACATCAAACTTCTTTTATATCTCTGAGGGCAACCTTTGTTAGGAAAAAAACTTACAGACACAATGAACACTAAATAATTACTGCAAGGATGAGTGGGCATGGTTTGAACGGTTAAAATATTGAAGATGGAAAGAAATGTCTTCAGTTATTGCCAGTATAGTCATTAAGTTGGCTTGCAACCTGCAGAGTAGATGAAATGGATAATGTAACACTAAATGTAAGAAAATTCTTATAATTCTGTCAACTAAAATTGATTCTGGTGTACACATTAATACTGATCTGTACAAGTTTTTGTATTTTGGTATAACTTTGGGCTACCTAATATGACAAAATCAAACCACTACGAAACTTTTGGGAAAACTGACATAATTTACTTTCACTCAAAATGGAAAGGCCACAGTATTTAAGTAGTTTTGTGAAACTGAAATCTGAAAGACTGAAAAGTGTAAATAAAAGAAAAAATATGCTCGTTCCCCTTGTGTTAAATAACTTTAAGAAAGCTATGTAAAGATTGAACACCAGCAGCAGATTTTGAGATAATAATTCTGAGACCTTTAAAGACAGCATATTACTGAAAAACAAAATTTTGTCCAACTGTATAGTGGTGTCACTGCATAAATGTCTTTGTTATGTAACTTTATTTTAATCACATCATTACAGTACAAAATATTGAAATTATGATGAAGAATTACAAAGGTATACTACCAAGTACTGGTCAATTACAATTTCAGTTTGATTACATCAACTGATTTGACCAAAGGACAAGCTGATAAAAAGACACCAACATGGATTTTACTGAAACTTACATTTTGCAAAGCATATTGATGTTCTTTCTAACAATATACTTGAGGTGAAAAAAGTGAATTGTTGTGATCATCTTAAAAAACTATATATACAAAATAACAAACAAAATCAAGAATTAATTTTCCAGGGGTTATTGTTGGTAAAAATATAAATTTGGTAATTTCTGTAAAAAGTGCATATTTAATTTTTTTTTCATAATTTGTGATGCCTATGTTGGGCAGTGGTTTTGGGTGGGATTTTTTAAGAATGGGATTATCTTTCTTTCAAATCTTCTTCATTTATATAATGTGACATAGTTTATTGTAATTTTTAATATTGAAACACAATGTTTTCATTTATCTATGAGAGTGAACATATTAAGATTTGTGCTCTGTCAAATGCAGTTACTAAATCTTTTAACAGTGACATGACCTATCACACAGTTCTAATGTATAACTCCTGAACAGAAAAATGCCTATTATCTTGATTTTTTAAAAATTATAATTTTGGGGGAAAATAAAGTGCTTGTTAGTAGACCACAGGTGGGGTTATTCTTAAAGATTTTAATGAATATTTATTTTATCAGGTGACTTTTAAATTTATTGCAAGTAAGTATTCATAAAAAGTTTACTGTAAATAAAACCACAAACTGCAATGTTGCCAATTTTTTTTACAAAAATTCATGTTTCATTCTGGTTGGTAATCTATCTATCAAAATCTTCATTCATATTTCAAAGCATTTTCAGGATCAAGGCTTCATAAAAGATAGTTGATAAATACTCGTAGGAAAAATGAAAGGTTAAATATTCAAGAAGAGAAAAACAACTATTTAAAAATATGAACTCAAATTGTAGAGCAGGGTTTTGGTTGTAGCTTTTCTGCTCTTTATAGTGCCTTTTATTTTGGTTTTTTTAATTATTAAAATTTTATTTCCCAGCTTTTTTTTTTATTGTCTGATTTCTTATTTAGAAGCAAAATGTGTAAACATTATTCATATTAACAGACTTACTGAGAGCAAGATGGGGATTAGCGATGCATATAATTATTCGTGTACGATTGTAATATGATGGTATTCAATTAGAAAAATCACAGGAATAAGCTATACTCTTACAAGTTTTATAAAATAGCTGTCAGCTTTTTGTACAAGTAACAGCAAATTAATTAAATTAATATAACATGATTTCTCAAATAGTATGTAGCACATTAAAGAGCAATAGCTCTGAAGTTTAGATTGTTGTTTACAATGTCTTCTAATATCATCAATTTGTTTATCTTTCAGAATTAATATTTTGTGGTCTTTTTTTTTTTTTTTTTTTATCTACAATTTGAGATGTACTGTCTCAGAAAAAAATGTTCAAAAGTCTTTCTTTTAAAAATCTAAAAAAGAAAAACATGCATGCTGTTTTCCGGGCTTGCTTTAGAACTTTAGGATGGACTAGTGTTTTAAAAATTCTTAAATCATGAATTCAACAAATCATTTAGGTTGGAAAAAGCCTCATAAGGTCATGGAGTCCAACCATTAACCCTGCACCGCCAAGTCCACCAATAAACCATGTCGTTAAATGTCACGGCTGCACACCTTTTAGGTACATCCAGGCAAGATGACTCAACCACTTCCCTGAGCAGTCTCTTCCAATGTTTGAAAACCCTTTCAGTGAAGAAATTTTTCCTAACATCCTAAATACTGTGTAGAAAGAAAAACTGCAGTTGTGGGTTTTTTTAGCAATGCAGTACTCTGAAGATGTTGATCAGCCACTGCTCAGCTCCAGAACCATATATAGCAAACAGGCCCCTGAGTGTGACCATCAATTCAGGACTTACCAATTACCGTCATGGACAAAAGAGACTCAACTTGTGGAACATTAACTTAATTTATTGTAAATTAAGAATGCAGGAAGATTTAATTAAGGAAGTTTTTCATTTATTTCAAAATTCTATATTCTGATGTTGAAATTAAAGAACAATCTGAAATTTTCTTTGTAAAATATTATGAAGAGAAGAAAGAAGTGCTGCTCAGAATTATATATATTTAGAAATATTTAAAAAAGCTGTACATTCTATATGATCTCATGTCACACATGTAAATCTACACTAAGCCATTTTTGCTGTATCTTACTCAAATATATTCAAATTTGTCAGTATATTTTCAGAAAATAATATACACAAAATTCATAAATATTGATAATACAATGAGCAATGTGTAGAGCATTTGGAATATATATGAGGTTAGATTCCTTCTAGGTGAATATCTTGCCCTAGAGTTGGGAAATTCTCATGATAAGGGAGACACTGTTGCCATTTTTAGTCTTCTAAGGAGATAGTTGCCAGTGCCAAAGGAACATTTGACATGAGGATCTGTGAAATTACTGATAACTGGGAAATACATGAATAATAAGCAGGCTACCACTTCCCCTTACTGAGTGACCTGCTCATCACCCTGTCACTGCCTGCTAAATCTGAAGGTAAATCAAGGGTCTGTCCAAAATTTTTATACAGGAGGTAGATTTCTTGATAGATAGCATTCTTCCTTGCCTTAGAGGTCTCCTTAGAGTACCTTTTATGAATTTAATGCAACCACATATTCATAGGATCTGAGTATTCACAAAGATGTCAAGTTCTCACTAGCTGTCTCTTTAAAATGTTTATGGAGTTTGCACAAAGTAAACTAAACTTACCCAGTATGCTGCAGGAACCACGCTAACTGTTTGCAGTCACTGCTTTCCCAGCTTCATTAATGAGTTAGGATAAGCTTAATGGAGCTATACTCCTTACAGTCCCAAAGCCAGTTCAATTGAGGTCAATGAAAGCTAATATCTCTGCACAGTACTCCATCCTTTAAAAACTTCAAGGCCAAAGCCATTGAAAATCACTGAGACATTGATCAAGCATCATGCAGTCCTTTCAAAAATTGAACTTACGTTCTGTTTTCCTATTTTTCAGGAAGAGAATAAGAAGCTTCTGATCTGTCAGAATATTTGGTCATCTTTTGTGCAGGTAAATTTCAGCAGCATCAGGAAAATCCAACATGAGGAGCAAAACCCCTCTTTCTTCTATGAGCATTTTAGGCCACAAGACAAGCAAGATTGATCAATATTTTACATTAAAACTGAAATGGAAAATATTTGCAATCCATTTTATTACTGAGACAAGAGTTGTTGCTCTGATGCAGTCAGTAACACTGCACACTCCCTCCACAGGCAGTAAACCTGAACTAAGGATTAATTGAGGCTTTATTTTTTATTCAATGGAATTTATTTTCCACTAATGTTTTCTTTTTTTTCCCCTCAGAAAACAGATCTACAATAATTTTCAGAGATGGTAATTTCGCAATTTGATGCAAGTACTGATAGATTATTTCATAGTGAATTCTAATTCTTCTTTCAGTTTGTAAACATGAAAAGTCATTTATTTGATTGGATTCTCTGGGTGAAAATCTCCCTTTAGAATGATTCTTTTCATTACCAAATATATGCTTGCTTATTAAATGCTGTTATCAAATCTGTGGTTTAAAAGTAATTTTAACATATTATTACTATTATTATTATCCAACGTTCACAACAGCTTTTTATTTAAAAGAAACTTAGTCAACATTTATCTGACACATGTAATGAAACAAAATTTGCTCACACAGAAAGATACTTAAACGATTAAGTAACAACAAACTGAAAATGCATGACTCAAGACTTTTTTTTTTACTTTGCCCATGTGGTTAATCATTAAAGAAAAAAGTATTTTATGTATGCACCAATTTTTTTGGAAAACTGGTATTTGTACTACTTTGGATAAACCATAAATCTGTTAATACATAGATAATATTATATGAATTTATTAATTATACTAGTCTATATCAGAGATGTGGAACTCACTGTTTGTTGCAAGTTTCACATTCCAAGCACTGAATAAGACTTTGGAATACAATGTTGAAGAATAATGCAGTCTGCTTTTTATTCAACAACATTACATCTCCTCTCCCTTTTCCTTTATATCCTGTCTACAGCAAATTTTAGTAAGGAAATCATGGATGATAATGTGGCAAAATCCAAAGTTCATGTTAAATTATGATCAGTTTAAGGTACCTCTAGGCCAAACCCACTCATTATGGAGAGAGTTAAAAAATTATTTTTTTAAAAGTTAACAGTTAAAGCTAAGGATGGGTTATTGGTATGTTCTTTTTCAGGAGCATCTCTGAGATCTGAAGTCAAATCCTGGCTTTCCTCAAGGTAACATGGCAACTAAGATGTGATAATTTGATTTTTTTGGTAGGGACTAAAGAGTAGCTGAGTGGTCATTTGTAAAGTACTGTAGTTTAAAACAACAACAACAACAACAAATTAGCTTAGGCTTAAGATACCCTTCTATTTTTCTGGAAAAGAGGTGACATTCTTTTTATTGTGGGAAACTTGATATAATCTTTTTTTAGAAGACAAAATATGGGGAAATACTTCTTGATTGAGGCACAACTACATGTTCTGATGGACTTTAAAAAATGTTGTAAGCTGCACGAGGTCTTCCTTTTTGATAGCAGATCTGTGAAAAACTGCAACTCAGATATTAGAACAAATGTACTTCTTATAAAGCTGATATCTTTGATTTTTTATTCAAATACCGGTCAGTTAATGAACCATTGCAACCAGTGCTTTAACCACAAAAGAATGTCTTAACTTCGATAATTAAATTCAACCTGTACTTCCTCACAGCCACAGCTAAGTTGCCACCTATTCCTGAAAGCTCCTAAGATAAATTGATGTGATTTCCTTTTTCCAAAATTTTGTATGCTGATCTGCTTGAAAGACTTCAGTTTTTACAACATTAGACAGTCCATAATCTTGTTTATATTTAAACTTTCCCATCAAAACTAGATATGATGTCCCCTTTAAATAATATCTCAATAAGTCAGTAAAAGATTAATTTAGCTAAATTGAAGAGACCTCAGACAAAAGATTAATTCTCTCTAGTGTCCAAAGAGATCCAAGCCCTTATCTATCATTTGAGCATGACAGCATCCAACCTCCCAACACACTGTAGATGGGAGTCAAACATAATTTCTATAAACCCCCTGTCTTTAGAAATGCTGTATTTAGGGGAAAAGGAAATTTTTAAGACAGCAGTGTTTTGAGGTGTCAGTAAAATGTATTCTGGGAACCAGCTCTGGGTTTTGAGCTTCTCAAAATTTCTAAGTAGAATGTAATTAGATAATTACTCTAAACTGTTAATTCTAATTAGGCAAATAAAAGTAATTATAACACACCTCCAGGTTTCATATTTATTAATGGACAGTTTGTTTTGATATGTCAATGGTACTTTTCTTTCAATCCTGTGCTCATTTGCAGACAGGGCTACTCTAGCAGGTATTACACTAATAAAGTATTTCACACAGGGAAATAATTTTTCCTCTGATGTCAAAGGCTGAAATGCTGTGATGCTCAAAGTATTGATACCAATCACTTGTGGTTTTTATTATTTGAAAGGACATCAGGAAGCCACCAAAAAGATGGCATTCTACTGCATTGAATGCCATATATGAACGTCAATTAACTATGAAAAGGATAGGATTTTAATCTCTATCTGTAGAAGCAGATTCTTGCATATATGCGGTTGTTTTAAAGTTTGAAGTCCTTGCTACTTAGATTGGGAAATTCAGTTCTTTAACTTTTAGCTGATATCACCAACAAGCTTGGGCAAATTCAGGGCTGTTTAAAGTGCCAATGTGATTGTCACTCCATTTTGATTTTATACATTCTGTAATAAAAAAAAAGTTTTTAATTCAATAGGAAATAATTAAGATTTTAAATACCTTATAAACAATCTTTTCAAGGAGCTTTGAACGGTATCCAAGCTAACCATTGATGAAGCTCTCTATGTTTAAATATCAAACATAGCATCAATAGAGGCATTAACAAGGGAGGAAACATAAAACCCCTGAGTTTTCTCTCTAAAATGCATCATTGAAAATTAACTCAGTGAAGTACAGATTAAAAAGCTCAGGTTTTTTAAACCTGATAATAAATAATAATAATAAATAAAAAAAGCTTTATTTATTTTGAGATTTTGTTTTGTTTTGTTTTAGCTCTGTTGTATATATTAATTATAAATTAGAGACACAGATCTGAACTGAAGGGTATAAAGGTTTAAGAAGCTACAAATAATTGAAGTCCTTTAGGACTTTATGTTTCTTTAGCAGGATCCTGTTTCCCATTTCGTTTTGGAAAGCTGAATTCTTGGACTCATAGGAAGGTTCTCTACAATGCAGGCATGTGAATTCTGTTCAGAGCTGACTGATAAGATCAAAGATCAAATCTAATCTACATAAGTTGTTATTATCAAAAATATTTTAATCATAGCTTTATACTTTATTTACTTGATTTAGGAAATTTATCTAAAGTAATGTTGAAAAATAAAATCTCAACTATCAAGCATTTGCTGGCTTTAATATTAATAAATTAATTTCCTTGCCACTCAGGTACAGATCAAATAGATGGTTGAGCCTAATGTTTTTCTGTTAGTTTCCTCCCCAAAGTAATTTATAAATTCCCTTTTTCTCCTTACTTGTTCATCTGACTAGAAACACATGCACATACTTGAACATATACAGGTGTTTGTATGAGAAATCAAGGTACTTAATAGAGAATGTAGAAATTACTTAAATAGAAAAAAATCTGTTTGCCAGCTAAATTTATTACAAAGGTCCTCCTCCTGCAGCAATTTTATGCATATATTAGCAATTTCTACAGAGGAATGAATTGAAATTATTCAGGCTGCGTATAAGCAATATTGTCTATTTTGGCAATGTCTTAGAAAGTTAATTTAAAACTAAATAGATTCAAAATAATACATTCATCTATAAATACAAGGACAATTTATCTATCTTAGATAGAAATATAACTAGATATACATTTGTAATAACATTTAATAATTTTCAAAATTTTATTTCTTTATTATTACTATTTTACTATAATAATATTATTATTTCTTGAATTATAACTTTTCAGCAGCCTAAATAGCACCTCCTAAGTCAGTGGGGTGGAGAACTCTTGGAATGATGAGGGATATGACTTTGCAGTATCTTCTAGAAAAGGATTTGAAGCATTTTCTCTATAATATTAATCACTGCTCTTCTTATAATATGATGAAAGTAAGTCATCGGTTTTTTATCTTAAAAAGGCACAAGGGAAAGCTTTGGCACAAAGGGAGTGCCAAAGGTACAAATGTACAAAAAGGTACATTACAAATAAGATTTTGTTCTAAACAATTTTGAAGAAAACTACCACAGTACCACACAGTTCTAGAGGAATAAAATAAAATGGGTTAAGAAAATGCTTGCTCAAAGTAGAAAAAATAGATGGAAAGCATTGTGTCTATTCAGAGGGAAGGGAAAAGTGGGGGAGGTTGCTAGACACGGGAAAGGAGACATGGTTAGTCAGTGATTTTTATGAGTTACATTTTTATACTTCTACACTCTTATTTCATGAAAAAGAATATTTTCTTCCCTCAGGGATGAAAGCATTTTAGATTTGTTGATGTTCTGCCTTTAACTTTGCAGCCAAAACCAACATTTTCTAATGGTAATGTATTTCTATTTAAAAGACATTTGCAGTAAAAAGTTGATTCTGGTCTGCTCATGTGCAATGCAGTCATTCGGTAATTGCTTCTATAGGCAATATAGCTACAGGCAAGTTGTCAGTATTTATGTTTAAGATACAAATTCTGATTATAAGGAATTTTTCCATTGGGATAAACAATAGCCTGGAGAGAAAAGGCAAGAGAAGGAAACCATATTTCTAAAAAATCAAATAAAAATGGAAAGACAAAATCTAGTACAAAAAGCCGCAAGGCATTTGCAGTTGGCTTTTACTAGGAAATCAACAGATATTGTGCATATTCATACACCCACACACACTTAAACACACTTGCATATATATTAAGGTTTGTCTTGCCTTACAGTAGGAGATTTTAAAAGCAGAAATATATGAAAATACTAAAGAAACAGAACTTGGTAAAGCTGTTTAAAATCCAATTCTTTAAATCTATTTAAATCTATCTTCAATAGCACCCCTGAGATTTGCCTTAAACCCATCTGTTTGGTAGAAAAACAAGAAGAAACATACTTTTTTTTTTTTTTTTTTTTTTTTTTTTTTTTTTTTTTTTTTTTTTTTTTTCCCTGGATTTATTACAGTTCACTCACATGGCTATTTATTTCTAGTTTAAGTGATAGCCCTATATCAAATCAAGATGCTACCCAAAGTTTCTAGCTAAAAAGAAAGCAAAGCCTAACCTGCTGAGTCATGAAAACCTTTGCAGTGAGGAGTGAATATAGGCATATTCACTCACAGTCCAAAGGAATAAAGATTTTTTCTGATTGCTTGATGTAGGACTAGGTATCTATGTTTCAGAATTACAGAAGTTAAAAGAGACCACAGTGGGTCATCTGGTCCAACCTTTCTTCTCAGGCGGGGTCATCCTAGAGCACACGGCACAGGAGTTCTTGAGTATCTCCAGGGAGGGAGACTCCACAACCTCTCTGGGCAGTCTGCGCCAGTGCTCAATCACCCACACAGTAAAGAAGTTCTTCCTCATGTTCAGGTGGAATTTCCAGTGCATCAGTTTCTACCCATTGCATCTTGCCATATTGCTTGGCATCACCTAGAAGGGCTTGACTCCATCCTTCTGACACCCTATCATTAGATACTCATACACACTGGTGAGATTCCCTCTCAGTTGTCTCTTCTCAAGACTGAAGAGGGACAGATCTATCCTTGTAAGAGAGATGTTCCAATCCCTTAATCATCTTTGCTGCCCTCCATTGGACCTGCTCCAGGAGCTCCATATCTCACTTGTACTGAGGAGCCCAGAACTGGACCCAGCACTCCAGATGTGACCTCACCAGGGCTGAGTAGAGGGGCAGGATCACTTCCCTAGACCTGCTGGCAATGATCTTTCTAATGCATCCCAGGATAACATTTGCCTTCTTGGCCACAAGGGCACTGCTGGCTCATGAACAGCTGGTTGCCTGCCGTTGTGCACACAATCACCAACAGTTTTGCTTTTGTGAGTACCTGTCATTTGGCCAGTGTCAAAACACCTTCCCCTCACTCCTGCCTAACTCTTGACCTTAAATTCACTCATAATTTTTCTCTACTTCCTACTCACCCAGCAGTACAGGGGTACTGGGTTTGACATCATTTCCTCATACCTTGTCTCTGCCCCTCCTTAGAGGGAAGACTCTTCACTCTTCCCTCCTTCCCTGTAGGGTCTCTTTCATGGAAGATAATTCTCCATGAACTTCTCCAATATGGATTCTTCCCATGGGCTGCAGTTCTTCAAAGACTGCTACAGCATGGAACCTTTCCATAGGGTTCAGTCCTTCAGGAACATTTTGCTCCAGCATGGGTCCCCTGTGGAGTGGTGAGTCCTTCCAGGAGACCTACTTCAGTGTGAACTCTGCTCTCCATGGGTCCATAGGTCCTGCCAAGAGCCTGCTCAAGTGCAGCCCTCCCACAGTCACAGCCTCCTTCAGGCATCCATCTTCTCTGGTCATCTGTGGGCTGCAGGTGCATCTCTGCTCCAGCGTGGACCTCCATGACCTGCAGGGGCACAGCTGCCTCACCATGTGTGAGAGACTAAGATACTCAAACTGGCCAATTGCAAAAGCAGCAAGGGCTTTGCTGAGGCCAGGTTTATACCTTCCAACCAAAGGAGGAGAGGAGAATTCTTAGGTGTATGACAGCAAAACTTCTTATCTGCATAAGAAAAGCCCGGGTGCAGAAGAGCTGCACACCGACCACCAGAGGATGACAACAAAAAACCACAAGCTTCATTTAGCAGCAAGCTGGGTATGGAGCCAGATGGGTGAGAAGGCTGATAAGAAGCAGGCCCAGCAGAGGCTTTTTACCATACCAATATCTTCCCTTACACAGTTGGCTTAGGTGTAAAACTCTCCCCTCCCCCAGGGAAAGTATCAGGACATTCACATGCTGGCCTGCAGATGTTCATCCCTTTTGACAGACTATAACAGGTTCAACTAGGCTGTCACGAGGGTGGTCATATCCTAGAAGGTGTCAAAAATCAGACTAATTTCTGCTGCCTTCCACCAAAGGATGGTGCATGATCTACAGTGTGACATAACAGTGTAAAACTCTCATCCTAAGGGGAAGTATGTGGATGTTCTTACCTGAACCTGAACATATATTAAACCATTAAACTTTTTGCTCCTCTTTTCAACTGCAGTTGCCCAGTTATTTTGGGTTTTTCCCCCTCTTCCAAACTGTGTTGTCCCAGAGACACCACCACTGTCTGATGGACTCTGTTGTGGCAAGTGTCAAATCAATCTTGAAGCCAGATGGCATTAGCACTGTCAGATGTAGGGGAAGTTTCTAGCAGCTTTTCACGAAAGCCCCTGTAGCTTCCCCTGCTACTAAAACATTTCTACATAAACCCAATACACACAATTATCTTTGGATTGAATTTTAACAAGGATCCTTTTCTCCACTAACCTTAGAAAATACTTAGTATTTAATCATCTAAATTTCTAATATTCAGAAAAAAAGCTTGAATTAGTCCTGCTCTCTGATTCATCTCCCATGACTAAGTATTATAAAATGTCTAGGCAGATCTGGAAACAGGTGGCAGAATCTCCTCCCAAGTGATTATCTCAGCCTTTAAAAGAAATGTGCTTTCTTTATCATATATACTATTTGCAAACTTAGTGTAATACCCATGAAACAATAATGCATAATAAATCAGTCTATTCTAGCATGTACATGTGTGTGCATATGTATATCTGTCTATATATACATTTAATGTAACTGATTATAGAATAGAGAATTCATTGTCACCATAAAATAGGAAAAACCAAGACCAGAGAAGTTTATCTAGGAAAATCAGTAGACCAAAATCACATTGACTAAGTGGAGAAATGTTTTAATCTCCACGGTTAGGCTGTACTGTAAGGACTGATTTTTTTCCCCAAAACAGCCCATTTAAGCTAGGCATTTCAATGGTTCTTGGGTAACTCTGGTAAGAAACTACTATTGATGCATGTTTGAGTGTTGTTATTTTCCTCAAATATTAAGAGTAGTTAAAAAATTAGAGTACTTCATATTTGGCAAAGGTAACTGTTAAGTAGCCTTAGACTAAGAAAATAAAATAGATTTTTTTTTTCTGTTTCAAGACAGGCTGGCAAGTAAATGACCAATCTCCTTTCAATGAATACTATCTTTGTGTTAAGATAAAACAAACAATGGTTCACAAGGGGAACACAAACATAAAAGCATTTGATGTATCCAGCTCTGTATTTTCCCTATCAGTACTATGACTCTTGGTTTCCTGGGATACAAGCCAAATGTCAGCATACACTTCTAAGAAGACTCTTGTTTGGAATTTTCATTAAAACATCTTCATATGACATAATGAAAATCTGTATGTATGAGTTGACTGCTTCCCAGAATAAAAGTGTTATTATATTTAATAACACTAGCCTCAGCAAATAAATTGCCTTTGTCTCTATGTAGAGCTTATATGTGACTTCATTATACAATGAAGGAGAAGACTTAAACAAGACAAACTAAGGTAATGAATTAATAGGATTGAATATGAAAAAGGTTACAGAATGGTCACTGAAGTCTGTGTTCATAACAGCATATGAGAAATTTAACTCAAGATGGATTCATAGCTGAAATGAATTAATTTATGAAAATAAAACAACGTAGATCTTAGTAACAAGAAGCAAATCCATCAGTTATATATCAGAGCTGATTGAGTAGTTCCAAATATTTAGACTCCATTATTTGTATCAGATCTAAGAATATGGCAAATAAAAAATATTGTAATTAAAAGGGAAAGGTGATACAGTCCTTGGAACCTCAAGGTCTTGAAGTTCATGAAATATCTTCTACTAAACTGTCAAGGGGTTGTCTGCAGTGAGTTGCAGGCAAACTGATCTAATTCCTGTTAACTTCACTGATACTATCCTCATCTAATTTAATGGAAGGCCAACTTAGCTCTGAATTCCTAGTAAAAAACTTTACATAAATTGTGTTTACACAGAATATGTAGCTTCAAAACTGTTAAGTGTAAAGTTTACCTTCATTTAAAAACTGTATTAAGATCATAGTTGGAAACTGAGGCACAAACTAATGAGACAGATTTGTGCATCCTTGAAAGGCATGAAAAGAAAAAAGAATCAGGATACAAAAATATTTTGCTTGCCTTCTGCTTTGATTGAAAGGAACATCCAGGGATGATCCTATGTTCTCACAAAAGACCGCATCAAAAGTATTCTATGCTTTTTTCTTCATAATATATCTAATAAAATTTGCATATATTTTAAAGATTTGTAATTTCACATAGGTATTGAGAACACAAAGCAAATGGAAAGTTTGTAGGATCTTGTAAGCAAGTTTAAATGAGCAATAGAAACACCAGTTGTGAGAAATGTTTACTAAGTTCTTAATCTTTATGCAGTTCAGTATCTCTTTCTGCATGACAGCTAGAAAATATTCTCATTACTAGTGTCCTCCTCTTTTCCCCAAATTCTTTTTACATGGTTTCATTAACAGTTTTCAACAACACGAAGGAATGAATTCTTCAAATTGAACATGTACAAAGAACCCATCTTCAAAGAAGCTTTTACCAGAAATTTTCTAATTTACTATCTGCTCCTGTGACATGTACTTCAACAATTGACATTTTTCCTTCAGAAAATTTCATTGTAATAAAGGGGTAGAGCATTTGGGGTGAAGGGAAGAAGCTTTGTCAAGGAGTTTATTCTTTGGAAGACCTTTAGTTAGCATTATTTATCAGGTCTGGGGTGAATTCCTTTTTAGAAGCAGTAAGAGGTTTATTCTTTCATTGGTAATTGCTTAATGTAGTAGAAACAGCATTTAGTCACTACTACATGTCAGTCAGACCTTCAACATTGCAGGTATTTCACGCTAAAAAACAGGGTATTTAGTATTCTTTACTCCTATTGCTCTTTCCAAAACATGCCATAGATCACAAGGAATATAAATCAACTAAAGCAGAACTCACACAGAACAAGACACAGCATAGTTAAATAGATATGATTTTGTGTTTGGCTAAATATCCATGCCTACAGTTAAAGAATAAGGAAAGTTAACCTAATATCATCCTGAATTCTTGTGTTAATGTCTTTCTGCATGATTCTGCCTTTATCGTGGGACAGAGAGGTTTGACAGCTTGTTGCATGTGATAGGAACAATTTATCTTGGATTTTTATTAATAGGAGTATTTCCCACATTCATTAGTAACAAAACAAACTGGCAAATTGAGATGTACCATAGCCTCCTTTAGTTCGGATCTAATTTTTAATTATTAAAATAAATCAAGAAATCTGAACGTGGAAGTCCAAATCACTAGAAATTCAAATCTGAAACAGAATATTCTCATTCTTCTATCATATTTTTTTTTTTTAAATCGTCAAACCAAACTAAAACTGCTTGCCTTAAACTCATATAAAAACAATAAATAAACTTGGACACATAAACACTTGACCCAAAAATTGAAACAGTGGGGATAACAGTTGTATCCCAGAATTGAAATTACACACAAAACCCTTCCAAATGGCACATGGATCATTTCCAATTTCATCTTAGCAGGCTTCCCACAATGGATGCAGTTTTCTAACTGTCTAAATTCGCATATAGACTGAAAAATACTGGCCACAGTTTCAATATGTGCTGAAACTTCTAATCTGACTTCTCACACAACAAGGATCATAATTAACATTTTCTATTGCTCTGTAAAAGTTGGAGGGCCAGTCCCCAACCCTGTATAAATGTAATGACCCAGATGTTCATCACCTACTATTCAAAGACACCTCACAATTACACTCTCCAGGTTGATAAGACACCGCTTTCTGCACATACCAGACCTGTCTGGTTGTCCTCTGCCTTCAGAACCCAGCACCCTGGCCTTGTCCCTCAGCTTTGACAGTGTCTGGGCCCCTAAAACACTTGCTTGAGTTTTGATGTGAGAACAACAGTCTTTAGCCTCCTGACAGCCGTTTTCACAAAATACAAAAAATATATCATATAAAATATTGGAAGGCATCTCTGAAGTTCACCTACTACAACTTCATGCCCAAAGAATGCTGACTTCAATGATACATTAGGTTGCTCAGATGTATATCCAGGCAAGTTTTCACCATTTCTAAGTCTGGGGATTTTGTAACCACTTGGATGACATTTAGCACCATCATTAAAATGTATTGAAACTTTACTAGTTTAGGTTTGGCTAACAGAAAAAAACATTGTTGGAAGTTGTCCAAAAATATAGTGAGCTTCTTCAGGAAGGGTAAGGATAATTTTTGAAAGTGCATCTTAAGGAAAACCTATTTCATTCTCTGGTCTCTTAGATGAACCCATAGTAAAAGAATGTAGTACAAACAAACAACCAATCCAAAAAATTCGGAGGACTGAAAAAGAACAAAATATAAACTATATATCTTTATTTATGGAGAAACATAAATAAAATATATTTAAAATGTTACAGGTGCTTTTAACAAAACAAAAAAACCCAAGAAAACAGAACTCTATTGGGAAAAAAAAAAAGTGTAACTAGATTTAAATTTAAGAAATTAGACTTTTAGAAACTAGAGAGCAGAGAAGGGATTTGTTAGAATACATTGTTAGAGCAGTAATTTTTTTATATAGAGGAAGCTGACAACTGAATTAGAAGTTACCACAATGAAAAAACCCTACATTTTCTCCAATTAAGAAAAAAGTTCTTGTATATCATGGTTTTCTGATATTGGATGTAGGAGAAAGGAATACAGGTGACCTTGCCCCTGATAAGTAACAGCTGTGTTGATTACCCAGTACAGCCTTGTCCCTGATGAGTCACAGCTATAGCCAACAAAGATAAATGTGATAAAAGGGAGTGGGTGAGCTGGTGAGAAGGAAGGACCCTGGGGAGAGAGAATGGTTGTAGTTGAGATGGACACTGCACTCAGAGTGCTTCTTTAAAAACCTCTCAGGGGCCTTCAAGTATCAGCACTGTATTATCAAGAAGTCTTTCATACCTATTCTACACAGCAACCCTATGGGCAGCTCCCCACAGCTCTGGCTCTTTCTCTCCTTCTTCTCTCTTCCTTCTGCAGCCCCAGCTCACTGCTTCCTGTCCCAGCCACCTAATCCTGTCTGTCCCTCATACAGTGGCTCTTACCTTATCTGTCCCTCACACAACCTCCTGTCCCTTCCTCCTCACAGCATAGCCAGCAGACTCCAACGGACTCTCTACCAGCTCACTCACTCTTTTATCACACTCAGCTGTGAGGGTAAGGATGTTCCCACTCTTTGGTAATTAACACAGCGGCAATATATTGGTGGCAGGATTGCCTTTAGCACTATCTCTATGTCTTGCCACAGAGAATCACTGCTGTGAGGTCAGTCTGGGTCTGCAGTTAGAGCCTGTTGTTGGAACCTGCAGTCATAGTCTAGCTGGGTAAAAGCCTACAGTCAGAGTCTGTAAACTAATAACTGCAGCCATAATTTAGCAGGAAATAACCAGCAGTCAGAAGCTGCAAGGGAAACCTACAGTAGGAGCTTGCTGCAGCCAGAGTCAGTGAATGGTTGGAGTCAGGATGGCTGAGCTGTAAAGAGGAATACACTAGGACCCTTTTCATGATGTGGTAAACAAGAAGTCTGTGTCTCAGCTTATTTCTGCACTCTAACAAGAGGGCTGCTGCAACATTGGAGAATATCTACTAAGTCCCTTTCAATTTTCCATTTCTTCTCTGAGTTGCAATGTGTATCTGAGAAAATACTTTTTCTCTATATAAGGCTCTCTTTATTGTTGCAATGGACCCCTTTCTCAATGTGACCAGTAGAGAAGAGATATGTCAATAAACAATCAGAATAAAATAAATAAGAGGTGATTACAGCACAGAAAATTATTTAGTGGTCCTTTTCACTTCAGGTAGGCCAAAGACTCAGATTTGTCTGTGTCACGTGTTGGTGTTTCTAAACACATTGTTTTAATACCCAGATGAGAATTAAACAATTACTGATTCACATGAATGTTCCTTTGGAATTTGTACTGCTTCAGCTCTTGTTTATCTTTTAAATCCCTAGTAATACACATATCTGGCTGACAGCTTACAGAATTCTTTTGGGATACACAGAGAAAAGCAGGAAAGGGTGATGAGGATTCAATCAACACAGACGTATTAGGATCAGACAGAATACCAGAACCTGCTAAGGTCTAACCATGTGTTTTTAAGTATTGGCATATAGTGATCTCAGACACTGACTTTGAAACGATAGTTCAAATCTTGCCCTCAAGATGGAAATTGCAGGGGATTACAAAAGAGAGACAGAAAATGTTTGTAGACTGGCCATTTGTATTTTTGCCTATTGGATATTTTCTAACTCTGCAAAATCTACCTTTAAAGGTCTCCATAAGACATCAGTATCTCCCTACTGCCAAGTGTTCTCTGATATTAACTACAAATGTTCTTTTATTTTTTATTAGTTATTCCACTATTCCACAAAATAATCAGTCCTTATACATCATAACAGCCTTCAATATTTGTAGAATGTCATCATCTACCTGTTAAAATTAGGGTTTTTAATCTTTATGGAAAAGTCAATATATTTCTCCTGTTCTTTCTAGTTACTTTATATAACATAAAATTTTAGGCTAGAAGATTTTACCATTTTCTCATTACTTACTCTAGGCTAACAATATTCATAGCTATCATGCTAACAAAATGTTCAAACTTATAGAATTATAGAATCTATAATAGATTCTAGAAAATTTCTATGATCTAGAAAGATCATAGAAAAAACCTTCAAGATCATGAAGTTCAACTATTAACCCAGCACTGTCAAGTCCATCAATAAACCACATTTCTAAAGACCATGTTTATATGTCGTTTCAGGGATGGTGACTCAACCACTTCCCCAGGAAGCCTTTCAGTGAAGAAATTCTTCCTAATCTCCAAAGCCCTGGTACAACTTGATGTCATTACCCCTTGTCCTGTTGCCTGTTACTTTGGAGATGAGACTGAACCCCAACTCACTACAACCTCCTTTCAGGATATCTGGAGAGAGAGAGAGAAGATAAGGTTTTCTCTGAGATGCCTCTTCTCCAGCCTAAACAACTCCAGCTTCCTCAGCCACTCCCCATAGTACTTACCCTCTAGACCCTTCACCAGCTTTGTTGCCTTTCTCTGAACACACTCCAGAGCCTCAACGTCCTTCTCATAGTGAGGGGCTTGGAACTGAACACAGGATTTAAGGTGTGGGCTCACCAGTGCCAAGTACAGAGGGAAAAAACCTCCCCAGTCCTTCTGGACACATATTTTTGGTACAGGCCAGGATGCCGTTGGCCTTCTTGGTCAGGTGGGAACACTCTGGAACATATTCAGCAGGTTGTTGACCAGCACCCCCGGCTCCTTCTCCACCAGGCAACTTGTTAGACACTCTGTCCCTAGCCTGTAGCACCGCAGGGCATTGTTGTGACCAAGTACTGGACTAGACCTTGCTGAACCTCATTTTGTTGGCCTTGGCCCAACAGTCCAGCCTGTCCAGATCCCCCTGCAGAGCCTTTCTGCCCTCCCGAAGACCAATGCTCCCACCCACCTTGGTGTCTTCAGCAAACTGCCTGTCACTGACCATTTTCCCTTGGCTTATGGGAGCTTTATTCTGCTCCCTGTCCCTCTCTTCTAAATCAGTGCAATCAACACTGGAGAACAACTACTCTTATTACTAAAGACTGATGTGAAGAGGACAATAAGTTCTTGAGCTTTTTCTTCATCCTCTGTCACTATGTTTCCATGTTATGTGTTTAAGTATTGGACTAGAGAATGATTCATTACAGAAGTTCTTGGAGACTAGTAATACAAGGATATATTGTAGTACAAATCAGATAAAGTAGGTCCAACTGAGTGACTATAAAAGGAAGACCACTAGAGAATCTGAAAGAGAGAAAACAGTTAAAGCAACAGAATGTTAAAGAAAAATTAAACCTCAGGCTGGGCAGAAAAATTACCTTGTGTTATGAGAGTTAACAGAAAACTAATTTTTCACATAAAACCTAATTTTAATGTTAAGCTTGAGAAAAGTAGCCCCCCCTCCAGGAAACATACATACACACAAAATTCTTCTACTAGTAATTTGAAATTGCTGAACAATTCTTCATGAAAATAAAGACACAGCTAGGCAGAAAAAAAACCAACAACCCAAACAACAAAACCGAATGCAATTTACCACAGTGAAATGTTAAGATAAAGAAAATAAAGTTGTAAAATCCAGAAACAATTGCAGGAATTAAATGTCTTTATGTAGGAATACAAGGTAAAAATTCCATAAACATTCAATAAGAGAAGACTCACAAATTAAAACAACACAAGCAATTTTGCCATTGGCTATGCTTCAATGAAATTCAAGTCCTGATATGTAAATTGTTGATTGAAATCTAGGAATAAATTTGCATGAAGGAAAATAGAGTTAAAAACCTCAAGTAAATTGTTCAATAAATTCCAATTCACATACTGTATTTCATAATATCTTTGATTCTAACAGAAAACTGAAAACAAATCTGCAATGTTGTGTACATTCTCAAATATTCATACCCCCATTTTACTAGTTCATCTTCTGTCATTCTTTACAATCTCAACTAACCTAGTCTATGTAAAGGTGATTTTTTAATTCCATAATCAAATATCCACTATTCATTCATTTTTATTCTTCTTTCCATAAAATCAGAAAATTGTTAAAATGATTTTTGCACTCAGGCTTGAAATATAAGTTCTTTGCTATTATAATTCAATAACATATCAACAGAATATTTGGGGAAAGTGAAGCATTACTTAACATATGACTCCAAAAAGAGTAGGCAGGATGAAGGGCAAAAGGAATCTTTCTATCTTATGATATTGGGGTTTTTTAGCTCCAAGGAATTTAGATGTGTATAAAAGGGGTCCTTATGACTTTCCCTGAAGTAGCTTTACAAAACCTCATAGAACACTGAGATATATGACCTGCTGCACAGCTTTCCTTAATGCTGAAGATTCAGTAATTTTTAAGTGGAAAAATTTTAGCCTATTAAATGCAACATATAGCCCACTAGCTCCTGGATAAGCATTCTCTATTGCTGTCTATAGACTTTAGTGAACATGATAGCATTTACATCCATTGCTTGATCTAGTCTTGGCCAAGTACTCTAACAGATACTTTCTTAAAAATAAGAATATTTTATACCCAGTGAGTAGTTTCTTCTTACTTTGACTTCAGTTCCTTCAGTTTTCTATGTCTGATACAAAAGAAATATTTAAATTCATTTCAGTTCCACAGGGAGAAAATCAAAAAGCTCAGGCCATTTAAAATATGTTATCCAGGTATAGATAGTACTCTGCTCATAGGCTCCTGCCTGAATAAAGGACGAAATCATTCAATCACTAACAATCTGGATTGTTAGTGTCCCAGAGGAATCCTACAAGATTTTTCTGTCAGTGAAGGAACAGGGTCAGAGCCAAGGTTCTCCTTACTGCTTTTTTGGGTCCTTCCATTTTCCCTCACCTTAATTCTCTGTAACCTCACCATCATACAGCTGTTGTTCTTTATTTTTGGAAGGAACTAGTGGTGTAGGATGGATTAGTAATATATCCATTGAATAGCAATATATCCATTTTGCAGTTCTGCTAATGTATACAGAAAATTTCTTATAGCTTTAGAAAATTGTCCTTGTAAGATATTGGTCAGAGACTAGTAGTCTGATTTACTAAGAAAGAAATTGAATCAACTTCCTCCATTAATGTTGTTATTAAAAACCTCTTGGCATTCTCCAAAAGAATCACTTCATTATGCTGAAAGTAATATATCATCTCTATTTTGAGTAATATTGACTAGAAAGAAGTTTTTTTCTTTTAAAAAATTCCCCATAGAAACTAATACTAGAATCACTGTATCATAGAATTGCCTGGGTTGGAAGGGACCTTAAAGATCACCAAGTTCCAAATCCCCATTAGGGCAGGGACACTTTCCACTAGATCAGCTTCCTCAGTGCTTCATCCAACCCAGATTTGAACATTTCCAAGGATGGAACATCCACAACTTCTCTGGGCAACCTGTTCCAATACCTCACTAGCCTCACAGTACAGAAATTTTTTTAATATCTAATCTAAACCTATTCTCATTCAGTTTGAATCCATTCCCCCTTGTCCTGTCACTACCTGCTCTTGTAAATAGTCCCTTTCCATCTTCTTTGTAGGTTTTCTTACAGTACTGAAAGGTTGCAATTTAGATCCCAAAGTCTTCTTTCCAAGTTGAACAAACACATTCCAATCAGCCTTTCTTCATAGGAAAAGTAATAAACTCCATCCCTTTAACCATTTTTCTGGCCCTCCTCTGGCTTTGATAATACAGATCTATGCACTAGGGACCCCAGACCTGGAGGCAGCTCTCAAGCTGAGGTCTCACAAGGGCAGAGCAGAGGGGCAAAATCCCCTCCCTTGCCCTGCTGGCCACACTGCTTTAGATGCAGCCCAGGATAGGTTTGGCTTTCTGGGCTGCAAGGGCACATTGCCAGGTCATGTCCAGCCTCTGATCCATCAACACCCTGAAGTTCTTATTGGGCTGCTCTGGATCTGTTCATACCTCAGCCTATATTGATACCAGTGTTTCTCTGATCCAAGAGCAGCACCTTGCACTTGGTGGTGTTAAACCTCATGAGATTGCCATGGTCCCACTTCTGGAGCTTGTCCAGGTCCCTCTGGATGGCATTCCACCCTTTGGCTGTGCCAAATGCACCACTCAGTTTGGAGTCATTGCAAATTTGCTGATCTTCACTTGATCCCTTCATATATGTCATTAATGAAGATATTAAATAGCAGTTGTTCCATCGTTACACAAATCCCTGAGGGACATCAATTGTCAATTATATTTATGAATTTATGAATGATGTTGGAAAGAACTATGTGGGAGACAATATATACGCCCTTTCAATAGTTATCTTCCATTGTACTTTCAACACTGGTTTTCTGTTTGCTACCATATGCCATACCCAGACAAGACTCAGACAATTCACCTGTAATGCAGGTCTCATGCCCTTCCAGTAGAAAAAGCTGGAGGCTGGCTTTCTAAGGACTGGCATTAGTGGCCATTTGAAACTTATACTCAAGAAATCTTTTGAACTTTACTTATTGCCTATTCCTTCTAATACACACCTTTATTACTAAGATCTCACAGGGAAGAGGCAGAAAGAAGGAGATGGGTGAATACACAAAGTATAAAAGAAGTGCAGAAATGAAGAAACATTGACTACAAGGAAGAATAATGGTGATATTCCTGTAAATGAAATGGTGTCTATGATCTCACATTAAAGAAACCCAATGGGTAAAAGGGAACAAATGAGGTCATTAAGTGAAGTCATTCTCTCATACAAAATCTAGTATGTGCTGCTGTCTAGGTTTTGGAGTGGGACCATGCTTCATTTAGGTTTGTTACCTACCAGTAATAGATATCTACCTCTTAATTAGTTAATATAAAAAATAAAAGTCAGAGGACAAAATTCTAATTTGTAAAGCTCAGGAAGCTGATGTTTTTACATTTTTTAGGACTACATTTTTCTTTTAAAGGACAGATTTTGCTAAAAAGAAATTGTATCATTTTCATAAAAATATCAAGGAACAATATTCATTTAGCTTTTCAGGGGGCAATGAAATAACAATGTATTCCTATAAAAGACACTGGGTTTGGTCTGAAGTTATAGGATAATAAATGAATTATTATATTTGCAAATTGAACTAAGTTTCTACTTTTACAGAGAGATCATTTATGGCTATAGGGATATAGAAAAATTGTGCAGATATATAATTTCATATGTAACATTGTCGTCAAACACCATGTATTACACCTATTTTTTTCACAGTATCAAAAATTCCATTTCCTGGCTCTCTTGATAATCTAAAGCATTTATGAGGATACTTTAAAATATGGTCCTGGAAGAGCTTGGCCAAAGTATGACCCAATAATAACTTTTAAATCATTGCAATTCCCAGAGCTGGAAATAGAAACTTCAGGCTGAGTGTCACAGTTCATATTCTGGTCTTCCCAATCACTGTAATAAAGTTCAAAGTCACTTTGCTTCTGTGTATCTTTACCATATCAAGCCTCAAGACTGCATGCTGTTTTTCTTAGGGAAAATAGAAAACATTTTGTAAATATTAAAAAAAAAAAAAGAAGAAAAAAAAGAAAATATTAGTCCAAAGAATATTTAATATTTCAAAACATGTTGTAAAATTGTTAACAGATTGACTATTGACTTAATTTTTAATGAAAGAAATCTGTAAAAGAAAACAATATGGTAAAAAATGTTCAGCAATCTGTGATATTTTTTCTTTCTAAACGTTTATAAGAACAATTTATAAAGAACTGAAACTACAAAGTTTTTAATGGCATGTGTCTTTGTTTATTTTTTAGAGATTTCTTTACTAAAAAAAACCATGAAAGGTAGATCAACCTTTTTAAAAAATGTATGCATTTAAAAAATCCAAAACATCTAAGAGGATGGGGTTTGCATTTTGTTTTGGATTTTATTTATATAGATTTATATGTAATGCATATATATATACATGTTTATTTCAAATGATGAGATAGCTGCATACAATCTGGTATAGGTTATCTGGTAGGTAATAAACATATTTTTAGAATTTAGTGGAACATTAAGCAGAAAATGTTTAGATCTTAATGGAAATCTGCCAGATTCAAATAGCTAATGATGAGGTAGATTATCTAAGAGATATCTGAAAGATAATTTAACACATATATAAGTGTATGCATACATAAAAACATATATGTTTTTACATACACATATTTCTGTTTTTAAGTGAATTAAACTGTATTTTCTGTTTTAATTTTGTTCAAAGGTTCCACACACATATTTCCTTTATTGTCAATCATGTTAACATATTCAATACGAAGAAACTTACAGTGGGACATTTGAAGGTTTCACAGACTCAAACTGAAGAAAAATAATTTTTGTATTAGGAGGTCTACATTTTTTCTCTGTTTACATCATGTATTATTTAACTGTTACACCTGCCAACTGTTCTCACGGAAGTATCACTTGTAATTTTAGGAGGTCTTCAAGTATGGTTTTTGCTGAAATTATATAAACAAAAAATCTATTTTAGAAGGAAATTTAAAAGTTTTGGACTAGATATGGTCATTTAGCCTAGCAAGCCCTTACCCTCCACATTTACTCTGTCTCCCATTACTGTTTGACATTAAAGAAGTGAAATTCTCATTAGACTTTGGAAAACTTTTGACTTGATATTAAAGCATAGAAATTTGCCCTTTTATGAAGTCTGAAATTTTCCATTAAATTTAGATTTTAAAATGTAGAGATATGTGTGAAAATGTTAGTCAATACCAAAGATGCCTTTTTCCTTCAGTGACCACATTTTTTTCTTCATTTTATTCTTTATGTGTTTCTTGGATAATTTGAGATAATCATGCTTGTGAATACCCTTTTTTTGAAACTATGTAGCTATGCTTAAAGCACATTTAATGTGATACAGAAGAAATTTTGACTTACAGAGTTGTTTAATATTAACTCAAGATTTTTTTAAAAAAATTGTCATTATCAAGGAAAAATTCATATCAAGATGGTGAAAATAATTACTTTGCATGGTAGTAAACAGTGTTAAGCATTGGGGTGTAATCCACTTTTGGAGAATTCATTGAAGACCTTACTGTGGTGTACCAATGCTTAAAGGGGGCTCTAAAGCTAGAGGTTTAACTAAAGGCTGCAGGACAAAGGGCAATGGTTTTAAACAGAAAAAGAATAGGTTAGATTAGATATGAGGAAGAAATTTTTTTATGGTGAGGATAGTGAGACACTATAAGAAGTTTCCCAGAAAAGTTGTACATGCCCCATTCCTGGAAGTGTTCAAGGTCAGGTTGGATGGGACTTCAACCACATTGATCTAAGTGGAAGATATCCCTGTCCACGGCAGAAGTTAAAACTAGATGATCTTCAAGATCTCTTCCAACAATTTTCTATGATTTTATTATTCTGATGAGCTTCCTTCTTTCTAGCAACTTGTTTGTATTAAAACACACTCATAGGTGGCTGGCTTTACAGGATTCAGTTACTGAGAACTTTCTCTACAGTGATCACATACTTATTTATCCCCAATATCCTGCATAGTTTGTGAATATTAATTCCATTTTCACTGCCTCAGCTTTCCCATGTATTTTTGTGTAGCATCACTGTGTAACTAGGGAAGACTCCCTGAGAGATGAGTACTCCTGAATTTTCATTAAGTTCTATTACTGCAGTTTTTCATTTTCTACAGTTAATCCTGATGCTTAAAGCAAGATTGAGTGGATGTAGGAATCTTTTTAGATTTAGCCCTGTGTTTGGAGCTAGCATTTATGTGGCTTAAAATACTCCCTTTCATTCTTTGCCAAAAATTATTTTTATGTAGTCATGCCTTTTTTTTAAATTTTTTTTTTGTGTTTTTTTTGTTTGTTTGTTTGTTTGTTTGTTTGTTTGTTTGTTTTGTTTGGTTGGTTTTTTTTTTTTTTTACTCTTGCTACCTTGAATTTCTGTATAATTCTTCTGTATACTACATCTGGAGCCCCTTTTCTTCATATACTCATTCAATATTACTTCATTCAATAGCATTCTCTCTCATGAATTCTTTACTATTAATATTGTTTCTTGGGTTCTAAACAGTGGTGTCCTGCTGGGCCATCAGTGAGATTTAAGTGCTACAGTTTGCACATATCCTAGTAAATCACATTTCATACGGAGGAAAAATTAACCACACAGTATCTCATTATATGCTGAGTGCAACCAAGGTGAAAAAATGTGATTCTTTAATTTTGATAAAAATATTTTGAATTCACTTTCCCAGCTGTTTTAAACCCAATTATAATACCTCTTCATCATTTTTATGAGCTGATTTCACACCCACAGAAGTGCATTTCAAGGGGGTTATTGATAATCCATATCACTCAGCAAGTTATGAATCATACAATTACCCTGTCCCTTCAGAAACCGGGTAACTCCATGCAGACTGAGCACTAGAACTTATCCCCCTGTTGATGCCTTAAATCCTTGGACTATACTCAGGCATTGCATCAGCCAATATCAGTTGTGCTCAGCTGAAAGTCTCCCAGACAGTGTGTTAATAGCAACAGGATGGGTAAGGTAAAATTTTCCAGGCACTCATTTGTCCAGACGTTTGTGGTCAGATTCATCCTCTGATATTGTTTTACTCATATAGGTCTACATTTTTAATCAAGACACTGACTTTTGATGTAATATTTCATAAGCAGAGAAAGCAATAAGGAATAAAAGGATAATGTTCTATTAGAATGAAGGAAACAAGATGGTTGAAGGCTTAAACTGCAAAAATGAAAATGATGAAAATAGGAAGATATTTAAAACATCTTGATAAGTTCAGATGCAAGCAAGCTACTCATAAAATATACATTTCAGAAAATTTGCTGGGTTTGATATAAAATTAGTGAAGAAAACTGTAATTATTATAATATACTGGTCAGACAATGTCCTAGTAATTTCTTATGACCTTAGACTTTTTTATTTTACCAATCTATGACTAAATTAAATATTTGATAAATTAGTGGTAAACTCCCTCATTTCAACACCCAATATATTCTTTGCAACACGCAGTTTCTTCAAAATTGTGTCTTTAGTATGAAGTATATTGGTTGCTGCACAAACAATATAGATAATTATACAAATTGTGAAATATTTTTTTTTCTTTTCAGTTTATTCTCTCCTCTATTATTATAACACTGTGTTGAAAGGTGTGTGGAGTGTTGTATGTGTGTGTATACACCTGTGCACAGGGGTAAATTCATTTGGTAGTAAAAAATTATTCAAAACTGATAAACTTCAAATATCTGAGAAACTTTTTATAATGCCCCAAAAGCATTACTTGCAATTTGGAAAATGCAGACAAGAAAAAAGAGAAATTAAGCTTTTGAAGTATGGAATATTGCAAAATCAATTTAGTTACATAGCTTATTTTCAGACCACTATATTAAAACAAGCAAACATGTTCAGCTTAACTGGTCATTCCAGTGTATTATGTTTTATACATCCCTTTTGTCATTTTTAACAAAACCAACCATCTTACATTTCATATTTCCTCAAAAGAATGGGAGATAAAATCCTTCTTCTTTTAAGTATTATCACACAACCATGTGATGACCCATGAACAAAACCAGTGGGGTTTTTTCCAGAGTATAAGGCATTTCTGAACATACTTGTTTTAAACTTATATAATCAATGAAACCAGAAATTGGGAATGGTAATTCAGCTTTTTTTTCCTGCTAATAAGAGACATGGAATTCTGGGTTTTTTTCCTTATGTCCTCAGAATTACCTCAAAGAGGTTCTCACATTCTGACTAATTAGCTATTAATTGGGCTGTGGCTCCTCTGGCAGCCAAAGGTACAAATCAGCATATTTTTGTCCCAGTGAAATAACAGGAAGAATTTTGGAGGTTAATGTTCATCCAAGAACATGATCTAACTTCCGTAAGTAGATGTTAGTTACTCTCTCTTAGTCCTGCATCTCAAAGACATGGGCAGATTCTTTTGAAAGACACAACCAGATCATACTTAGGAGCTTTCTTTGGCCTGAGATCTGCTGAGAATCAAAGGATCTTTCAGAATTTTGGAGACACTTGTTTGTGATTTCATCATTGTGAGCAGGAGGTTTTCCTATATGGGCATCTGGAGATAGTGGAATAATATTTATTTGTAGTAAAAAAACATACCAATACAAATAACAATTTTAGGTAGGGGGGAAAAAAAAGAAGGAAAGAAGAAATATTCCAGTTTCTTGCCTGAAAGTAAACACCAAATTCTTTCAAAATAAACACCAAATTTACTTTTAAGCCCAAACATGCAATTTGCTCACCATTGCAAAATGTTGGAGGGGGGAAGTGATGACAAAAAAAATTTGTTTTGCTTAGCTAAAACTGAAGCAAAATTTGAAGTGACTGGTTTTCTTGATGATAACCATAATAATTTGAAATCATATTTAAACAATTTTACCCAGAAACTTTATTTTTTCACTGAAAATGTTTTGACCAAGACATTTAGTTTATTGATGTCATGGATATAATTTCCATCAGTTGAAACCATTGCCTATTTCACATTCTAACACATCTCATTATCTGATGGTGAGATTTCTTCATTTTTAACACTTTTGACTAAATTTGCTTTTTCTGTAATTCTTACTTGAAATCTTATCCTATAATAGTGAAACATTTACAATTCTTAAATTTTTTTCAAGCTATTTTTTTCAATTTTTTTTTAAACACTATTTTTTGTGTTTTGGAAGTAATTCCAGAAAAGAAAGATGATGACCAAAAAATAATATAATTAATTAAAACTAAATTTTAATTTTCTTTTCTATTGCAGACTTTAACTGAAAGGGTTCAAAGTCTATGAGCAACTAGACAAATTCTTACTTTCTTGGCATAGCATGAAAAATGTAAAGAAAATTACATATTTAGACATGCTGTATTGATAAAGAATTTGATTGACTAGGTTTCTGTAAATCCTTCAAAGTCCTTTTTTAATTATTCCCCTTTAATAAATGTATATCTTGAATTATTTATTACATTTGTCAAACTTTTCCATCATTTTCTCAGATTATCTTTTGACTATGTATAAACTGAACAAGAGTAAGCAGATATTGCTAATGGTTTCTGAATTTTATTTCTGCATCTTTATTTGCTTTCAAGATGTCATTGAAATTTTAAAGTATTAATACGCTGAAATTGTTCATAGGTAGATCAAGCAATAAATGATACAAGAAATTATCTTCCTTTAAAATATTGTAAGGTGGAAATGATTTTTTTTTTCATTAAATAAAGAGTTTTTTATCAGCTGACAAGCATCAATGTCGCAATTTCTAGTCAAAAAATTTCACCTCCTTCTACTCTTTCCTACTGCAGCTTCCAACTGTTTTTTGGGTTACTGGCAAGCATGAAGTTAACTATGTGGGGAAAAAGTGGTGAAAGACTAAGGTTGTTCTCTGAAGAACATTTAGAACTCTCCAAGACACTGACAAATTAGTTTAAACCACTTGTAAATACCTGCTCACATGTACTTGTGGGAGTGTCCTAAATGTTAGAATGGAAATTATTTATGTTGAAAACAAAAAAATTCCTCAAGTCTTCCATGGAGAATTTGATTTTGTTCTCTGTGCATAAAAGAAAAAAAAAGGTGTCCATAACATAGTATTGAAGGTGAAGTTACTTCTCCTTCTGTGTTTCAACAGCAACTTCCACATGCTTTTTCTGCTTTCATTTTTGAGAATATTTTTTAAATTAAGAAACATGCCTATGGCTACTACATTTGTTTTAGAAAATAAACTTGAAATTTCCATTTAAATTCCGTATTTGATGCGGTGTGGAATTTTTCCCCAGCGAGCTCCTGGCACTGGGTCAAGAGTGGGCTGTTCCCAGAGAGCAGCGCAGTCCGGGATACATCTGTAGGGCTTGTGCTCTATGGTACAGGATGTCAAGCGCTGAGGGCTGGAGCAAGGACAGGAGCAACGAGAGGTTTTTCGTATGGTTTCCAAAGGAGTTTATTCCCAGGAAGGGTAAAGGACAACAGATTGGAGCTTATGTGCAGAGGAGGTCTCAGGGGGAGGGTACAATTCTCAACCAATAGGGAAAACACAGGGGAGGATCACAGGGTGGGACTGACAATATACAAACCAATGGGGAACACAAGGGGAGGGGAACAGGTCAAACTAACCAATAGGGCTTTGAATATTAGGGGATTTCCAAGGCTGAGGGGCAGGTACTAGCTAGGATTGACAACAGAGTAAGGGGAATAACAGAGAACATTCTTGAACAAGGGGCAGGTCTTAGGGTATAACCGACAACTAGGACCAAACCAATAATACGGGGGGAGAGGGCAAAACAAACTCTTAAGGATAAAATTAGAATCAAAACCACACCACAGCACCTATTAATAAATCTGATTAAAAATACTACCATAGCTTTAAATTTGGTCTAGAAATTTTGCTGTTGGTTCCATTATTTCAACTTTTTTTTCAGACAGATAATTTTTAATATTTTGAAATTGGTTTTAAGTAAAGAGAAGGTTCTTTAGCAAATTTTATTTATTAATGGAGCTAAATTAATACCTCAGATGAAGCTGAGGTATTAAGCAAAAAGCACACATTGTCCCTCATGAAGGTTAGCCACTAATGTGAATTCCATCGACACATTGTGAGCAAAATAATCGCTTTCTAATTGTCTTTGTCTTGTTCAGGACATTGCAAAATTCTCTGAATGCGAAGTGTCCATGTCAAAAAAAAAAAAAAAAAATTCCTCTGCTAGTACCTTTCATAAGTGCTTTTTGTACCTTTTAAAAGATACATGCATATATATGTGTAAAATCATGCTAAAATATCAGTGATCAGAGAGCACGCATTTGCAAAACTCCTAGAGAATTGACTTGAATTACTTAATTTTTCTTTCTGCTTTCGATTATTTTATGACTGGAGAACTTCAGTGATAAACAATAGCTATCTCTTGTTCTCTAATTCTCTCCTGCTTCTCTCTCTTTGTTCATGGAGTATAGCACTTTAAATAAATCAATTCACAATGAGAGTGAATTATTTCAAAATTTTTTATGCTTTTTCTAGTTTGCAGAGAAAACAGATGGCTAGCAGTTATGGTTCCATGGTCTGCTGTTGGCTATTCATTGGTGCAGGAGAGAGAAAAAAGGAGAAAAGTACTAGCAGCCAGGACCCCTCAAGCAAAAAAGCACTTTCAGGAGGGTGAGTCAGAGCACCTGAGGGAGGCAAGCAGAGTGCTTATCATCTCTCTCATTTATTACCTGAGAGGCTGATGGCAGATGGAGTGAGACAACATAGGTCTCCTGTAGGGCTAGATAAGGAAACAAGATCATTGATTGCTATGTACAAAAGCACAATGAAGAAACCAGTGGAAAAACAGCCTGGAAGCAAAATAGGAAAATGCATAAAACAGCAATAAAAACAATAAGACCAACAACAATAATAAGCAACCAGGCATTATAGAGGTGTGAAATTTAAACCACTATGCTCTTTTATCTCATAATACGATGTGCCAATTCTGTCTTACAAAAAAAACTTTTTATGAAATACAGCTTGTGGTTTTAACATCACGAGATCCCCTTCCATGAGTCTAACATTGCCCTACTAATAGATTCCAAGGTGTTAGGGAAAAACAGGTGTTCAACAATCTGTGGCATATGGAGTTTCTACTTTTTGGCTTTAATTTACTTCTGTTCTCTCCTCTGTAAACTGCATTGTGATATACATTACTTGGTTTCCCTTTGAGTAAACATGGAATAGTTAAAAAACCAATTTTTTTTCTTTTTTTTTTTCTTTACTTTTTTGACTTTTTCTTCCAACTCTTTGAATGTTAACAATGCAGAATATTTTGGTGGCTGGAGAGGAGCTGTGTAAAATACATTGCAAATCAAAAGGAATATTTCAATTTTTCTTTGTGTCAATGCTTAGCAAACCTACAGAAAAACTTAAATTTTGCATGTTTCTACAGACTATGGAATGAATTTGCAGAACTTGAAAGAATGGGACTAGTTAAAGATTCAACCAATATTCCACTTTTTGGCCTACTTTGCATTACGTCTGTTATTGTTTAAAGTTATACTATCTGTCCTGAAAATTCTTTTGCCTAGTTTGAAACTACAAAAGAGGAATATTTTGAAAGTTCAAAGCAAATCAGCCAAGCTGCTTTCAGCTTGTAGGGCAGCAAAAAAGTAACATGTTTCTGCTTCAATTTACACATTCATTATGTTAATTCTTTGAAGATATTTTGGGAGGAATGTGTTAGCAACCTTCCCTGAAACATATTCTGTATCATGCGTGCATGCATTCCTATTCATGCATATTTGTTCAGGGAAAAAAAACTTGTACATGGTTTAAAATAGACTTGTCCTCATTTGGCAAACTTTTTTTTTTCCTCACAACTTTGTGGATTTTGCTATTGAATTGTAGTGAGATTGGTTGTTTTGGACAATCAAGTATTCTCACTCTCCAAATCTCTTGAAAATGTCTCTTTATAATAGAAATATATTCACTATAGCTGACATCATGGATAATATATTTATCCTGATTTCAGTTTGTATGCCCCTTTTCTCTTTCACATTGTTGCTGATGTCAGATTAATGCAGATTAAGTCTGCATTAATTGCAGGATCACAGGATCATAGAATCACAGAATCAATTAGGTTGGAAATAACCTTGGAGATCATTGAGTCCAACCTATGATCTAGTACCAGCTTATCAATTAAACCATGGCACTAAGTGCCACATCCGGTCTGTTTTGCTAAATTGAGGGGCAGTACTCAAGGTGCAGCTTCATCAGTACTGAGTACAGGGGAAGAATGCCTTCCTGCTGGGGATATTATTCCTGATAAAGGCCAGGATGCCATTCCTTGCTACCTGAGAACACTGTGGGCAAACAAATTATGTGTGTCTGTATTTTCTCTTTGGTGTTGGAGTTTGCATTATTAAGTTCTCTCACAACCCACTACTAGGAAGACATGTCAAAACTATGTCATGTTAAGAGTTACTGTGCAATCCCTCAAAGCATGCCCAGGCATGACCTGGGGACTACTAGTTGTCCCTGACCAAACTGCTAAATGTAGCAGTAATTTAAGGACACAATTTTTTGTCTTCCAGTACCTTGTGATGGTCCCTGACCCAGTCAAATAAACCAGCACAGGTGTAACCTGTATATAACCCTCCTTCCAGGGACTCTCTTGGCTGTGATACAAAGCCTGGTTTTGATAGAGAACAGCTGTGCAACCTTGGCTTAGATTTCTGAGAAAACTGCTAAGCAGTAGGAAGGAGTCACCAGAAAGTGCATAAGCCGTAAGCCATTCAAGGTAAGAAAGGTAAAATTTCAGACAGAGAGAAGACTATTGAGACTGGGTAGTTAGTAGATCAAGGATTCAGGAGGGAAAACACTGATATGAAAGGGTAAAAAGTCCTAGGGAAAAAACAGGGAACTGAAAAATAGCAACTTGGCAAAGTAAAAGCAGCAGTACAATTCCATAAGTAACAGCAGCCATCCCTTATTCATCTTGCTGAGGGAGTGAACAACAGAGTCTTATTATGTGTCCTACTATGAGGAGTGAATTTATTAATGCTTAACATTTTGATCCTCATTAACTATTGTTTGTGCAATAAGCAATTGTTTTGGTCTTTAAAATTACATATCACAGAATATTCTGAGTTGGATGAGACCCACAAGGATCATCAAGTCCAATTCCCTGCCCTGCACAAGTCCTCCCCCAAGAGTCACATTGTGTGCCTGAGAACACTGTCCAAATGCTCCTTGAATTCTGTCATGTTGGTGCTGTGACCACTGCCCTGGAAGCCTCTTCCAGTGCCCAGACACCTCTGGCTGAAGAGCCTTATATCCAACCTAAACCTGCCCTGACACAACTTCAGGCCATTCCCTCATGTCCTGTCACTGGTCGACACAGAGAACAGATCAGTGTCTGCCCCTCCTCTTTCCCTCAGAAGGAAGTTGTAACTGAAATATCTCCCTTCTTCTCCAGGCTGAACAGACCAAATGATCTCAACACGGCTTCCCCTCCATCTTCATTGCTCTCCTTTGGACACTCTGTAATTGTTCAATGACTTTTTTACCCTGTGGCACCCAAACCTGCCCCCAGCACTGGAGGTGAGGCTGCCCCAGTGCAGAGCAGAGCGGGACAATCCCCTCCCTTGCCCGGCTGGTGATGCTGGGCCTGATGTACCCCAGGACAAGGTTGGCCCTCCTGGCTGCCAGGGCACTGCTGGCTCATGTTCAACTTTCCTTAAACCAGAATCCCCTAGTCCCTTTCTGAGGCACTGCTTTCCAGCGTTTCATTCCACAGTCCATCCGTACATCCAGGGTTTCCCCATTCATATTTGTAAAGTGTTTTTGTTCACAGTAAAAATTGTCCATCAACATAATTTGGAAAGGGAAGGTTGGTGAGATTTAATGAAAATACAAATTATCAGTTTGATGATAGTTACTTAAAAACAATTTCTTTCTCTATAGGAAAGGGTTTTATTCCATTGTGCAAAGCACAGAACAAAATAAAACTGATTTCCTGTATCTTAAGGGTATTGTAGTTTCAAATTTTGTGGCCCTGATTTTGTAGAGAACTTGATTTTACATTAATGTCACAAGTAAATGATTCATTGCAACATTTGGATTATATTAGAATATAATTTATTGGACTGCATCCCTAGGAAAATTGTATTTGGATTAACGTGTCCTCAGTAAGGGATTATGTATTTTTCATTAATTCTTTATCAATGAGCTCAATGCTATGGGGAAACAGGTAACATTTCAAGAAACAATTAAAACAAAACAAGAATCAAAATATAATGGCCAGGCTCTGGTGATGCCCTTATGTTCAGCTCTGCTCCCTTTCCAACTTCTCTGCATATTTTAAATTCAAAAATTTAAAATATGCAGAGAAGCTTCAAAAATGAGGGTTTGAATCTCACTGTCAGTGTGGCCATAAAGATTTGAGTTCCTGGACAAGCAAATTTGGACTAAAAAAAGGAAAAAGTATATGGTTTAATGTTCTTCATTCTCCTTTCAAGTTTTGTTATTTTGGCTTGTAAGCTCTTGTAAAATTAGATAGTGGTGATTTAATACATAGGGCATCTATTACTGTGTGGTTGTGCATGCCTTTTTATACATTCTCAGAGGACATCTATGCAGGAGGTATACATAAAGGATAAAGTAGTAATACAAAGAAAAAATAGAACAAATCCTAGATTTTTATTTAGGCACTGTCATGATTTAATCTCAACTGGTAAATAAGTGCCAGGTAACTGCTCAGTCATTCCCCCGTCAGCAGGATGGGAAGAGAACTGGAAGAGTAAAAATGAGAAAACTGGTGGGTTGAGATAAAGACATTTTAATAGGTAAAGCAAAAGCTGTGCACGCAAACAAAACAAAGCAAGGAATTCATTCTCTGCTTCCCATGGGCAGGCAGATATTCAGCCATCTCCAGGAAAACAGGGCTTCATCACACAGTTTTTCTGGAAGACAAAGCCCTCATTCTGAAAGTCTTCCTTTTCCTGCTTCCCCCAGTTTTACAAAGTAAGCATGACACTGTGTTATGGGATATCTTTTTGGCTGCTTGGACTCAGTTGTTATGGCTCTCTTCCCTCTCAACTCTTTGTGCACTCCCAGACTCCTTGCCAGCATGGCAGTAGGAGAAACAGAAAGGATCTTGGCTCTGTGCAAGCCCAGCTCAGAAATAACAAAAAGATCTCATTGTCAATCCTGTTTTCAACACAAATCCAAAACACAGCCCACAGCATCTACCATGAAGAAAATTAACTCTATCCAAGCTAAAGCCAGCATATTATTCACCCCCAGTTCCATATTATATGGTATCATGTTCAGTATGCAAAGCTGGGGGAGGAAGAAGGAAGTGGGTACATATAGTGTGATGGTGCTTTTCTTTCCCAGACTCTGTTATGTGTGATGGAGCCCTGCTTCACTGATGATAGCTGAACACCTCTCTGTCAGTGGGAGACAGTGAATTAATTCCTCATCTTGCTTTGCTTGCAAGTGTTGCTTTTGTCATCCCTATTAAGCTGTCTTTGTCTTAACCCGTAAGTTTTCTCACTTTTTGCCCTCCTGATTCTCTCCCCTATCCCTTTAGTGAGGGAGGCAGCAAGTGGTTGCATGGTGCTTAGTTGATGGCTGGGATAAAACCATGATAGGCATAAAGTTTCATATACATGAAGATCTGTCCACATGTATCCTTTCAGAGTTCAGATACTTCTCTATCCATCAATGTATTTTAACATACAATGTATGCTAAACAATGAACATATTAAGATAAAGCATCCAAGACATCTAAGCTATTTTACAAGTGCTTGACTCAGTGTAATGTAAATTATTAAATAAAGATGGATTTTATCACAGGATTATCATCTTTTGATCTACCTGCCATAGTTGTAAAGAACAAAAAGTAACATGTGAAAACTTGACATTTAAGTAGAAAATATATTTTACCTGATAGAAGGTTTAACATGCATACCTGTTGTTTCTCTTCAGTCATTTCTGTTTGCTTCATAGTTAACTTGCAGCATGTATACTCTGTTTTCAGGCTTTTTCGTTCATTTAAGCAAAGAAATAAACATATTCAAGGAAGCTGTTCCCATAATCAGTCTCATCCCATTAGAGCTGTATGGCCCGCTCAGAATCTAGGACTTGAGTCACAGTCATGATGATGGATTTCAGAACTTTCTCCTTCTGGAGAGTGAGGAACATGCCAGACTTTGAAAACTTGTGTAAAGCTCTTTATTTTACAACTGGAATATTCTAACCTAAGCTGTTGATTCAGTGATTTGTTTGGCTTCTGCTTCCCACTCATAAGTAGTACTTCCCATTCCTCTGCTTCCCACTTACCCCTGGATATCTGCTAGCTAATTCCAGTATTCATATATGTTCTGGCCAGGACAGGGCTAATTCTTGCAGTAACCTGGAGGGGGCATGACTATGACCTAGGGGTTATTCTATACCAACTCACATAATTTTGTGAGGACAGGGGCAGGGGTCTCTTCCAGGTGGCATAGCACGACAGTGCAGGGGGATATTGTTGGGGATGACCACATGCATGTGAATTGTTTGTTTCTTGTATGACTGTTGTTAGTATTGTTGTTGTTACTGTTTGTTTTCTCATCTCATTGCTGCTTCCAATAAATTGTTATCTCAATCCATGATCTTTACCTTTTGTGCCACCCATTCTCTCCAGCCCAGTGCCGGGGGAGGAGGAGTGAGGAGTGGGCAAGCAGCACAGAGTGTTCCAGTCAGAACACTAAACTGGGGAATGCCATTCCTAAACTACAATAATATATATCACTTCATAAAACTGTTGAAAGATTATTCAAGTTGTGTAAAACCATGGCATCTATGAAGCTTTAAAATAATGGTAGGAGTCCTCTGAAAATTAGCTTCACATGGCCCTTAGATGGAAATGAAAATTAAAGTTTTACAAACAAAAGTTATCTGAAAATTTTGTTACTCACATCAGCTTCCTTTCTTTGCAGTTTCATTCCACATTACTTTTTGTCCATATAGCTGTCTCCATCATCAAAGCTTGTCATTTGAATGACATCAAGAGTTTATTCAGCCCCATTAGCTGAAGAATGACAGTTGAATACCAATTACTGTGCAAGACTGTACTGAAATATTTGGCAGCTCTTTCTACAGTACTGACAAGAGCAGCAATAGTTTGCAACGTGCTTGTAATTCCTCTGTTTAAACACAGGCCAGCTGAGACATGAACAGACCGTGGGTTAAAAACTGATCATAACACTTTGTTAGCTCAGAACTTTAGTCTTTGACCTAGCAACTCATACCCTGAGCAATTTGATGTATCTCTGTTCTAAAGCTTCTCAAACATATATCAAGATAGCAGTATTGAAAAGAATTGAAATTATGGCTTAGGTGCTGAGGAAGTTTTTTGCTGTATCATAAATACTGCAGCATAAACCACTTTATTTATTTATATGTACCTAGATTTCCTAATAATATATGTGTCAAAAATAACCAGGAGCAAATTGAAAGAGCAACAAAGAACCTTTTGGATCTGCACAGGCAAAGAGTTGGAGCAAGATTCCTAGATAATTAAATTGTTTTTTTTTTTTAATTGGCACACTTTATTGCCATGCTTTATAAAACTATAATTTTATTTATTTTAATGTATTGTTAACCAAGAGTGTTTGAAGGTATGTTCAAGTGAAACTTAAATACATTTTCAACAAGTAAGGACTTCCTTAAATGTACAGCTTTTCCTTCTAAAAAAACAATCAAATATCTATTAAGTTTCTTAATAGACAAAATCCATATCAATCAATCAATAAATAAATAATAGAAATACAGTATTGTGCAAAACCCAGGCTTTTAGAACAGAGAACGATGTCAAAAACAGTTAACCATTTAGGTCCTTTTCTCATGTATTATTGGAGTATTCTTCATTAGCCATTGTTTTCAGAATATCTTTTAACTCTTTAATTTTCAATGTATCAATTCTTGTGTGGGGTTCAAGCTAAATAAAGTGGTTCAATTAATAGATTCACCAAATTAAAGAAAAAAGACTCTTTCAGAGAATATTTAGATTTACCCATTACTTTCTTTTTTCTGGACTCAAGTTTATAGAACAAAGAATCATAGAACCACATAGGTTTGGGTTGGAAGAAACCTGAAAGATCATTGAGTTCCGAATCCCCCACCACGGGCAGGTAGATCTCCCACTCCCATTTCAAACTCAGTATTTACTCCCTGAGACTTTGTTAGCACTATGTCCTAAGCAACCCTAATATACAAGCCACTGAGGGGTGTCTCTCTTGATCATTTTAAGGTAGACAAAATGTGTTCTAAACCTCACATCATCATGTGTTCTGGAAATTACTAAGGCACCCCTGAATTTATCAGATTTGTTGCTTAGTCTCTTGGTTAGTCTCTTTTCTCCCTGAATATTAAAAAATGCAGACCTTAACTATTGTTAGTGACAGGATAGACATAAAGTAAAATGTTTTAAAAATTACATTCTAACATGTAGTGTGGCACAAATTTCTAGTGATAACTTTATCTTGTTGTTCCTGTTTAAGAACAGACAATTTACAATTCAAAAAAGCTATGTATAAAAGTAAATATGTTTAAGAATATATTTTCAAAGAGGTCTACTATGGTTAGACACAAACCTCAAAATCAGTGCAGTAAATCAAGACAGCAATTATTTCTGCAAATATTTCAATATTGTTCTTCATGAGAAGTATCTGACACTGTCCTTTCACTGATATTGGGCAAAATAAGAGTATCTCTTTTTTGCCTTTTCCCTTTTCCCTGTAGTATTACATAAAGTTTGACTAATACATATTTTTCTCCACATCAGAGGACACAAACATCATTATGGACATATTTTTGCTATTCCTGGCTTGTGCAGAGGCTGTTTGTCTGTCACAACACCACACCTCTCAGTTCACAGACTTTAGTTCTAGTACACATCACAGGATGAAAAAGCCTTAGCTCTGCATCTTTACAGTAGATTTTTTAAATGTTTTATAGTATGTTATATACTATATACAGTCTAGTGGACTATATAAAGTGCATTATATTATGAATTACACATTGGGGTTTTGTGATGAACGAGTAAACCCCCATTTTTTATCTTATCAACTCATAAAAATTTAATTAGACCAGTCTAGGCAATTCGTATACAAATAGATTGGTATAAAAAATATATTATTAATCTCATGTCTTGTTTTCCATCAATTGCAAAATATGCACAAATTAGAAATTTTCCCATTAAATGTTCAGTTTGAAAACATTGTGAGAAAAGTATTTAATTGAAATGATAAAAAATCCACCATTATTATATCTTCCAACTCAGTCTCTTGAAGATGAGGTCTTACTGAACTTGACATGATTTTATAATTTTCTGTGTAGTTATACTTCCAGTGATAGAACATTGGCCCACATTTTCCTTTTCCACTGGCATCTTATGACTGGGTCTTAGAGTTATTTGAACTTTCTTCTTGGTTGCTATGCTGAGGTCTTTCGAAGCTATTACAAAATGATAATGTTCCTTCAGGCAGAAATATGGCATCTTCACAAATTTCTAGTAGAATAGTTAGGTGGGTTTTCAGAGATGTGCTGACCTTTGAAGTGAAAAGGTCTGTAGAAATAACTCCTACCTTGTTGAAATCTTTTTTAAACATTAGTAAGGTTAAATATTATGCCCCAAAGACTTATCTCATTTATTGTACTGAGTATTGAACCTGTCCAAGAACCACCTGTGTAAAAGCACAACACTCCAAGCTGTATTATTCCCTAAATTCATCTTCCTACATTTTATTACATTTAATTTTATACCACACTTTTAATTGTTATCCAGTACTTCCTCTATGATATCTCACTTCTCCTTTAATGATTAATTCTTATAAAATTTTGCCCTTGAAACCTCCTGCTGCACTTTCTGTCTTTTCTTCCACATGGGAATACTTTAGTGTTACTTATCACAGCTTGCAACTGTACACATATTATTTTTTCTAATCACTAGAACCATCTATAAATAGATGAACTTTGGAGAGAAAAAAGAGAGAGAAAAAGGTCTTGGACCTTAGTTCTTTAAAATTAAAGTAGCTTCCTCTACTTTCATTAGTGTGAAAGTAGAGCCTTTGGCAAAGGTGCTGAGTGTTTTCAGTGTCCATTATTCAAAATTTGAGCTGCCACACTTGTGTAACTTTGGACCTCTTTCACTTCAGTCCTTTTTAACAGAATTTGTGCGAATTATCAGGTCTGATCTACCACTAAGTATTGCTAAGAATTAGTATTTACTGATGTCAGGACTGAGATTTATGATTATGTTTTGGGGAACTAAGGAGAGGATAAATGTATTTGATCTGTGATATGTGCATTGACTGGTTATTGTGATGTGACACTGCAAAGGAAGTAAAAATGTTTATGATGTGCAATTGTTTTGTAGTGCAGTTTGAAGCAATAAATACTGCTTGGTAGGCATTGTTTTAATTTTCTAAATCTCAGCAGATAGCTGAACAAAAAAGTTCTGTTTATTTGTTATGGATGTGGATTTAGACTCCTACTGAAAGTAGAAAGAATTGAGGAGTTCAATTATTTGTGTTAGAAACATTTAGAAATTTTTCAAGTTGCTGCCATTTCAGTCACATGCTCAAATTCTATGAATGCTGATTTTGCTAAAGAAGTAACAATGTGCCATGAGCAGTTATATATTATTTTAATTTACAAGTGCTATTTGGTTCCTGATTTTCAATATTTGTCTTTTTTTCCTTAATCAATATATTCCCCTAGGAGAAACAACATGTAGCAAGTTAAAGCTGCCACACATAAGGGAAGGTTTAGTTTTGTACTTTAATAGCCAAAGGCAGACAGAGGGCAAGCTATGTTTGAATTTGGGAATTCTTGGTAACTAACAAATAGGTCAACATTGCTAGTATAAGTCGTTCAAAAAACATTGTAAAATTTATTAACTTTGGAAAATTACTAATTTTATGCAAATGTGGACCTTTAAACTGGAAGCTTTAAACCAGAAAAAAACTCTTTTATATGAACAGCCCTGTTCAGCAGGAGATTTATAACCCTAAACATTGAATGACGTGGTTGCTCTACCTCAATACTCTGGGGAGCTCTCCATTTTTGTAGTAAAAAAGTGACTTTTAAGAAAAAAAAATTCTTTTGGGGCTAGAAGCAATTTAATCCAAATGTCTATTTTTAAGAGTATGTAATCACAGCCTGAGTTACTGGTTTTTGCTTCAAGTTTTGTCTTCTGACTGTTCCACTTACTGGTTTAGATAGATGCATATATATAATTTTAATTTTTTCAGCCAGTTTGAAAGGATTTTCGAGTAGAAATTTATTTCCCATCTCCATCTAAAGAAACTAAAATTGCAAGGAATCTTGAAAAGTGACCCTAAGTAATAAATAAAGCAGCTGAGAAATAGAACAGCAAAGTCAAAAACATCTTAACAAGTGAAAACAAAATGTAGAAACAGCAACTTTGAAATGTACATACATTTGAGTAGAATTAAGAAGCATAGTCTAGTCATAAAAGTCATAAAAGTATTTATTAAACGGTTAATGTGATAACATATCTAATCAATTTTGTTTACAAAGAAGCATGAACAATAAAAAAATCAGAATAAATAGAATAAATTATGATGTTTTTAAATATAAATTAATATCTTTTAAATTTTCCTTTGAAAGTATGGTATAACACACTGGTGTTCTTTCTACGAGAAAATTTTTAAAAGCACTAATTATAAGACTCCTGCAAAGAAATACCTCATATAGATGCTAAAATTTAATTTTTGTATTTGATTTTTGTTGTTTTTCTTTTCCTGTTTGCTCCTGTTGTCTAAAGTCTCAGGTTGTTCTAATGGTCAACTTTTTTCATTCCCTCTAAAGGTTACATGGAAAGTCTACAAGGTTTCTTTTTGTGTAACCTTATGAAGAGATGATTACTTGTCATTTTGCAAAGATCCTCAGAATCAAAGGTAGCCTAGCACAGACTGCTGAGGCACCTCAGAAGTAGATTAAAAGATATTCACTAGCCAAATTTCTTAATGTTACATTAACAGAATGACTGATCCTTTTATACCAGGTTTTAATTTGGAATAGCAATTAAATTGATGGCTGTCTGAGGCAGAAACTGCGGTGGACGGCTTCCGCCCAAGGGAAGCGGCTCCGGCCAGCCCTGCCGCCACCACAACCCGGGGGCCTTTTGTCCAGAGGGTCGAGCAAACCCAACTAACGTCGCGGATAGAGCGGTGAACAGAAAGGCGGGACTCTCAGGTAGGCAAACCAAGGGGGTGCGTGGTTCCCAAGGCTGCGTCCCAGAGAGACGGCAACCTGGGCTTGCCACGGCTTTTTATTGACTCTCAACAGGGGGTGGGAACAAGGGTGGTCTCTCAAGGAACGAATCAACAACACTTAACAGACTTCAACAGTGGGGTGATCAAACTTTGGACCAATGGGGAAAGGGCAGTTACATAACAGGGGGTGGGGAAATTATATAACTTCAAGATTGACATATAACAGAAGTGGGGTAAACAACTATTATGGGATGCAGGTTGGCATGACAACTGGGGAAAGGCGGGAAAACCTGAGGGAAGGGGAGGCCATCTTTAACAATAGGAATAAATACAATTAATAGAGCATAACTTGATAACTTTAAACCAAAATGTCAAAGTCCAGACGGAATCGCTTCGCCGCACCACCACATCAAACATATCAGTCTTATGTGGGACATTGGACAGGCAAATTACATTGCTTCAAGTGCTCTTGAACCCATAAATATCAAATAGTAATTTAACAGTGGTATAAATAATAGCATATTCTTGATGTCTATTATTTGGGTAACATCAATAACAGAAATAAGAAAAGAAAAAAATATAACATTCTAAAGGCTTGTACTTCTGCCTGTAATTATAGTCAGGTAAAACTAGACCTAAGTATAACACAGTGCTTCTAAAGTCCTTGTTTATATCTGAAAATAAATTCTTGTGCCAGAATACAGAGTTTATTTCTCTTTGCTCTTTTGTTATGGTGAGAAATCACGCCATTAAAATATTTATATTTAGAGTTAACAGTTGCATGTTCACTAAACAAGCACCATCAATAAATTTCACTTTGATGCTTTTTATGATAATACACTGTAATTGGATTCAGCAGTAAATCCAAACACAGCTCTGAGGCATTGATTTTCCAAGCAGTTCTGTCAAAATTATGCAGTAAGAAATGAAGCAGAATCTTGATGAGGCATATAATAAAATTATTTTAAAATATTATTATTAAGCATAAGATATCAATAAGTTGAGAGTAGTTTTTATTATTATAATCCTAGAAGGGACATCTAAGGCACTGATATAATTTTCCATACTGACCTTTTGTAAATGCACATTGGCAGACAGAGACAGTGTATTTAATTTTTTGAGACTGACAAGCAAAATGCCTGTCAGTGATGTCAGAGGTGATGAATGATGGTTCAACTGGAAAGAAATAAAAAGATCCACCCAGATAAAAAACCCAAAACAACAGCAAGAAAAATACCCCACTCCATATCTTTCTGGTGAAAACAGAAGCATTTTGAGGTTTAAACCCATAATATCCTATACTCAAATCAGTCTCTCTGAGGAATGGAATGAGAAGGTTATTTGCTGTAGAATACATGAATAGGAGAATTAGGCTTGTAAGAAACAGTACAGTAGATTTTATGCACATGGGCATGAAGGCATGACCAATTCAGGGATCAGAGTACAGTGATATGTGTGAGCTATGCCATGCTCAAACCTTATCAAAATCAATATACATTGATTTGCAGCTGAACAAGTTGTTCACTTGTTCACATCCAAAACATCCAAGTTTTGCTTTTATACCTCCAGTTTGCCCTTGCCTGAGTTGCACTCCGGATACTTTCCTAAGGTTTGCTTTAGACATCACTATGTGAGCAAAATTTTGAACTATTTTCAAAAGCTAAGAGTATATAATCACCATTATGTTATCACCTATCTTACTTTCCCCTAAACTGCTTAAACCACTAGAAATTTTCTGTAAGAAAACAAGAAAACAATTTAGTATTTTGAGAAGATACTTATTTCAGCCCTAAGATGATAGTCTGAAAATATTTTCAGTCCAAATGTTGCTAAAACCAACTTCTGAATGACAGTAATAACACTTATTCTATGGATAACACTAAATCAAATTATGCAAATTAAAAATGTATAGGATATGCCTGGGCAAGTTAAAACTGCAGTTTCCTTTTATGCTATTAGTTGTGCTTTTTGTTGTTGTTGTTTTGGTTTGTGGTTTTGTTGGGTTTGTTTTTTTTTGTGAAACAAAGTCAAATTCCATTTAAAAAAATCATAGAAATAAGTAATATTTATTAAGACTTTTCCTATGAAGGCTAAGAGTTCTATGTGTCGATTTTAGTGGTGCCAAAAAGACATAAGCTTGTACTAGAGATTGTGATTACAGCCTGAAAAAGGAATGGTGGAAGAAAGGAGATTACTTAAAACTCATGGGAGGAGGTTACAAACACATGATTTAGACAAATGGCTACAACCCAGTCTGGGGGCTGATGCTGATGTCTTGAAAGACAATTAGAGGATGGCTTCCCAGGATGAGATAGATGAAGCCAGTGGTTATAACACACAGCAGAAGGAAGATGAAGATATGAGGTCTTAATGAGTTTCAATTTTTTCAAATTTAGGGCTATTTTACACACTAGAAAGAGGGTAGAAATTACTTTACATTATGCCATAAATTAGGCTTTTAAACAATCTATGTTAAAAAACAATTCCTGGGGAACTGGTTCATCTAAATAAATTAGGCTAAAAGAGAAAAGAAATGCTAACTTTTAAAATCTCAGGTTATAAGAGGATTTTATCCAGAGATGAGAAGGAAAGATGAAGCTAGAAGAGAATTTTGAACATCTATGTGTAATTACACTGAAACTTTAATGACAGCTTTCTAGGCATCTGTCTGGATCTTTAATTAACTGCTTAAGAAAAAATTACTGTTAAAAGCAATTTAACAACCATTTAGCAACCATTCCACAAAAGAAAATTTCATTTTTGTGCAATGATATTCGACGAAAAATCCAGAACACGTTTATCTTCCTAAACAAGGAAAATGTGGAATTTTGTTGGTATGTTTTTTAAAGTGCCTCTGATGATCAGATTCCTAGAGGTTGGTATACTCTAAAAAGCCTATCGAGCACAAATTGTCACTACTTGGTCAATTAGGTTAAAGGTTGCTCAGCAGGTTGCTTACAGCCAATTGGATGCTCAAATTCCTTTCTCAACAAATGTCAGCTGTGAGAGAGAACACCAGTTATACCAAAACAAAACTATTCAGCACACAATTACTGTTAGGGTCATGTGTGCCAAAGCACATGCCTCTCAGAGGATCTGAATCACCCTGTTGACCCCATGAGTACTCTGCAACAACCTAGAATCAGAGCCATAATTTAGCTTTAGTTTCCTAAGCACAGATTTTATTAGAAAATTTTTCTGTCCATCTTTTTTTCAGGATGTCATTCTATTAAACACTCACATTCCTTATGAACAAAATACATTTTTTTAATACAGAGGCAAGAAAAAAATCAAAAGATTGAAGTTTTTAATGTCTATGTGTTTGTTAAAATAATTTCAGAAGAGGCTATATTTTATTTTGAAGAAATACTTTAATTTACAACTGAAAACATTGTGATAATCCTATATAAAGTGCATTCAATTTAAGATGGTTGGGTTGAATGAACATATTTTTTCTTTGTTTCCAAAAACAACTTTGTCACTGATTTTCTACAGATGATTTTATTTAGTTAGGCAGTTCCTGCTAACTGCAATTTGTTCTAAGATTTGTGAAACCTTTCAGTTTGGACACTTCAATGCCAGTAGCAGCACTATTGTTTCAACACTGAAGGAAGAACATAAACATCTGTAAATCACCCTTCCACCCATCTTCTTATTCTATCTGCAAATAGCTTTCTCTTTCATTTGAAAGTCTTCAGTTATGGATGTCCCTTTTATATACATTAACAGATTTTTCTTTAGATTGATGAATTATTTTAATTAATTTTATGGAAAATTTAGTTCAAGGGATAAGAACTACCACATCAGGAAAGAGAGTTTCTTGCTGTCATTACTGATCAGGCTAAGACTAAATCTACACAGAAAAATGCTACAAGGCTTACAAAGCAAACCATTATTACTGAAAAGCACACAATGGATTTAAAAACTGAAAAACAAAGAAAGCTTTTGGTTTTTTTACTATGAAGATAATTTCCCAAAAGCAGAAAATTCATGGAAATAGAGAGGTGTGATAATTTGTGAATTTTTATCCTAATATCATTATCTGCTTTGTTTTATTCTATGTCTTCATTTTTTAGCAATTCCAATAATTTCATATATGGAAAAAAATGAAATAACATAGCACTCAATACCTTAACAGTGGGACAAATCTGAGGAAGGGACTGGAGTCCATGAGAGAAAAACATAAAGTAAAAGACAGACAAAATCACTTAGAAGCAAGCTTTTAATTGAGTTGCTAATTTAGCATTTACTCAAGTTACGGCAAATCTCTTGACACCTTTAATATATGAATAGATGTCCTTTGGAAACTGTTCAGTTATACATAAATCATGTGTCTAATACAGGCCTAAAAGTATCCAATTCTACAGTTTATGTTAATCAGCAAGTCAAATTAGATAACCCAATTGTGTCTTCTAGAATCAAACACTCATTGACTATATAAATCTATTTATCATCCCATTAAATCAAATGGTTAGCACTTCTGCTGAAGTGTTAATTTCACAAAAAAAAAAAAAAAAAGTCATCAATTTCTACTCTGTAGTGTACTGATAAACTTGGTAGCACTGACAAAGTAATGTATACCAAAGCTATAGCAAAATACCAGTTTTTCAAGAATTTCTGATTGCATAGGTAAAAATAATAGTTGATGAGGGTGACAAGAGCTCATCTAACAAAATAATAAACCCATGACTATAAACATTATGATAATTGATTCTCTAGGATCATGGTGAGAGTGATAGAATGTATAGAGAAAAAGAAACAGAAAGAAAAATGAGATGAATTTCCTGAACATTGAATCTTAAAAATAAGCTTTCCTGTAATTGGAGGAAATTTAAGTATTCCATCTTGACCATCAGGCTATCTTATGCAGCTTTTCATTATTCAGGCAAAGCATTGTCACTAAAATGAATTCATCAGTGTAACAGATATAAATGATCCAACATGGAACAGACAGAACTATCTTCCTGTTCTTATGAAGAAAATTGTCTCTCTGTACTATTATATCAGTGACAAAGATGTCTGGACTTCATAAGTATTTCTTTCCATTTAGTCTGCCTTAAATATTAATGAAGCAAGGATTTAACCTCCCTATGCTAAGTTCAAGAAGGAGTTTAAAAGTACTAGTAAAGAATAGGACTGTTTCAAGCATAGAATAATCAAATTACTTAAAAGATATGCCTAGCTCTCACCATGTTGAAAGAATTAATAATGGTAAATAAAAAGGAGATGAGTTGAAATGAATCTAAAATACACTGAATTTGTATCTAACCTATATAGTTTTTTCAAGAAAAAATGCTTTTTTGACACTCCTCAATGTATTGTCTATATGGATATCAAAATTTCAGTCACAAACATAACCATCACTAGTAGTTCCATAAATTTCAGGGTGAAAAAAGTGTTTCAAAAAATAAATAATAAACCAACCCCAAACCCCACAACAAACTAACAGTACAAGAAAGATGTTTTGGACCTGTATTGCAAGATTGTATCTAAGAGCAGCAGAAAAGAGATTGGATAATGGATTTTCAGAACTCAGCATATCAGAGTCAAAGTTACCTACAGTATTTTCTACACTTTGTCTCTCCCCATTGCTTCTTTTATTGAAACTGGGTTTGCAATAATAGACTGAAACATATTAGCATTTCAAATCAAGTAGGCATATTTTCAAATGCCAAATGGTAAAGACAGTTCCATGATTACTTTGCAAGCTAGAATCAGAGATACTGACAGATAAGTATTCTGAGTTAGTCCTCTCCATTTCTGAGTTAGTCCTCTTCATGATTCTGAATAGGGACTTCATTCGGTTTTCTTCAATAAGCCTAAGTGTGAATGCCAGACAAAATCTACAAGAGGAGAGCAAAGCTCCCTATCTCCCATTATAAACTTACCTCTTGCATTGTCCTTGAGTATTAACTGAAGATAAGTTGAAAACAAACAGATGTACAAATTTATGCATGAATGAGTGTATGAAAACCAAAGGATTCTCTGTTCAGCATCTGATATAGCCAAAATCCCCATCCTTTTTCCAGAATCATGCCTAGAATAATATTTGACGTTTGTACTGTTCAAAACATTTGTCTTAATACAAGTTATGGCAAGGTTCTCTTAGCACAAGTACTGTGTAAGGGAAGCTCAGACTTTGGGAGGATATGCAACAATGAAGAATCTCTAGGACAATTTTATGAAGTGATGCAAACTGTAGAAAGAGTACTTTATTATTAGGTGCTGTTAGATTTTTGGAGAAAATGTAGGGATTTGTTCAAAGTAAAACTGCTTAACGGTTACTTAAACATGAAGACCTTCACTAAGGCAGTTTCCCCACTGTCACACCATTAAGTGAAACAAAGGAGACCTCCCTTCTCTTCCTTTCAATTCTAACACCTCTAGGAAAAAAAAAAACCCGAAAGACAAAACCAAAATACAATGTCCCAAGATCAATAAACAAAATATATTTGGGAGGACTGTTCAACAGAAGATTTTGTTTAGCCACATCAGTAAATCCAGTCTCTACTAAAGGATTTAATGAAATAGAATTCAACAGGCTCAGATAATGCAATAATATGTAACAAACAGAGTATCAGGTAGAAGGTATTCTACAGAAGTAAAACTTGCCACTATTATAGCACCCAGAATTGCCAGTCATGAGTTTTCCTGGGCACTATTCCAACAACTACCTTGGTAGATGTCCTAGTCCAATTTTTTAAGAGCTTCCCTTATAACATATTCAGGTCAAAACCCAGAGGTGACAGAGAAAATATCTAATCCATTTCTCTGAATGAAAGGGAATTGCTGAGAACAAATTAAAGCTAGAGAGACTGGTGTAGCACTAAAATATTTTCTTAGGAACAACTAAAGAATTTGTGTATTAATTTTATCTCTGCTGCAATGGTCACATTACATTTCCTAACAGAAACTTTGAATTTGTCTCCCAGCTCAGTAAGACCTTCCTGTTAATGGATTATGTCTCCCTCTTATTTAAGAAATTAGACTCTTTCCTGACTTGCTTTAGTACATAAACCCTTTCTTTAGACATCTCACCAAAACACCGACAGATAGCATACAAGAGGTGATAGGCTATCAAATCAAAAGGAGTGACTCAGTTAAGAGTTTGACACCCAAACATCAAAACTCGGAGCTTAAGCAAAAAAGGCAAATGAATAAGCAAACAGAAGAGGAACATAAGGAAGAAAATGACAGAAAAAAAATTCTGAGAGTTAAATAAAAATGAAACAACTATTATTTAGAAAATTGTGCCAGAAAAATCAATATCAGCTGCAAAAATACTTAAGAACTTAGAAACTCTTACAAGTGTGCAAGAATTCCACTCACATGAATTTATTTACTGTTTATTCAGGCTCAGATCACTGTTTCTTCTTTTGGGTGTTTTTGTTTGGTTTTTTTTTTCATTTAACAATGATGTGTAGGTTTAAGGCGAACAAGATTGCCACCAATCCAAAGATTCTGCTCCCTGGCCATAGTTAATGCTTATGGTCCTTCTGAGCTTGTCTCTCTGGCTCGCTCTGCTCTTCAGACACCATACAAACGAGTTAATCCTTTGGGTCCAGATTTCAGACAGAGACGTGACCTTGCTTGGAAGAATGGAGCAGCTCACACTTGGTGTTACTTAGGAAGGTGTTTATTCAGGGCAAAGGTCCAGGTGGCCAAAGCATGAGTGGAGTGTGAAAGTTCTGGCTTGCCCTTATCAACATGGGCATTACAGATGGAAATTAAGGGGAGGGATTTAGGTACAGGGAGGCTGGACTTTAACATATAGGGGAAAAGGGGGTGTGAATAATACCCGAGGCCTGGCAGAGCCACCTGGCTTCATAGAGCCATCAAGAACCAGGGAGTGTCCACAGATAAGATACAAAGTTATAGGATGGCCAGGGCTATCAGAGACATACAATGGGGAAGGCCAGGCTTATTAAGTGAGGTGATTACAGTGATCAAGGGAAGCAGGGTGGAGGTGGTAGGAATGAAACCTTACAAAAACTTATTAACAATAATTACAGACATTTTAGAAAACCCGAAATGCACGCTGCAACAAATGCTGACATCAAATGCTGAAAAGAAAAAAGAGCTTAACCTAGATATATACAGTTTTAGAATATATGGTAAGATAGATAGGCATTTATCTTCTAAATTCTAAGGTAAAAAGAAAAACTGAGATGAAGAAAAATAATGGAAGACCTGAAAAAGATGTAATTAACAAGTTGATCTAACCACAGACAAAAAAGAGAGAAAGAAAGATATAGTTGAACTTAATCTATCCTTAAAATAGAGACTAGATAAAACTAATAAGTGGGCATAGTTGCAAAAGATTATTTGAATTACTTCTTTCAGATATGATAAATTTTCCCAAGCATTTTTGTTTTTGTTTCTCTGTTTTACACTGGTGACACATAAGGAACTCACGGAACTCATCCCTTCACAAAGGCATTTGCTAAGTAAAGGCTCACAGCTAGGACCCATTTTGCATAATAAAGTGCCTACAGAAAAAACTAGGTATCTAAGCTTTCATTAATCAGTGGAGAATTCCATATGATTAGCAGGGCATAAAGCGCTATTCAGCCCAACTGAAAACACTAGTTTTAAATTCGTGAATATTTGAAAAACAGATGAAGATCTGGAAATGTTCTGGTTAATAGTAGCTAAAGTCCTCAACTGTGGTTTTTTATAATAAACTCAGAATTAAGAAGTGTTTTGATTCGGGCTTTTGGGTGATTTGGGCAGAGTTGATTTATAATCTTTTCATTTCTGATGCATTAAGAAAGATCTCTTACCAAAAGTTCTTAAAATTTAAAATTTTATTCAGGTGTAGTATTTGGTCTCATATATATATGAGCTTATTCTTTAGATATTTACATTTGAGCTACCATTTTACAGACAACAGCATAAAGAAATAATACACTTTTTCATCAATTTCATTCTCAAGTACATGTTTACATCTGAACAGTGGGAACAGATATATTTCTTCTTTTTCTCAACAAAGGAAGACTGAGGGTATTCATAAAATCATAGAATATCCTGAAAAAGAAATTATCTGCAAGGATCATCAAACCCCACATCTTGGCCCTGCAGAGGACCATTCTAAGAATCACACCACTGGCTATCTTAAATCAAAATGTTTATGATTTAGAAGCATTAAGAAAAACCCTGAGAAATCCTGAAACACTGAAAAAAACAAGGATGTAAAGGAATAGTTTGGTCAAGCCGTAATTTCACATGCAATTGCTATACTAATCTTTTAGACTTTGAATTAAAGCTGCTAGATCATTAGATACTTCATCCTTAAAATATTTATTTATATTTTATTAGAAAAATTATATTCACTTGTTTAATCACTAAAATTTTCCCTACATGTACAGTACAATGCACTTGAAAAAAAACTGATAAACATCTTCAATATTGGAAAAAAAAGGAAGAAAGTAAGTGTCAAAGCATTTTCTTTAAGAGAAAACAAAATTATCCATAATTTTTACATGTTTGATTTATCACTTAATAGAGAGCAGAATTATAGAATATGATATTAATAATAGTGATTTAAGTATTTTTTTTAAAAAATAGCCATAAATTAATTTTCAAAATTCAAATGTAAAAATGGCAATGAAAATCTGAATCATTAAATTCAACTTTGTAACAAGTGTCACTTAAAAAAGAATACGGTCTCTGCATGAAGAGCACTTAAAAGATTATGGATATTAAAATTCTTCCAGGAATATAGGTCAAGTTTCTCTCTGATTTAATCTTCTTCCCTTGCACATTTTGTATTGCATGTCTGTTGAACTAAGTGGTGGAGAAAAGCATCTCAGAATGGAAAAAAAGTGCTGAAAAACTTGTACTTTTTTCAAAGAAATATCGTTATATTTTAGCCCACATATCTTCCTACATGGAAACAGAGATAATGTACTTTTCTAGATGTTCTATAAATCCACAATTGCCATAACAATTACAAAAGGAGTTACAACTATCTTCATAGCTGTAGTGCCAACACTGATACTTTGAAAGTGCTTCTGTGGGTGTTAAATAATGCAGAGTTGGAGATATCAAAACCAAATCAATAAAATAAAATAAATACTTTTAACTGCTCTTTTAAAGCTATTTCCTGATGGAAAAAGGATTATATTACAAACCAAGTAACTTAGACAAGAGAGACCTTTAGAATTTGTGCTTTCCTGTAAGCAGTGCCAACCCAGAACAAGATGTTCGAGGTCTTGTCCAGTTCAGTGTTGGAGAATGGGATTCCAGAGCGTCTACAGCAAGCCGTTCCAGTGCCTGATTACTGTCAGAGTGAAGGAAATCCACTCAGACACTGTAAATTTCCAGTGCAATATGTGACTCTTTCTTCTTATCTAGTTGCTATACACCTCTGAGGGAGTTTGGCACTATCTTGTACTGTCAGACAAGTTTACAATTTCCTCCCAAAGCTGTGTCTTTTACAGTCTGAGCAAGACCTGCTCCATGAACCTCTCCTCACAGGACAAGTGCTACACCCTCCAACTGCCTTGATGACTTCTGCTGAAATTTCTCCAATATTTCAATGTCTTTTTGATACTGAAACAGTCCAAAACTGCAAATAAAAAGCTGCCATGTTAATTGTTGAGTTCCAGTGGTCCAACCTATCAATGTATCTTTATGATCTTCCAAATAACTTTTAAATCAAATGATAGTTTAGAACTAAATGTGAAAGAACATTTATAGATATTTTGTTTTCTCATTCTCTGAGTTTTTGGAGAAGTTACAGGGGGGAGGAGGGATGTTGTTTTGGTTTTTGATGTTGTTGTATCAGTTTTGTTTTGGTTTTTCAGTGGAATTTTGTCAGTTTGTTTTTGTTTTTGTTTTTGTTTTTTGTGAAAATGACTGGCTGCTTAACAGAGAGAAAGTCCCCCTTTACACACTGAAGGAAATGGTACAGCATAATCTTACCTGTTAGCAGAAACTACATAGTGTAACGATTTTGAGGTATATAACTAAATTTGTTCACAATAGAAGATAATGGATCTTCTAGCATACAATGTGAGTGACCAGCTGCACCACTTTCTCTAGTACCCTACTATTGTTAAGAAGTAAGTAACTCTTCCACATAACTGAAATTTACCAACTTCAAATAATTAAAATTGCCCTGTCTTTTTTAAAAAAACTCTTTTCAAAGACCGGGCTGTGAGTAAGCCCCATTAGAGCATGGTCTTGGCAGGACTTTGACCGCATGAAGGACTCATACCAGAGCAGTCCTTCATGAAGGACTCTATAGAATAGAAAAAATAGACCAGAATAAAATAGAGGAGAACAGAATAATTTCAATTGGAAGGGACCTACAGTGATCATCTTGACCAACTGCCTGACCAACTCATGGCTGACCAAACTTTAAAGCATGTTATTTTGTCTAAATGCCTCTTTCCTCTGAGAGGCCTGGGGTGTTCATTTTTACAATAAATTAGATCAATTTTTCTAAGCTGTTTTGCCTGTGCTAGTAATTGGTAACTGACCTCCCTGTTCTTAACATGATCCTTTGGCTTTTCATTGCATTTTCTCCCCCTGTCCTAGTGATGGGAGAGTGCTAGAGTGGCTTGATGGGCACCTGGCAATAATCAGAGGTCATCCAACCACACTCTTTCACAATTACAATTCTCCATATGTCCACAACATCTTAAAAACTCTAACTATGTTTTTCCTTTCAACCTGAAAATAAATAGCTATGCTGTAAGGATATCAGAGTTCAAAACTGCAAGGAAGAGGAAGGATTCTGCAATCAGATTGAGCTGTTGACATATGGCTCTTTATGTGGGAACAAATGTAGGAAACAGTAAGATTCCTGGAGCAATGCCCATATTTCATATTCAGTGAGAATTTATTTTGTCTTTTCAAATCATACTGCAGGATCTGTGATGTTAGATATACAGATTTAAGGGTTGCTTTTGAAAGCATAAGCATTCATTTGGTGCAAAATTATATTTTCTATACTGATAAATGTTTTCAAATGCGAATAATGACATCTGATGCTTAAGGGAATTTACTAATCACTACAGGGATCAGAAAAACATCTTTCAAACACAGGACTATATAAATAAATATAGATATAAAAGATATCGAAATTTTTAAAAAATAGTTCAATTATTTGTTTTGCCAAGCAGATATAAAAATCACCTGGTGATTTAAAAACACAAAACTAAACCCCCAAAAGCAAAAAAGCAATTCATTTAATGAGAAATAAATAAAACATTTGTATAAAAATATTGTATCTGGCAATGTAGATATTGTGTGGACAATGTGTCTGTGTGTTTTGTAATTGAATTGTAATACTTAGGGAGAAAATCCCCAAATCCCACCTTTAAATATTTACATGATGGAATTAGTCTTGCGGTACTACTAAGTAATGGTAGAAAAGAGCATTCTGTCCAATAAAACAATTTAGTAGCAATGGGATTGTGAGTATTAAAACTAGTCCTGTTTGGTTTTCTTTTTTTAATTGGAACAGGATTTTTAAGAATTGATCCAAATGATGATTCAACAGGTGAAAGTATTTGGTAAACTGGACTAATGAGGATGTAGTCTAATCCACATTACAGTGATTTAAGTAAAAAAAAAAATCTGACTTCAGTTCACTGGTTAAATATTCTTTCATTTACATTTATTAAGAAAAAGCAAAAGGAATAATTTTTAAACTCTTAATGATATCGAGACTAGTCAAGCCATCCTTCCATCTTAATATTCCTTTTATATTGCATAGAAAAGTGAAAGTATTAGGTACTAGTGATCAATAATAATGTACCAGGCAAAGGCAAATTACAGACAAAAATATTGACTATTCTTGAAACCATTAAGCGTAATTTTCAGGCAATGACTTGGAATGGAATAATATAGTAAACAAGTACAAATAATTTAATGTAATTTTTAATCTTTTGATTTGATATACGGAGTTTGGTTTTCAGAGTACATTGGTTTAACACGATGGAGAAAGAACTAAGGAAAGGGAATTTGCAGTTCTTGATACTGTGACCTAGCTTTAACAATAAACACAATTATACTCCTTCCCTGAGCAAGAGATTCCGTAATTTTTTTCTCAAGCGTGCTTCTCTTCTATTCTCCTAATTTTGGAGAAGTATAAATACTGTCAGCCAGACTTTAGGTAATTATTCCAAATGAACCTCTGTGTCAATTTTCTTACCTAGGTTGTATATATATATATTTAAAATATATATTTATATATTTGTAGAAATAGGTTTCCTATCTATCTATCTATCTATCTATCTATCTATCTATCTATCTATAGTAAACATCTCTGGTACTTGTTTCTCTCTGTGAGAGTAGACAGAAAAGCAGTCTCTACAGTACATTTTTGATAAAACTAACATAAATGGGCATCATTAGGATCAGATTTTGTTTTGTCGTTTATTCCATCCCTTGAAAAATGCAAGTTAAATCTCTTGTTTTTTAATCAGACTTCCGTTGTAAACTTAACACCTATTTTGATAATGTCACCTTCCTCATTTCATTTCTGTCTCACCATTTTCTGTCACATTCAACAAATAGCTTCTCTCATCTCTCAAGGTCCTTCAACACTTATCTTCCTCTCATAAACTTATACTATTTAAACACGTTGACCTTTAACATGTCACTTTGTGCTACCAGTCCTTTTGTGATGCCAGTCTCCCCCATCCACCTGTTAAATTTTCAAGGAAGCATGCTGTTGTTTTGTCCCCTACAGCACCTGGGACTAAACCAGGACTCGTTCTAAGTACTTTGTCATATCTCATTTCAAAATATGTGTTTATGTGGCCCATATCCCACTCCGTACAGAAAACAAGATAAACCAAACCAAAAAAAAAAAAAAAAAAAAAAAAAAAAAAAAAAAAAAAAACACCAAAAAGACCAAAAAAAACCTGAGTAGACAATAGATAGACAGATGGTGCACTGGGACCACTTACTTCCCTGCTCAATGAGACGGTTTTAACATTTCCCTGTTTGTCTTCTATCTGTCTGTTTATCTGTCTGTTATTTCTTCTTTTCTTAGACAATAAAATCTTTGGGGTGGGGACAATAATTTGGTTTCTCTTTAGTTCAGCAGTTCTGATTCTTGTTCAGTGGTTCTGATTCTGCATTGGTCCTGCAGGGTGTGCCATGGCCTGGTCAGGTTTCAGCTTGCTTTTATGTTTTGCGGATGTCAATGATTTCTCCCTCCCCTGCTTTACCTGCAGCTCCAGGAACATCATTGTAAGACTTAAAAGCTTGTTACCTTCAAAAAAATGAATGTGTCAAACACAGTGAGCTAAGGAATTATGGCTAACACAATTAATATTTCAATAGTTGAATACTCCAAATTACACATTAAAACAGAACAGCTTCATAAACTTTACAGTTTACATTTTTGTACAAAAATACCTACCTGCTGGTGCTGGTGTCCATCCCTTTCCCTGACAAGAGCCTCAGCCTGCCATGGTCCCTGAAGTTTGAGCTGCCTGGGAGGTTGTTAAGGGCAGGGTAGGTAGAGCCCTCAGCCACCTTGGGCATCACCCCAAAGGAGTAGTGGCCTGGCTGTGGTCATGATTTCTTCTTTTTTCCATCTAGAGTCCATGGAGCCTTACTTTCATAACATTTTAACCACACTTCCATCCTTCCCTCAGGCAACCAACAGGATTGCCCTTGACAAGACAGAAATCACATTTTCTGGGCTATGAAGTATGGCAGTTCTGTATCAGCACTGTTAGAACTGGTGGTGGTAATAGTAATAGTGGTAGTAGCAGTTTTTAGCCATCTTACTATATCCTAGTAAATACTAATGTCCTAACTGTCACCTTTGGCCTTCATTTGTGAGATTCAAAACATAGTGTGAATCGCAAAGTCCTGAAGGGCTTCAGGATAAAAAAATCCTTCCAAACCCAAACCAAATAAACAAACCCCAGTAGTGATAACTGTTATCTTAATCCTATATTTGATAAGAAAACATAAAGGGAAACCCTTTGAATAAAATATGGAGCGCTTTTTCTTCAATAGGCTTTGTTTATTCTAGAACAATATACTTAAACCAGGACAAAACCACATCTAACTATTAAAATAATCCATGTCCTCTTTCTTGAAATGATATAATAATAGATCTTATACATAATGAGTATCTAGAATATTTTTCCCTGTCTTCAGAACTTTTAAATTAAAATGTTGCATATTTGTAATTAATATTACTGTAAAGACTTGAAGTGTTTGACTTTGTACTGTCCTATCTTCATGATAAAATTGTTCACACTCAGTAGTGACTGATTGAAAATGTAGAGTACATAAAAAGAAGGAAATAAGACAAATCAATCAATGAATATTCCACATGTGAAACCGTTTTTAAACAAGTGATGGCTTTGCTCATCAAGCTTGATCTCAGACACATTGCTGAAAGTTAACTTCCCACTCACGGGCCTGTGGAATGAGACATTTATGCAAGCCTGACATCAGTTCACTAGCCGGAAGAATTCAATCCACTTTTAATACCCATACTTAAGCAGGTTTGATTACATTAAGCATATATCTCAGATGCATCCATAAAAATAAAATACACACTGGGAAGGTAAAAATAAATTTCTTATATTCCAAAACACAAAACGAAATCAAAACTGGTGAAAACCTATTTTTTATCAATTTTATCCTGCTGTCTTAGACAAAAAGATCATAGCTCAAGCAATGGAAACACAAGACAGCAATGTAATTTTTCACATTGATATATTTCCAGAGTAAAAAGCAACACTTTTCTGGAATTCAAGTCTTTCAAATTGCTTTCAGTATTTTATAATAGGAACGGTATTTCTTATTCCACTTCCTTGTTATTCTGTGTACTTCATTTAAATTTTCTCAGAAAAAATTACTTAAAAATGCTATTTTGAGGCATTTAAAAGATATACAGAAACATCTTTATATATTTTAAAGATCTTGAATTTAGAGTGTGAAAATCCTGTAATGATATGTGCAGTCATTACAAATTTTTATATTATTCAGTGAAGTACAGGGCTGTAAAAAGCTGTAATTTAAAAAAATATAATAAGAATATATATATGGTTGCTGTTTATCTGTTGGTGTTTCCTAACCTTAATTGTGGCTGACTTGATTTGACATCCAAGTGTGTGTTGGTGTGCATTTTGGCAGAGAGGCATGTATAACAGCTGCTATGTAAAATTATATAAAAACAAGAGTGTCACCATTCATGATGCAAAATTGCTGTGCAGGAAAAACAGTCACTTATTTAGAAAATTTCAACTGAAGATAACAGCTCTCCACATCTATATCTATTCTGTTACATAGCCATTCCAACAAGGCTGCTTTATCTAAACGTTCATGGACAATGATAAGTCAAGCTAAAAAAGTTTAAAGGTTTTTAGGCTTTAAAGAAATACTGAGGGGGAAAGATCTGATGGAAATAAACATTCCACGCAGAGCTGTCAGTTTACGGCTTCTCCTCTTCTTAGGAATGACACACAAAACTCTTCAATGATTTTTGTGTAAATTTTCATAGCGGAATAGACCAATTTCCTAAATTGTTTTTAAATCAGGATTCATCACATGCAAGGAAAACGTTTTGATTAATCTCTGACTCTTTCTCTCTATTTTAAGATTTTATTTCCTAAAAATAATGTTGGTATTTTTCAAACAGGATTATATTTGAAACTCTTTAATCTGAGAGCTTCTTTTGGCTTTATTTTCCTAAATTTTATCCTTCTGTGAAATAAAATAGTTGTATTTCTGATTTCTGAAGGAAAGGCAGTTAAACTGAATATTTAGTATTTCACATTTTTTGCGGACCAAAATGGGACTGGTGACCATAGTCTTAAGCAGTAATATGTTGATTGTGAGTTGAAACAGTTTTCTTCCCTAATGTTTGTCTTAATTTTGGACCTGGAAATGTGGCTTCTGGAAGTGCATATCTGGAAATATGATTAACCATCCCATGCAACTGAAATTTAGGAGAATACAACCTTTGTATTATAAACAGTTATTAATGAAAAATTTAAAATGTATGTTTAAGGATAAAACAAGAAGAGAATTAATTTTCTATTTATTAAGAGAATACATTTACTCTCCTTACCAGTTCAGAGAATGTTATTTTTTGTATTATTTTCTGACAAAAATTGCTTAGATTTTAGAATAATATTGTGTTGAATCATATGCTGTATGCAGAAAACAGAATGCTGACTTTTTCATTATTGATTAATTTTCTCACTATAGTAGATAAGACATTATAACATTTTCTATAAGTTTTCATATAGGCATGCCTAGTTCACTGCAGAATTTTTCAGCTTCTCTTTGCCTCAGTGAATGATAGTCTTCAAAAAAAAAATGAATGATATAGCATTCACATAAACACATCTGCAGCCTGATTTCTAAACATGTAATTTATCTTTACAGATGTTAGTAAAATGATTAGGCATCTAAAGCATCCAACTGGAAGACCAATTAAATGAAAATATAATTTTGTACTTAAGAAACATAGTATTTCTTTTCTTTTGCTAGAGAGAAATCCAGGAGAGAAAAACCCAAAAATCAATTGAAAATACAAAGAAACTTCAAAACTTCAAAGGTATTTATCATGTGTCTGAGAAAAGGAAAAGCCCTTAGCTTCATGGAAGAGAAAAAAGATCAAACATCTTAAGAAGTCAAGGGTTATTTCATTGGGATTGACTTCATGCTGGAACATATTTACTGAAGTCAGCTTTCTATTAACATAATTCATTTCTCAAAATGCTTTTCCCCCCTCATATTTGTCATTTCCTATTTCAATGGAAAGCTGGGAACAAGAATTTAGTACCAGATTTTGAGGTATTTGTCTTAGTCACCTTCTGATGTGAATATTTCATGACCCTTATATAGACCAAAAATCTATGGCTGCAGCTGGGTTGAGTGAGTGCAACCCAGGGGTGGTTGATCACACTCATGGATATGTATAATTTTTGTGCTGTTTATGAATCTCCAAACCATGCCTCAACTAAATCCTTTTATTCACTGCAAATTGCAAACTACATCACCCCTTTCAAGATAATTGTCTTTTAACTGTGTGTTTGTGAACATATGTGGTTCTTTCAAAACTGAATAAATTATTTCAGTGCTAAAAATGGCTCAAAGAAGAATGAAGCATATTAAAAAATGACAAACCTTCATTACAAGAAGTGTGCTCTTTGACAGGTAACTGTTCTTTAGTGGCTGAAGTAAATTACTATCAGCCACCGTGTTTTTAAGAGAAGCCCAAATGTTTTACCTAAGTTTGAAAAGTTCAGATTTATGTTGGCTGTATTAAAGAAAAAAATTTTCTTGACTAACACTGCTTAAATATATAATACATAATTTATGTCATAGCAAAGTTAAAGAGTTTTTTGAGATATCTGATCCAGATTTGTTCATGCTATGATTTCTTAGAATTTCTATTTAGCCTGTAAAATGGTAAAGAATGTTTGATCTACTAAGTTGTCTTGGGTTATGTAACAAAAAAAAAAAAAAAATTCCATCTGTTGAAACTGACTGGGGAGGTTTTTACTTTATCTCTTGTAACTCCAGGGAAGAAGGGGCAGGTGCCTTCTGGTAATGTGCCAGCTCTTAAAACCAGCTGGAGCAAGGTTCCTTATCTCTTCCAGGACCCATCTTCCCTTCAGGGGGGTATCTTCTATTAATGGGCCATTAAGGCTCACCAATGACATGACACATTACATCATCCCATTGGGAGATGCTCCACTCAGTGGGGGGAGCCAAACCATTCCTACCTAGATAAAAGCTGAGACGTAGGAACACCACATTCTGGTTTTCCACTGGATTCCCAGAGGAAGACCGGACCCATCTTGCCATTACTGGACCCTTTTCTACAAGGACCATCTCTACTTCAACAGAACCACATCTGCTACTCCAGGAGGGCTTACTTTGGACTGCTTCCAACAGGGTGTCAGGTTGTATTTCTGACTCCGTCAGGGTTTCTAGGATTTTCTGTTTGTTTTGTTTGCTTGGTTTTTTTACTACTACATTTGTATTTTTAATATTTCTAGTAAAGAACTGTTACTCCTGTTCCAAATCTTTGCCTGAAAAGCTTTTAATTGCAAAATTATAATAATTTGGAAGGGGGGGGGGGGGGGGGGGCAGGATGGTTTACATTCTCCATTCCAAGGGAAACTCCAGTTTTCCCTGGCAGGAACCTGTCTTCCTAAACCAAGACATAAGTCTTTCAAAATTAAATTTTACACAGTCTTTCTTTTTCTCTTTTGCTTACCTTTAAACACAATTCTTGCACAAGACTTGGACTACACAATATCAACCCCAGTAGTAATTTAATTGCATGGTGCTGGGAAGAAGCTGGATATGATTATGTCTTCATCACTTCCATAAAATATACCATCTTGCATTTATTAATATTCTATGAAGTATAATCTTTTTCTCCAACAAAGAATCAGACTGAATTCAATGGTACCTTTTTTTTTTTTTTTTTTGTCATGTGTGTTTGTTTACTTATCATTGGGGTAGCCTTCCCAGACCTTAGTATAATATATTGAAAATTCTTCTGTGGCAGTGAGGATGACAGAAGTTGCAAAAGTTGCAATAGAGGCACTTTAATGCACAATCCATTTTAAGTCCCCTATTCTGTAGCTATGTAGTTTTCTTAAAATCTCAATGATTAAATATACCACTGTTAAGATATTCACTGTGAATATCTTAAAACAATAACAAATTCTAGTTTGGAAATTTATATTTTAAAGATTCAAGAATATGTTTTAAACATACTTTTACTTCATCCTTTCTATGCGCTGCATGAAAAAGGAACTACATCCACTAACTCTTTGAATAACCTGAAATAAGATCAAATTTTGATTGGTTGGTTGGCTGGTTGGTCAGCTTAGTTTTGTGTCAATGTATAATAAAATATATGCATCAGGAAAAAAAAAATACAGAATTGGGTTTACAGGAACATAATGAAGTTCAAAAAAGGGAACTGCAAAATCCTGCACCTGGGGAACAACTCCAGATACCAGCATATACTGGAGGCTTCACGGCTGAAAAGGCTGGAAGGACCTTGGGATACTGATGGGCACAAAGTTGAACATGAGCCACCAAAGTGTCCTTTTGTCAAAGGCAGCTAAATGTACCATTGCCTGCATTAGAAAGAGCATTGTCAGCACAGCAAGAGAGGTGATCCCTCCCCTTTACTTAGCACTGATTAGGCCAAACCTGAAATGTTATGTGCCTGAATCCTCAGTAAAACAGAGACACTATCTGTGAAGGACCATGAAGATTATTAAGAGTCTGGAGCATTTCTCCTATGAGAAACATCTGGAAACCTGGGACTTTTCATCCTGGAAATAAAATGGCCCAGAAAAGATCTCATCAGTGTTTTCAAACACTTGGAGGAAGGGTGCAAAAAAGACTTCCAGGCTTGTTCATTGCTTCCCAGTGACAGGATCAGAAGCAATGGGCACAAAGTAGAACACCGTACATCTGGCATCTGAACATCAGAAAACATTTTGCATTGTGAGGATAGCACAGGTTGGCCAGGAGGGTTGTGGAGTCCCCATCCTTCAAGATATTCAAGAGTTCTACTTGAACAGCGGAATTGAACCAGATCTTATCTAATGGCTCCTTCCAACTTCAACCATTCTGTAATTCTGAAAATAAAATTAAATGCTATACATGCAGCAAATTTACAGGTCACTACCAAGTAATAAATAACAGCATTTTACTAATTCCTGTAACAACAACCTCTTACATGATACCTTATATAATATATGGTTTAGGAAAATATAATCTGGTGATTCTACACACACACACACACATACACACACACATATACACAACCTTTCAGAGAGCCCTGTGGAATTTTTCAGAACTTCTAAACTACAATTTGGACTGTAACTTGGATTTCAATTTTCACTTTCTCCTATCAACTAAGGCTTGGTACTTTATGCTCCGACTTCTTGTATTTAGAAGAGCTGCCTTCTGTTTTCTGATGTTGCAATGTTAATCAGCAAGAGTGGATTGTTTTAGGTGAAGGAGGGAATGCTTTCTTGGGAGATTTCTTTGAAGAAGAAAGCAAATCTCTAAAATTGTACAGAAGCACAAACATTATGATTTTTTAAATATATATATAAAAGTAAAGTAATTAGTTTTTGGTTCTGAGTGTGTCACTTTGAAATTTGTTTTTGTGTTGCTTTTAAGTCTTTGGTCAGACTGTTAATGAAGATGGGCATTCCCTCCTTATGATTTATGCAGGTTAGCATTCATCTATTTCCTTAGACTACCAGTAATATTTAATAACAAAACAGCTTATTAATTTGCATTTCTAGCACTTTTCAAATGTTGAAAATGTAAATAATTTCCCAAAGCATGAATTCCACTAAGATCCTCTGGTTTTTTTTCCAGTTAAAAAAGTTTTCCTTATAGATCATGGATATGCACATAGAAAGTATTTCTCAAGAAGAAAAATATGGATTTGGTGAATACTTTCTAATTCTGAAAGGCAAAAATATTATTTTCTAAAGAAAATAATAAAGTTTGCTTGCTAGACTTTATTTCTGCTGTTCAGTTTGCTGAATTTTTCTTCCTATGCAGTACTGCTCTGAGCAAAATTGCCTCCAAGAATTTGTAGTACTTCCACTTACTTGAGAAAAAAAAAAATTTTGAACAAAAAATGCTAAAGAAAGTGTTCACTATGGTCTTGCACAGGATCCAGAGGTCAAATTCTGAAATTTTCAAAATATTAATAAAAACAAAAAGAGTAAATACTTCAATGACTTATTGTTCTGTTGGAAGAAGTCTCAATTACTCAGATTTACCTGTTTCTTTCTGGTTATTACAGCCTGTGTATCTATGGCATGTATGAATAAAGACAGCTTTACTGTAAAATTTTGCTTTAATTTTTCTTTTTTTGTGTGTTACTGTGATGATAGTAAAAATATAATATATATTAAAAAGTAAGATTTTGCATCATAATTCACATCCAACTCAGCAAAGGTAACAGCAGTCCCAAGGACTTCTGAGAATCCAAGGCAAGCTGGAAAGTAGCTTGAGGACCACTGTATTCTGAGGGTTTAAATGCTTACAGCCAGTGCTAAAATGTAGGACCTGAGTCATCAGCCAGCAATAAATCAAAATATTTGTTTATAATTAATTGACACTTTAACATGGTCTAATCAGGTTTCTAGAGAAATGCTGGAAATTTCAAATACTATTATTGCTCTAAGAAGATGCCTACAGATCATATGTACTCTTCTCGCCATGACACTATATCTTCTTGGGCCTCACTGTAAATGTAAGTGGGATATGGTAAAATGGTAATCAAACTTGTCATAGTGTTCCCAGCATGTCCATAGTTGTTCATATGCACCATTATGATTGTTATAGACATTTTTGACAGTAGGTTCTCATCTCCACCAGATAGATTTATTGGCACAGAGCAATTATGTTATCTGGTAGCTCAAGAGAGATGCCTCAAAAGAGGGACCCAGAACAAAGAAATCCCTTGGCAGTTATACTCTTAAAATCTAAACTCCCCATCCCTCATGCAACAGGCTGGAACAATATCAGTATTAGTAGCAGTATTAGGATCATGGGTCTTCTCACTCTTCATAGGTTTGCTCTTTCATTGCACATGGTCATCTTCTCTTAGGTTACTTTCAGTGGGGGTTTCCATCAGTTTTGTAGTTGATGTTATAACAAGGTTGTTACAGTTTATGGGCTGTTCACTCTAGCTATTAGTTTTTAAGCTATATTTAAGCTACAGCTTAGTCTATTCTAACTATTATTAGATTGTTAGCTCCTGGTTTCACTATGATCACTCTGACTTAAACATAGCCATATAGTTCAAATTGAGTTCAACTTGCTGCCTAACATTTCTAGCTACTTATGTCAAGCAAGCACTTAGGTATTTTCAAGTAATATACAATTTTCCATAATGATCTTGTCAAATTATGTCATAAGCTTAAGTAGCACAGATTTCCATCTATACAGTTCTAGAAGAAGTAATTTGGAAATAAAGAGCTGAGACTGTGTTCAACATGTAGTGCCCACTTAGTTTCCCTACTTCCACCTTAGTCTCTTAATACAGTAAGCAACAAACAATATAACAAAGGAAGGCAGAAAAAATATTTTTTTCCATCACTTTACTGCATGAAAGGGCTATTTCTTATACTATAAAACTTTAATACTTTATAACCTATCTAATCTTAGACCTCTAAATAGATTAAATATTGAAGACTAGTTGCCCAAAAATCAGCTTTTTTCTTAAATGTAGAAATAACAGTTCCATCGCCTCCAAAGTGACAGAATTTTGTACAAATAAATATATTTTTATTACTTTGATGATGATAGATATTTCTTAACCACTGCTGAGCTTTACAAAGGGACAGCATCCTCAGATGTTAACACTCCATGTAAAATACGGAAGCACTTCTAGCTTATCAAGATAAAAATATGCTGAAATTACTCATATAATGTATGTGAATAAAATTACTCCTAATCAAAATGAACTGCCCACATGAAAAGCCCAAATCAACAATACAAAAAATGGAGCTAAAAATAATTATGACAGCTATCCGTTTTCTCTATAGAGCAAAAATATTTAGTACAGTAAACAGCTAAATATGAGCATGTCTTCACAATAATATAGTTTGAATCTAACTTTCCCCTCCAGTCAATCTGAATTTTATTACTTGGAGTTTAGAGGAAACTTTGCTGCACTCTGTAAAAACTTATATTTGAAACTCTTCCATTTTCCCAGGATCTAAATAAAAGCTTCATGTTAGCAAGACTTAAATATCTCATTTTGCATTTTGAAATGTGTCTTCTGCTTCTTTGCTTTTAGTGTTACAATTATTATTACCAGTACTGAAATTAATCCTTAATCACAGAATCATTTAGGTGGGAAAAGACATCTCAGATCTTTGAGTCCCATCTCTGACCATCTTGTCAGCTAGACCATGGCACTAAGTGCCACATCAAGTGGTTTCTTGAACACCTCCTGGGATGATGAGTTTACCACCTCCCTGGGCAGCCCATTTTAATGCTTAACAACCCTTTCCACAAAGAAAGTCTTCCTGATATCCAATCTAAACTTTCCTAGGTTGTGAAATGACCCAGAATATTTGGAGTTGCCAATATTTTTTCAGGAGAAAATTTCCTCATCAAAATTATTCTTGTCATTTGAATTATGTCTAATAATGTATGGGGTATTCTGTTTCTGTTCAATGTAAACAAGCATCCCCTCCCTAAATTTTGTTTCTATTCTTTAAATGAAAACATTATTTCTTCAGGTCTAGTAAAAAATTCTTAAACCTTGCCTTCAGTTAAATCAATAGCAAAAGTTGTACTAACTGTGCATTGTACTAACTAAATACACCAAGTAGTACTGGTGTACTAACTTAGTGCACTAACTAAGCGTTGAACCTTGAGAACTATGTAGATACCGCATGATATTGTGTATGGATGTAATAACCTTCATCAATGCACAAGTTCTATAAATAAATATATATATATATATTCTATTTATATTATATGCATACATATCTTTTAATATGTTAACATTATGCGTACACTCACACAACTAAGAAATTTCCAAACCAAAATAAATTTGAAAAATAACAAAACTGGATATTTTAAGGAATCCTATGTATTAGGATGAGAATAAAAAAAAGAAAAAGACAAAGCCCTATAATCCTAATCCAATTGAAGATTAAAATCAAACAGAGAAGGGGAAAACAATGAAGCAAACAAAAAAAGACAAGTTAAACAATAGACTTCCTTTGAAACTGGGATTTCCTGAGTTTTACTCCTGGGCAACATGAAATGAAGTATTGGTTTGGCAATGTCTAGGCCAGGAGACTCCAATGGGTGCCTTTTTATCCTGACAGAGGGAGAAGGCAACTGAGCAGCACCCCCAAGGCAGTGAGCAGCAGGTCCAGCACTCAGGCTCCCCGCCTTTGTGCCAAGCCAGAGGCCGGAGTGCCAGCACAGGGCTTCCTTCCAGCTCCCTCTGCTCAAACTGGGTTATGGCTGTGTGGCTCCCTGCCTTGTAGGCTTATGTTCATTCTGTTGTTTTTTGTTTTTTTTTTTCTGCAAACAGAGAATGAAAGTGACAAGACCATTCCAGGAGGGCAGCCAAGAAGATGTCAATGTATTTTTCCTAGCTGGGCATAAAAGTGATGGTAATGATATGATGATTTTTTGTCTCAGAAAATTTCCTGTGCACACTTCGTTCATAAAGAGGCATTTTCTGTTTTAAAAACATGTCAGTGGAAAAAAAGGGTAAATTAAAGATTTTGAAGTAGAGAGACAGGCAGTTGTTCCCTACATGAATTAAATATTAAAGAAATTACTGCAAGTCCTTGTGTTTTGAAGAACTCAGGCCTCATACTGCTGGGCTTTGTTGTTTTTTAAGAGAAAATAATTGCCATATTTGCAGTCCTCATTATAGCAGGCAACTTAACTGCATGATGAAGACATGCTTAAAAAATAAATATGCATTAACAGTCACTGTGATACTGGACTGCATTTTCATAATATGGCCAGCACCCCAGTTTTTTCCTGAAAACGGCCTTTTACATTGGCCAAGACTACTCACATAATGAGCATCATTGCTTTGCAGCTTTAGCCCTCTGAGGCACTTTGAGTTCTGTAGACAGAAACTTCCCTAAAAAAGGGAAACACAACTGGTTTTCTGGTTTTCACATTTACCTAAAGCCAATGCTAAAATAGGCAGAAAATGAGTCATGGTGTTTATCAGGAGACAAAAGTCTAAGCAACATATCAGTTATTTCTTTCATCATCTTTTCTCTTGCCATTTAACTAAGTTCAGAAACGGCTTCTCTTATGCTTTCTTTTGAACCCAAATTGGTGGCAATTTATCACTGTGTTTTTCATTGCATAACTATATTTGAAGCACACCTCAGCTAGCTCTCTCAAGGCCATTTCAAGCAATAAAAAATATGTATACACTAGTGTTTTGGAAAGAATTTAGTTTCAGTATTCTTTAATATTAGTTTTATTTTCCTTAATCATAACTCCATGTTAATTTTTAATTTTCTCCTGCCAATTACCACTGTGCTGAAACTGGAAATGACAATTATAGGACTGAGCAATTTGTCTTCATTCCATATGTTCTCCATATCCTCAGTGCATTTAAGTATCTATTATGTACTAGCTATTGACTTATTTAGCAGTGTTTATTTATGTATTTGTAAGATATTTCCTTGAATTTCTGTTCTGTGTTCTGCTTAGTGATAACACAATATTTTGTAGAAGCACATTCTTATTGATTCACAGTCCTTTCAAATATAAATGTTGTGGTGGTGCTTAAATTCAATTCCAGTTGGTTTTATAATTTGTGTTTTATAATTTTGTATTTATTACTATTGTTTAAGATGGCCTCTCCTTCCCTCTCCTTCCCTCAGACTTTCCTTCCCCCCCCCAAACCTTCCCGCCAAAATCTTGGTTGTCCTAGTAACCCCATCCCATAATAGTGGTTTACCACTTTACGGTTACCTGTCAATCTTTAAGTTATATAACTTCCCCACCCCCTCATCATGTATTCCTCCTCCCCAAGTTACTTGTTATTGGTTCAAAAGTTGTGCATCCCCTCATTATACGTTGGCAAAAGGTTGTGATTGGTCCCACGCAATCCCACCCCTGAACCCACCTAATAAAAAGCCGTGCCATCTTGAGGCCAGCGTCTCTCTCCGGAGCGCGGCCTTGGGGACACGCATCCCTTGGTTGCCCACCCTGAGAGTCCCGCCTTTCTATTCTGCGCACCATCCGCACCGTTGTCGAGTTTGCCCACGCCTCTGGCAAAGTGGCCCCTGGATGTAGTGGCGGCAGGGCTGGCCGGAGCTGCACCCATTGGAAAAAGCCGAACCACTGCAAAATGTTTTGTCTCTGAAGACATTTTATTCAGTGTTTCTTATAATGGTTCTTTCCTATGCACTTTCTTATTTATTCATATTTTGTAATAGAATGCCCCTTTTCTGAAATACACAGCGAAACATACTAATATATATATATTAATCACATCAGTACATAAAACATCATGATATACATACCAATTAATAAAGTTTAGAATAATCACTTATTCATTTTCATAAGCCTTCCAGTCTTCCTTACTAACATAGTTAGTAAGACTTCCTATTTTATTTTCTGGAGAGAATTACACTGGCATTTTCATATACATTACCTTACCATTGTTGTAACATTACAGAATAATGCAGGCATAATGGCCCTGGACTCCATTTTGGTAAGCAATGAAATGAGTCATATAGATATCACAGAGGCCCATCAAAGGGGAGGGGTGGCTTTACAGTAATCAACTTTTATGAAGAAACAATAAAAATAAAGTAAGACAGTTACATTGAAATGTTTCAATTCATTTTTTAAGGCTAGGACATTTTCAGGTGTAAAAATTCACAAAACACTCAAGGGACATACAAAGGTTATAATCTATTTTCTGTTTTGAATCAGAGAGAACAGGTATTAGAATATGGTCCCTCTTCTTAAGAATCCACCATAATCTCCATACTGTAGAATTTATCTTCCATTTAGCTGTTTATAGAGAAAAGAAGATATGCCAAAGAAGAATTTGACATTTTAAAAGAGGCTGATGCTATAATTTGATGAACAAGAATCTTGCCTGCTATGTGGGATGGAGTCTGTGGGAACCTAATCTGTCATAAACAAGCAGATTGGTTACTCCCACGCCCAAGTTAAATGTTCTAGCCAGTGGGTTATTGTCTGGGCATTGGGTAGGCTGAGAGAATATCTATCATAACCTTCTCACAAAGAAAAATACATTCTCCAAAAATGTCATTTTGATTCTACATCAGAAAAATGATAAACTATTTTGAAACTACACGCTTTCTTTTTCTTCTATGGAACTGAAAAATATTTTTCTGATCAGGACTAGAAAATAATACAATTCTCATATTCTTTTTAGTTTTTCAATCGTGGAACTGAGTGAAAAATAACATGGGCTACTAAAGTTTATTTCAGGAAAAACTGCCAAGAAATACAAGTAGAAATAAAAAATCCAACCAGACAAACAACCAAACAACCAAACAACCAGTTTTGCTGGCTCTGCTTCCATCTGCACACAAAGGGAAAAATGGAGATACTCAGCAGTTAAAAAACAAAAACAAACCAAAATGAAACAAAATAAACAAAACCCAAAAAACAACAGCAACAGGACTTTATTTGATGGATATTTTTCAATATCTAAAATTTTGTCTAAAAAAAGAAAAAGCATTAATAAGAATGAGAATAATAATGCTCTGCTGTTCAAAAACTCATTTCACTTGTCATGTTGTTTTGTGACACCAGTTGTAAGTGGGCATTCATCTGTATCACACAATAAACTTCCCTTTTTTCTTTCTTGTTCCACACATCTCTTTGGCATGTATGATAAATTTACTTGTCTGTCCTTATTTAAACACGTTGAAGATGTATTTTGTGTTTAAGCTTTCAAAAAAAGCTTCAAAACAATCAAATTCTCTAGCTTACAAAACATGTGAATATAATGATACTTGGATTATATATTCTGTTTCTAATGTACCCTTAAGCTTTTGGTTATTGTAGAATATGAGGATGTTGTTCAAAACTGAATGCATTAAATTTTAAAATATCTTTGCTAGGTAGGTATTATCTCTATTATGCAGAAAGGGGTGGTACAATTTTGAATAGGATTTCTGTGATATGGTTCTATGATAGAATACATTCCAAATCAGGAATATATAGACAACAGCATGAAGGTTTACTTCATGTTCTTTGTGTTCCATTAAAGTATAATAATTCCTGTAAACCCACCTTTCTTTAACAGATTTAGACCTTTTAACTGATAGATATAGATAGCTTGATAATTATCCTGGGAAAAATACTCTCTTTCAGATATGTTTCATATTCCAAAGCATAGCCATAATATTCCTACACTGTCCTGGATGTTAGCAGCCTTTATTTGTGTTTGCTTGGAGGATGTAAAGGAGGTTTTTTGATAGATTCATTCATTCAATTTCCTTCTTTTGGAAATGATCTCTTTAAACCAAAGCTCTGAGGTGGAGCTGAGTTTGTCAATATTCAGAGCAGTAAGAGGAGACAATGAACATAAATTGGAAAACAAGAGTTTCAGATTGGATGTAGGGAACATTTCTTTCACCATGTGGATAGTCCAGCAGTGGCGCCAGCTACCCAGAAAGGTTGTGCAGTCCCTGTTCTCAGTGGTGTTGAAGACCCAAGAGGTTAAAGACCTGAGCAACCTCGTCTGAACCATAACTGACAGCTTTGAGTAGGAGGATGAATTCAAGATGTCCTGAGGTTGCTTCAAACATGAATTATTACATGATTCAAAGTTTCTGCATTATTTTAAAGTCACATAATTGAAATTAAGTAGTATATTTATTCTATCTATCCTATATCTATCCACAGCATAGAAGGTTTGTATGGAAGTAAAAAAACCAAGTGCACCTTCTATTTCTTAAGAAACATAGAAGCGATCAGAAATCTAGGTTTGTTGTAGAAAAGTGTCTGTGGTGTGGGATGCTGCTGATATACTTTTGATAAAGGAACATGAGAACAAATAAAGTCCAGTTGCAAACCACCACTAAAAATTTGAATTATTTTCTAGACAATAGTCAAAAAGGAAGGCTGATGAGGCTCCCAAAGAGGTGTCCAGATATCTATGTAGCCTAAATGACTATGAGACCTGATTTCTTCTATCTTAACATATCAGCAAAAAAAAAAAAAAAAAAAAAAAAAAAAAAAAAAAAAAAAAAAAAAAAACTACTTAGGAGAAAAAATTTGCCTGTGCTGACTAGTGAAAATAAGAGAAAAATAGAGAACATTTGAGGTAAAATACACAGAGAAGAAAGCAACAAAATCTATCAGTGTGCTTATCAAATTCGTAAGTTGAAGATAAGAGAAGTTGAAGATAAGACTTAGGAGGAACCCAGTTAAAGGAGTTTTATTAAAAAAAAAAAAAATCTTTTTTTTTTATGCCTATACTGATGAAAGTTACTAAAAATTATCCAGCACATTGGAGGTACCAAAAGCATTTAGCTTAATCAGCTGGAGTCATTGTTACTCATACAGTATTGAAGTACACTGAGAACAATGTGTCTAAATAAGGTGGCATTTTTATATCAACATGGAGTAGAAACAATGTTGAAAATGTCTGCAATGAATGTGATGAAGACACTAACTGAAGAAATTAGCTCTTCATAGTGTTTTAAACCTTAAAAAGACTAAATGAGGGATGGAGGAACAAAAAAACAGTGAAAAAGCAGATCAATAACCTTATCATCAAGATGCAGCCCCAGGACCAATAAAAAATATAAAAACCTTGACTCTCTGGGAAGACATACCAGATATGTTCAAGTCCAACCTAGACATAGTTCTCCTGAGTTATAGTAAACATAAGGTTAGTAACAAAGACATTATGCATCAGGAGGCATTGAATGCCACTCACACTCATATTTTGAGGTGGAATAGTTTTTCATCCCTCTTGCAGGGAGTTCGATTTCCTCTGAGAACCTGCTACTCCAGCTGGTGAGTAAGAGTATTTACTCAATGAATTGATTAGTAGCAGCAGCCATCAATTGATGACAAACACTTGTTAAGGTGTAGAACAAGAAAAAATGGCCTGATTTTCAACAATTAAAACAAACATATTCAAATATGATGAGTAAAAATCCTTTTCCAAAAAATAGAAAAAGTTATATTCTAAATAGAAAAAGAAGTTTTTATCTTCTCATTGATGGCTTTTACAACTTAGTGAGCATCTGGAATAGCTGACATATATTAATCTTCTTTGGAGCATAGGGATGGACTGATTTGCGGCCTTATAAATCTGAACTTTGTAAATTATGATCAATATTATTTGTGTTAACAAATTACAATTTTACAATCCTAAATGTTGGATTCACGTAAGTACTTTGTATTTTTCCAAGTTTGTGTTTCTGTGTTAGTTTTTTGTGACTTATTAAAGATCTTCATTAAATATAGACCACGAGTCTGTTCAATAGAATACAGGTGATGAGGTGGTACCATCTCTGCTATACAGATATCAACAAAAGGGCTCTACTTTGTGGGAAACTGTCCTAGCTCTGAAAAATCTCAGTCCTTGGAAGTTGAAGGCAAGTTGAGGGAAAGAAATCCTGTATTCCACTTTTATAAGCCACCTTAGCTTTCCCTCTGGAGCTTATGAAATAGGATGCTTTTGTTGACAAAGTTTGCTCTAGGTATAGGTATTTTACTGAATGACCAGTAATGAAACTGCTAAGGAAAAAAAATTAGAAAATTATCCAGTCTATTCAGGTGATCAATTTGCCTGAGTTGGATTCCTAACAGCAAGTTGTTGAATTCTGAACTAATCACTGCCCGCTCCATTTTATTCAGTGGAGAAAGATAGATATATCCAGGAGAGTCTTCTTGGCTCAAGATGAATCCTAAACTTAGTGAGACGTATTACCCTTTGCAGTTGTCTATTTTTGTAGTGGTGTGTGATTGGGTTTTTGTTGCCTCTGGTGTGAGGCAAAAATCTAAAGGTCCCTGGTTCGATCCTGGGTTTCGGCACCACTTGTTGCCTCTGGTGTGAGGCTGGCGACCTGGTAAATCGGTGGCCACGGTGAACTTCCAAAGTGGCTGGACAAACCACGCGTGACACCAATATGATGAATGGTGGAATGCGATTTATTTCCCATTGGCACCTGCTTAAGTAACCTCAGTGTGCCCACGTGACTCTCGGAAGGGAATAGACAGCAGGGTTACGGGGCAGCAGCATGGAAAGGAGGAGGACCCTATTCTCCTCGTACATCGCGTGATCTTCCGTGCGATTTTGCTAACTACAGGTTTTCTAAAGTTTGTATGGTTTTTGTTACGTTTTATATTTGTTTGAAAATGGTTTGTTCCTGGTGCCCCTTCCCCTTCCGCTCTGATGGTCTCCTCCCTGAGGGACACTGTCAATCACCTTGTTAGATCTGGAAGATTCGAAGCTGAAAGCCCTGGGATTCAGTCTGGATGAGAGGGCAACACCTTTCCCTTTTGTTCTGTTAAGTTCCCCTGTTCTGGGTCACACCCCCACTTGTTAGCTATTGGTTCTGGGTTCCCCTTTTGGAAGGACTGCCTAGCTGGGTAAAAAGGGGAGACCAAGAGCCAGGAGGGGTCTTTCTGCCACGAGGTCCAGCAGGAACACAAATAAAGCCTGGAAACTCTAGCAAAAGTCCACTCTCTTTATTCCAGGCCTGCTAGCTCGCTCCTGCCAGAAATCCGGACCTGCCTAAAACTCCATCATATCACAACAGAGCTCAGCCAGCCGGTGGGCAGCTCTGAGAACCCTGATATATTTTCACAAAGCTGCAGAAAGTGCCCAGGATTATTATTTTAGCCTAAGAGAACTAATTGTTTGATGTCTAAGCTTAGGTAAAATAAACCCTATTTTTAATTTATTTACTTTACATTTTGGTGTAAATATTTTCATATAAATGAGAAAAAAACCCCACCATTGTAAGCTGTGGCATAATCCAAATTCTGCTGAAGGCATTGAAAATCTTACATTTGCTGTCTGTGAGACTTGGATTAGACAAATAATTTACTCCTTTGATGGAACCTCTGGAGAATTCTCATTAATCTAATTATATGTGGAGTTTGTAGGCTCTAGATGTTCTCTCCTCAAATCCATCTTTTCCTTTATTTACATGCCAAGTGTAGACTCTAGAGATGAGATTCAACCACGCAGTTTCAGCTGCTTCACAATCATGCAGAGTAAGCTACTCATCCAGGCTTATTCAGTATCAATGCAGAGACATGTTCATGCCCACAGGGCAGCCCCTCTTGGATAAGAGCCTTAGGATAATTTGCCTTCTGGAAGTGCCTGCTTTATTACACAACAGAAGCAGGGCAAACGATTTCCATGATTTTTCATAGTTTCACAGATGCTTATCAGATAAATAGAAGAGGAAGACTGGTTCATTCTCAATGCTACAAAATGAAATATTTTGTTATGGTGCAAACTGAAGCAAGACTGCAAACTTAAATTGGACTGATTGCGAGTGAACATTCTAAAAAAAAATCTGATACTTGTAAAATGTCTTTTTGCTCCCAAGAAAATAATGACTGAATTTTCATTAATTTTTCACTATTTGAATGAACAATACAGCAAAACTAAGGGTGAATTGCCAGCTACAAGAGTGTTCTGAAACACCTCAGTTCAATTGCTTCATAGCCAGCTTGCATTCAGGTGATTATTCACCCAACTTAGCATCTCCACCCCTCTTGTTTTGGTAGTTGCTATGAATAAAGGAAGAAGTAGTGTGACAAATTTTTTTAACTGAACTGATCTGATTTTAAACGCACCACTTGAGTAGTTGCTTGGCCTTTCAACTAATTGCAAAAATTCTTCTGGTTCTAGTCCAACAACAAGAGTTGGAGTCTTAAATGTAAATAAAATTAATCTTTTATTTGCAAAAAGTAAAGGTAAGCTAGGGAAAAAATAAAGAGATATTTTCTGTTTTCATAATAATCTTAGTTGCTTATTCTACTGATGGAAGCATTTGCAGCACGAGATGTCATGCTGGTCAATGATTACTCAGTAAAGATTACTTAATAGAAATTCTCTCATACTGCTGCTTTTCACTCTTTGGATATAAGAAATGCTGTCTTGATAGAAGTAGATATATTCTGTTTTATATTGCATAGGTAGAGTAGTATTTCCTCTTGCCCGTGACAGTAGTTTTATGTGAAGACAAGTCTTACACAGTGTGTACTTGAGCTCCTAGGTTTGACCCTTAAAAACTGGTCAAAGACCCTTAAAACGACTTAAAAAGACCCTTAAAATTCTAATTGGTCCCCTGGAGTTGCCTGTTTCTAATACTGAAGAAGCTATTGAAGCTATTCTTGGCTGCAGTTTATCAAAGCTCACTCTTTCCTTATCTCACCAGCCTTTCCACTTGGATCTTTATAACATGTTTTTCTATGGGTGCTACATAATCACAGTCTGGCGTGTGTTTGCCTAGTTAGTTGTCTGACTGTTTGCACCTCAAACAACCACTGCACAACTAGACAATTTCAATCACATTCTCTGTTAAATTTGGCAAACTCCTGGTCTTCAAAAGGTTATTAAGTTTCTGTACTTTTTGTGAAAGTTGACAGCAAAATAAAGGATATGTTCCCAGCTGAACTGTTCTTGAGAGAAAAGCTGCAGTATAAACACCACCTTTATTCAATGTCATATAATCCACACAGAAAATAAATCATGAACACTTCAGATAAAGGAAAAGTTTAGATTGGACTCCTCTCAGGCACAGGCATAAAGATCAAATCCATGGAAACCAGGATTCATTAGCTGAGCACTCACAAAATTACCTCTTCTTTTTTCCTCCCGGTTTTCGCATCATGTCCTTGGGCTTCAGTTTGAGTGGCTTTATTTCTTGATTGTGTTGATTTTGTTTGAATTTGTTCTTTTTGGTTTTCTCTTTAGTTTTCCTACCCTAACACTGATTAAAGGGTGCTTTGCAGTTTTCAGCATGAAACTTAGTATTCCTCTAAGTAAGTGGAAATTTTTTCCAGATATAAAATGCATTATTATCAAGCACTTTTTAGCTCAAATGAGCCATTTCCTCCATTAATTAATTTATACATATATGGCACAGATACATACATGGATCCTAGGGTCTTACTATGTGCTAGGCTGTGATTTCACATTTCTGGGTCAAAAGCATGGAATAATAAATGAAGAATTAGTAAGAACTGAACAGTCCTTAATCAGTACATCCATTAAATTTCTCTCAAAAAACAGATTTCCGGGGGGAATGGGGGAGGCAAAATTGTTGTGGGTTTTTGGTTGAAATTCACATTTTACCATAGGAAAACATAATTTTGAGAAACATTGTGGTTTCTTAATTGGAGAATGCAAAGACAAATGTGCTTCAATTCAAAGTTTCAAAGAAAAAAATCATGTTAAAATATTGCTTCAAAATAATTTTGAAATTCAGTGCCATTTCTAAAATTACTTTAGTAACTAAATATATAATGACATAAAATGTAATTTGGGGAGAAATTTCAAAATATTATTCAAGAATAAAATAGGAATAGAAATAAAAACTCCTTTGGAAATTTGCACATTTCATGCAATGGAAACTCATTTTGAATTATTACACACTTTTTTTTTTTTTTTTTAATAATTCAAATATGGCTAGAAAATGACCCAATTTTTGAAGATCACATAATTATGAAACAGAAATGAGTTTTCAAAAGATCTTGTAGTCTATTTCCTTATCCTACAGCAGGATACCTGAAGGTATATTGCCTCTGAAAGTAATTTTTGATGGTGTTTTTTGCAAACTTGTAAAGAGAAGAATTTAAATTGTTAAAATATTCAAAGTAAAATATTAAAGGATAAACTGGCAGCAAGAGAAAAATTATTTAAGTCTAAGAATACACAAACATAAAAATGGTAAGACACAATTCAGACCTGGAAAGTTTATTTTTCTGGGCGTTAAAGAGACTATATAGAGGGATAATTCTCAGAGAATGTAGAATAGGAGTCCTCCTAAAATATAACGTAGGTAGTTTACTTTCTGAAATAAAAAAAAATCTTCCATGTAGAAGGGTCACATCAGTTCTCCAGCAAAATCTCTTTATCCCATGGATGTAGCTGTACTAAAGCAGCTCCAGGGCTGATTACTCATGCAGGAATATTACCAGGGATTTACCTGACTGCCATGACTTTTCAAATATCATGGAGAGTGGCTTGACAACTATATCAGTCAATTTTCTCAGGACTTTGGGCTGCATCTCGTGGAGTCCCACAGACTTATGTATGTTCATCTTCCTCAAGTGGTGATGAACACGATGTTTTCTTATGCAGGAGGGACTGATCCTCCAGACTCCATCTTGCAGTCAACCCACATATAAATCAGAAGCATTAATTAGTTGCCCTTATTTATGTATTGGACAGCCTGTAAGAGGAGGTTAGAGAAGGTATATCCCTTATTTGTTTACTAACTCATATAAAACAATTTGAAAATCTGAGAGCTAAGTTCTACATTTACTAGAAAAATCTAAATTAAGTTCTTTCCAGATTTTACAAGAACTCAGAAAAAAACACAAAAAAGTGTGGCTAGCCTATATAATCTTTTTTTTTTTTTTTGAGTTTGAAAAAATTCCTAGTTTTGCCTAATGCCATTTTCATAGGAATCAGTGATAGTTAAAAAAGGGCAGCCAAACCACCCAAAACATTTTAGTGAATGATCACACCCTATATCTACCTGTCTGCCTTGTACTTTTTAACATATTATGCAATCCTAATCAATTTGCATTATAAGACATCATCAAAGTATGCAGCACATAGCATACAGCAAAATTTCAACAAGCCTGAACCACTTGTTCCCTCAGGTAGCTCTCAAGAAGACATTTATCTACCACATTATAGTCATAAATTCTTTAGTAAATACAAAGAATTTGAACATATTTATAATTATGATTAGAATTAGACAAGCAATTTGTTTACAACAGTGGCTAAGACAAACTGTAGATCATCCTTTACATGTGGATTGTCAGCCAAAGTCAGAATATGAAACTTTGTTTTATTTATCAATCTTTTTTTTTTAACTTTCATTATTATTTTTATTAGAATTCATTACGTCAGTTTCCAAATTTTCTGCAAGTCATATAATACTGATTCATGTACTCAGTGAATGGATATTTTCCTTTTTTTCTTCAAAAATAATTTTGTTTTGTGTTTTAACTACTTATCCTGGGCATCAAAAACCTTAATGCTCATATGAAACTCATTTAAGCAACTGTTCATAAGTATAAAAAGTCTATTAGCCAGTTGAATCAAATCCCATGTTCTTATTTGGTAAGTTGAGTCTGGATCAAGATAGTAAAATAGTTTACAATGTCTTAACTATAATTTCCAAATATAACTTAAACTCAAGTGTGAAATCACCAGTGTTATGTTTTACTATCACATTTGGATGATTATATGGTTCTGAGATACAGAAATTATTAAAATTCATTGCTGGCCTATAATCCCAGTACAGCATCTTAACTCTGAACTCAACCCTCTTCTCTGACAAGTGAAACTTGTCCTATTAAAACTTTGCCTGCTTGTCTGGTTTTACTCCTACATTTCCAAACACAGTCTCGTAGAGTATCTGAGATGAGAAGGCTATTGAGATTGTTTCTACTATATTACTTGCACTAAATGTAGGTTTTCTGATGTGAAGTAGCTTTCAGAATTAGCTATTGTTCCTATGAATATGGGACAATGACAGAATTTAAAGCTTACAAAAGTGTTTCTATGATTAATATAAACATAGGTTTTTTTCAAAGTCACAGTGCTTTCTCAGCCTATTGTTGTATTGAAGAAGTAAAGCAGCTAAGACATTCAGAGTGGCTTATAATTCTTTATACATGACTTTTGTCAGCTTTATTACAGTATGTGCTGTAAATCCTTTGGCATAGCCATGGTCTACTAGGCCCATAATCTCATTTCTGAAATGCCTCTAAATATGTATTTACATGAGAGCATAATAGTTCCAAAGAAGCAATTATGGCCAAGGAAGTTAACAGCCCATGTGTAAAAAGTCCAGAAATTGTTATATTCTTCTCAGTTAATTCAGAGGTTGTGTTTCTAGAAAGTAACTAATTTTATTCTCAATTAACCATTCTTTTAAACTAACCTCTTATCGAATTAGTACAGCAGCATGTTAGATTCAAGTGGTGTCTTCCCAGCTGCAATTGAAGGTAATGAAAATATCCCAACTAAATTTTACTAAAATTGAATACAATGTGAACAGCATAAATTTCTGCAAAAAACAAAACAAAACAAAACAACAAAACAACATATATATATATATAAAAGGCAATCAGAAGTAGAAGGTTTTACTTTTTTTTTTTTTTTTTTTTTTTTTTTTTTTTTTTTTTTTTTAACATCCCAAAGGAAGCTGGAGAAGAGAAGGATTTCAAGAAAACTGAATCTCAGGCAATATCATAGATAGGAGTGTTATACTGTAAAACGAGAATTGAAAAAACGCTGTTTCAGCAGGACTATTGATAAGAAACAGTCATGGAATCATAGAATGGTTTGGATTGGAAGGGACCTAAGGATAATCTAGTTCCACCCCCCCTGCCCTGGACAGGGACACCTTTCAGAAGATGAGGTTGCTCAATGCGTCATCCAGCCTGGTCTTGAACACTTGCAGAGATCAGGCATCCACAACTTCCCTGTTCCACTGCCTCATCACTCTCATACCAAATAATTTCTTTTTCTTATCTAATCTAATCCTACCCTTTTTCAGTTTGAATCCATTCCCCCTTCTCTTGTCCCTACATGCTCTTGCAAATCCTCTAGCTTTCCTTCTTTTTGCATGTTACTTCTTTTAAGATTGCAAAAAGGCAGCAGCTAAACATTCAAAATTTAAAATCATTATCCAAATATCAGATACATCAATTATAACCTACATAATTTTATTAGACTATCAATTTAATAGTTTAATAGAAATTTCAAACCTTTATCATAAATTTTTCAAGCATGCAATGAACAGCTTTTGTTCAATATTTATTTATACTTTTTTTATTTCTCTTTTGGTCTGCTATTTGCCCATAGGACAGTTAAATACAGTTCCCTCATATTTTGTAAAGAAAAAAACCCTGTGGTTTAGTATCTGTCTCCTCATACTTAAAACGTGGAATAGAAATCAAAATCTGCCATAGATATAACCAACACAGAAAAAAGAAGATTTTTCTAATATGATTCAGCGCGAAGCAGGCCTATTTGCAGATGAACAAACTTTTGCCTTGAATAACCATTTATCTGCATAATTCAGAGCAGTTTACAATTATTTTTGAGCACTTGGTTTCATCTAAAATAAATTTACATTTTCATCAGCGCATGAAGCTGATAATTTGTATCCAGAACTGATGTAGATCTTACCCAGAGCTTTTCTACGTGACATTCTCTTTTTCTGGGAAGACACCCTGGGAAATGCATTCTTTATCTACATTATCTGACTGATATGTCTAGATTTCTGAGTACCTTTTTTAAATTTTTTTTCCCCGCACATAAACTATCATTTGTATCCATTTTCACACTTGGCAGTTTTTCATCCTGTTTTTCTTGAAAGTCTCCATTCAGACTCACCCTGGATGTTTGCCAGAACCAAAACAATTCTCATTCTACTTAAAATGCTTGCCTTCTTATACATATATGTCTGTAATAGGTAATAGATCCGAATTTAACTTTACAGGACGATGAGCTAGGCATATCTGTCCTCCTGATCCATTAGACACTGGGGAACACAGATCATTGCAGGAGACACACTCCATTGATGCCTTCCCATTTTGCTAATACTCAGCTTTTAACTGACATCAGCATCGTGTGGTAAAATTGCTTCCAACCTCATTTAAACAGCTGCACGTTTGAACAGCCTTAAATGATGGGTTTTAGTAAATTGGTGAAGCATAAGTTTGCGTATGCATAAACTAACCTGGCCAAAAGCCAAGCTTTTAAGAAATCCATTCTTATTTAGCTGATGAAAATAAATGCCTTGTGTCCAGGGGTAAGAAGGTAGGGCAGTAAGGCAACTCTTATTTAGGGTCCTATTGATTTCAACTTCTCAGATTATGCACATCATTGGTGTGCCCAAGCCTGTGGATTGAGCAGATCAGTGCTGACCTACTACCTCTGAACTCACAGCTGCTCAGCTTTACTTTCTCAGTGCTCACTGAACTGAAAGAACGCTTTGGAGCTCCTGCCTGATTTTCGCAGCCTTCCTATGGCAGTACAATATCCACTGCTGTTTCCCTTTCATTGAAGCGTATCTTTCATATTTCCCCCCTTTTCTCACTCACAGTAGTATACACAGGCTTCATTATCGTTTCTTTTTCTTTTCCACAGAAATTACTCTTTTGCAGCATTAATATAAACTGTCCTCCAAAGATTTCTGCAGGCTGCTTATATAAATTGAAACACATGAATTCTCAAAGGATGAAGGAAAGCACTGAAATCTTACTGGAAAATCTTGAAAGCATTTCTGTTTTTTAGACCCCTTCCCCCTACTTTTTTTTTTGTTTGTGAGTTTCTTAAAATTTATTTTATTTAATTTTTTTTGTATTTAAATCATTCTTCAAACTGAGTTAATTTGGTAAATGGGGCTGAATCAAAGACTGCCTTGTAGACAGTAGTTTAAATAGAATGTGATTTACTTCCTTCTATTCCTAAACTTTCAGTGACTTTAACACATATTTGTGAAAATTAGCTTCCTAAATACCGTTTTTTTCCCTTTTTTCTGGAAATGCTAGATGCTCCATCTAGTGGACTAATTGAGCATGATTGAAATTTATCACGGGTAGAGTCCTTTAAAGTGTCAAGAAAAAAATAGCCTTATTGTAACAAATAGGAGGAAGAGGGGTTAAAAAGAAAAAGACAAATTTTAATTTTTTATCTAGATAACACACAGACTTTTGAGAAATAATTATAAGGATTATAATGCATCATAAGAATATTCTCTTCACAAGCAATGCCTTATTGAGGTAGCCCATTGTTGCCATGGCAATATGTCATAAATTTCTGTCAACTACCTAAAATAGCTGCAGATCACAAGGCGTTCAGGTTTGGGTTTGTTTAGTTTTTTTAAGTGCTTTATAGCTTTTAAAATTTCATTAGAAATAAATTATCTTTGCTTTGTAATTTGTAACCTTTTTTGAAATTTGATGAACAAACCAACATTTATTATATTTTTTTACAGTGAAATGTTTTACATATTGTATAAACTTATGTTAATAAACCTTAAAATGTATATAGATTTCTTCTTTGACTGGTATATATTTATTTCCTCTAATTTATGCTCTGAGCATTAACATTGATAAGGCTGGAAGAATGTGCTGTGTTGTTGTGACTTCTCTACAGATCTTAGTCATCACTCCTGTCATCATTTATAATAAGATTTTCAGCATGGTCAAACATTCATTGCACCAGTAAAAGAAAAATACAATATTGAGTTTAAAAATGCTAAAGAGCAGGCCATCATTAAATCCAGAAAGAGTCAGACATGTACAGGGAAGGATAATTAAGTGTGAATTTGCCTAAAATGTCACCTACTCACCAAGGTGTTCTACTCATCAGTGTGATTGAAAGCTGCCGTCCATGACAGAAACCTTAAACAGATCTGCTTAAAATGATGTCATGGAATACAGGGATTGCAGAATTTGTATCACGAAAAAGGCATCAGCATATTATAATTCTTTGGAGAAGCATTAAAATTTTATAGAAATATTTTTAAATTCGTGGGGCTGAGGATTTCACGTTGAAAAGCAGCTTTTCTCTTCCTTTTTCTCCCTTCGTTTTATTTCTTCTCTTCCCCAGTTTAACCTTTCTGTCTATGCATATATTTGAATTTTGTTCAACAAATCAAAGAAATCAAAGTCACTTATTTACTGTACTCGTTGGTATATGATTACAAACAGCGAGACTATACTTTTGTCTTTTGCATTCTGCATTAAAACCAGGCAGTGCAACCACCACTTATCAGAAACTTGTGCTGTATTTTTGTGATGTAATTTAGTCTGAGATACTTAATATCATTAACATTCTACTCAAGTCTCACATACATAATGCTGAAGACTCTATAGCTACCAAAGACATAAACAGGCTTTAGTGTCCTGAGGAAAAAAAGCAACCCCTCATTTGGTAGTTGACAACCCTATTCATTGATATAGTCAGCCTTGTTTGCTGAGCGTGAGAGGAGAGTAGCAGAATAGAAAAGACTATATTCAACATTCATGAGCTGAAGGATTTTTTATAAATTACTTATAAAATACATATTTTGCCTATAAATGAGCCAGCTGAAAGTAATTTTAATATAGGCAACAGGTCTCAACATTCATTGCTGCTAAAAATAAAACAAAACAAACCCAGAAAATTTAATACGAGGTCCTTTATGTTGCTTTTTTCTTCCTCCCCCCCATCTCTAAAAATTTCTAGAAGAAAAAAATCCAGAATTTTCATTTTGTATACAAAGTGAAAAGGCATATAAAGCTTTATTTTAAGTTCACTTTTTTTCATGCTTGCAAAACACTTAAGCAATAAATTATAGGAGGAGATTCAAAAAATGTGACAGCAGATTAATTCTTGGGGAGTGTATATATATATATATATATATATATATATATATATATATATACATACATACCAAGATATGTACCTATACATCCATACATGGATACAACTGAAACACCCCCAAACTGTATCTGAGGGGAAAAAAAAAAAAATGGTCAGGCCAATCCTATCAGCCTAGGCTTACCTCTAAAATATAGATCACAGAGCAGTATTTTCTGGAAGGGTAAAGTTGGTTTAATTGAGATAGATTGAGACCACAGAAAGCTGATCCCAACAAAACACCATTTATCCCAAAGACTGCTTGCCTGTGGAATCAAGGGAGAAGGCAATTCTCTCAGGAGCATAACAAGAATTTTAGATACCCTATTACTCCATTTTTGAACCTAAAGGTAATTATAAGCAGGACTTTGTGAATTTCCCTTAATTCCATCATTCGGTATTCTTGGACCCCTGGATTTATGACAAGAAATGGCTTGTCTTTACTTGGCTGTTTAATTTACTCTGGCTAGTGCACTGGCTTCCTGGTGCATGGAAAACTGAATCAGGATGTGGCATCTGAACTGCCTTGCAATGTAACATATAATGTCATTGGTTTCAATTTACCTTTTCCAGAATTTGCAAAACTTTGGTGTTTCCACCTATCAGTCCAAACATTTAGTCTGGCAGAATATCAGTTTCACTCACTAAAATCAGTGAAATACTAAAGCAGTAATACTATGCATGAATGAAAAAAAGCCTTTTGAGCCCCTCCCATGTCATTGGGGATGTAACTTATTTCACTCAGTCTAGTTCTGTCCTAAGTGCCCTTAAAAAAACCAACAACAAACCAGCAAATAAAAAAAAAAAAATCCAAACCCACAAAAACCCCAAACAATGTAACAGGAAAAAAGGCATTTCTTTTTAAGTTTGGAATACTTTTTAGTAGTACTAAAAAATACTCATTTTTTTAGTAAAGTCAATAATATTCTTTAAATGGCATTATTATTGATTAGCTGAAATGAATGGCAGATATCAATGAAATTCATTATGAAGAAAATGCCAGTTTGGCTGACTTTCCATTTTTAAACTGCATCTCAGAACAACTTGTAAGAAGGATGCAGCAATAAGGGACAAGACTAATCAATCAATCAATCAATTGCAATATTTAAAAAAAAATAGAAAGGAGTTGAACTAATAATACCAAATATTTCCTGAGTGAGCAATACAACCCTTAAAAAGTATTTCTATAATCCTCCCTCAGAATTTCTGCATAAAATCAGAGCAGAGGTTTATTTAACTCAATATCAGCTGCTAGGAAATATTACCTGTTAATCCATAGTATCCTGTCATGTACTCTTCCTTTACTTTGACCTAACAGGAAGCTCATTTGCTTAGTTGCAGGACCACAGCTTTTCCTTTTAGAATATGTGAGTTATCATAACAGAATGACAATATAATTTTTGACAGATATTAATTATTTCTGCAAGAGATTTGACTTAATAAAGGCTTTCTACTATTTTTAGAGACAAATCTTTTAGAAGTGATTTTTCGTTAATATTTCAACAGGTTAATAATAATAACCCTGACCGTATTGTTGATCTTTCCCTCTTTAGAAGACAAAAATATTTTGTAGGGAGGTTTAAATAATACTTTCTTGAGAAAAAAGCCAACTAATTGAATAAATTACCTATCTGATAAATATTTTATTTTCTACTGGTGGATATTAATTTTGGACGTATTTTAATTATCCAATATATATAATAATTATATAAATATATATTATAGTTATCTAATGTACACAAAAGGTGGAAAACTCACTTCATTGAAATCACTAGTTCAATGAACTTTGAGTTTTAGCCATCAATGCCCAAACATGCTATCAGTCATCATAATTCTACAACTGGATTTCTTTTTTCACTCATCATATCAGAATAAATTTTACCAACCTTCTCAAGAGGTTCCTGTTTATGATACTGTTGATTTTTGAAGGAAAAATTCTTTTGTTTGGGTTACATCTTTGTAAATTACTGTGTGACACAGGTGTGAAAGCAAACAAAAATATGGCATCGTCTCAATAAATTCTAAAAGAATATTTATTCAAAATTTTGGTTTGGTTTTATGCTTAGATTTTTTTTCCACTTTAGTATATTTCTATCCTAATTAGCCTATTTTACAAACAGGAAAACTTGCATGATAACAGTATTTACTGTAGGCACATGAATGTGTTCCAATCTCTCCTAAATGTCTATACCTGTAGTAGTAATACGTGAGAAGAGAAACTGTTTATTTTTCAGTCTCACATACGCAAACACTTGGCACTGCATGAATCATTAAAACTGATGGAGTCCTGAAATATTGCCAAACTCTTTCTTTCATTGTTTTTGGCTTGTTTTTGCTCACAGTGATTTCAGCTGGACTTTTGCCATTAAGTTCAAAGTAGAAATAGATCCTTAGAATAATCTCATTTTCCTGAAGTTTCCAGAGGAGATCACTTTGCTAATTGAACCATATCATAATTTTATTTTTGTGTTGTCCATTTCTTCAAGTTTAATTATTGAACTAGATTCTTGAATTCTGTGTTTATGTTAATGATGGGTTATTTTAATTTTTTGTTGTTTTCTCTTTCTCTCAAATTAATTTCTTTTTCAGTGTTCTACTGTTTTTGGCATTGTAGTTCTTCTGTCAGAATACCACTGTTACATTAAACACTTAGTTTGTTCTACCTCATCTTCTGTGTATCTGTGTACTATCCATGGTAAAATACCTTAGCTCTCACCATAAACATCTATACAGCTGAGAAAATTGCAAACACTTCCTGAAGTAGCATGAACCATGGCTAAAATTTTGTGGTTAGGCCAAATGATGATCTAATGTGGTTCATGACCATTTGATCACGCACTCACATTCATGGATTCTTGGCATGCCAATTGAGCAACGTTCTTGGACCTCTAAGTGAAACAATGTAAGCTCTGCTTTACACCATATCTGTGGTAAAAAGACTCAGTAATTTGGATACTGGGAATTCAGACAACGACCATCAACTTTCTGTAGTAAAACTGCAGGATCGTATTTCATTTCCGCAGAGTATAGTTTTAGCAAAATTTCCTTTGGCTAAAAATAGAGACTAGAAAATATATAACTTGTACTTTAATTATGTTACCTTTTTAATGGTGCCCAAAATCTGATCAGTATGGTATCATTACATTAATTTTGGAAAGGATCATAGAATTTTAGTGCAGAATCAATTTAATTTTATCCTTCAGGATGCTTGATGAGCATTAAATGAGGGTGAAACATATTGTAAGAGAAACTTTGAATTAGGCTCTCTTCTATTTGGTTTTCAGAAAGAGCTCTTAAGTTATACCAGATTTATCACTTTCATTGCAACTCTGAAGCAACATATCTTGGCATTTCAACCCCAAGTGCCTCTTCTCTGGACATAATTGTATTCTCTAACCCTTCTGGACTATTCAAGCTTGCTTTTGTGAATAAATTATATGTGATGAACCTATAATTTATGTATGGCTATGCAGGTGTTACCATATCAGGATATCACATTGTTAAGAGAAAAGAACATGTGTTCAAAAATTTTAAGAAAATACAAAAAGCAGTTATGGGAATTTAAATAAGATAATGGGCGTGGCATTGAAAAAAATGGTTATCACTGTCATTTAAGCAATATTGCTATATTTATCTCCATAAATATTTATATATTTATATAATATGTTTTTATCTCCATAAAACATTGCATAGTATTGTTTTGACTAGAACTCTGTTCGATGTTTTTTTCATATAAAATACATAACCAGCTTTTGTTTGTAACTTTTTATTAAATGCTGTATATCAATAGGTTGTGATCTCCCTCAGAGTTTTCAAGTATTTCATTTATTTACACCAATAATTATTACTACTTACTTACATTGCTTTCTGCTGCAGAACATGAAGGACTCCATCTTTTCCTTAGTAATTTTGCCTACTTAACTCTTCATGAAACATTAAATTAAGAGGTAGTTGCTGTGTTGCGTCTGTTTTACTCATTGTGAGAGAATAAATTTTTTTCAAGTTATTGCTCGCAGCTTTCACTAAAGAGCAAACTCAATGGCATTTATCAACTTACTAGGGATCTAGAAGGAAGAATTTCAACATAAAACATGAGGTTTTGTCAATATTATGCCCCAAGATTAAGGGTTATATTTCTTGGTGAAATTCTGGCTGTCATGCTCTCAATAAAACTTGTCAGTCTTACTCTCTACAAGAGTCTTACACTTTTGAAAAAAGTAAGTTGACATTCTTTGGAATATGTTTTAAGGACCTCCCTCACTCTGCAGTTAGGAACAAGAAAAGCATGTCGAAACAAGTTGTCTATCCCAAGTGAAACAAGCCTTATTCTTTCTTCTGTCAGGGGAGGAACAGCTGTTAGGGGAAAAAAGTCAGAAATATTTGAATGAATTCTTAAAAATAGTTGATGTAAAAGACATATTGGTGTTGTAGTAGAATTTGAATATTTTACAGAATTTCATCTTGGATAGACTTCTAATGAAATGTTCATTAAACAAGGAAACGATATATTTATTTTTATGTTTATGCCATTTATCAGAATATAATAAAATTCTGGTATCTCTGGTACCAGGAAAAGTCTAATATTGACTATTTTTTACAAAGATTATATTTAACATTACAAATAATTCTCAAAAGTGGTTGTAATGAATGACAGTAGAATACAGGTCAAGGTCCTCTCTGACCCTTGAAGTTAAATATTAATATGCACACATTTTTTTAATACTAAAAATTTGTTTGTGCTTCATTTGTGCAAATTTTAACCAACGTTACTGTACTTTCTCTAACTTCAGTGTACCATTGAGTAACAGATAATTAATACATAATTAAGAAAGATTTACTATTTTCTTGAAAGAGTTATAACTGCATTCACGAAGAAAATCCAAATATATAGGTAAATATTTTTTACGTATAAATCAAAATATTTTTAAAATAATTAAATGCAATTGAATGAGAGAAGTTGAGAAAAAACTGGCTATATGCAAGGGCTTGTATACTCTTCCCAGATTGACTCTAACCATTACTTGGACACATGGGAAATCAATTTAGTAATTTCCACCCAAGGGATGTTTTTAGAATTCAGTGAAATAAAATCATGTAGAAAAACAGAAGTGTGATTCAGCAATTTGTCTATTCACCCATTGTGGATGCCCCTCTTGAGAAAAGATTAATCATTCCTTTGAAGTGTCATGCCTTTTCATTCCCTATAAAGAGGATCTAGATGGGTTGCACCTCACCTAACTGTAGTAATTTGCGGTATTCATGTCCATATATGTTTAGGCATCTTAACTGTCTGTACATCTCTGCACAGTCAGTGGAAGTGTAGTCTTGTGATAAAATCATCTAAAAAAATACAGAAGCCTAAATCTAAACTGAAGTATTTTCTTTTTCAAAAAGCTTGTTTCTTTCACTGGCTCTAAAGGAAGTGTGCAGTGATGAACTCAGACACAGACAAAGCATTTTTCAATCCATCAGAAAACCGCACAAGAATTCTGACCCATTAATGTTTTGCGGTCCATTTGCATGATGTCAGTGATACACAACGTGCCAGAAGCCAGAAAATTTTGCTGGTATTACATTATGGTAGAGCTAAGGAGCTGGGGAGTGGATGATGGTAACTATATGATGTCATTCTGCAGGATCATAAACAAATACCTGTCTCAGCACAATAACAAAAAAGCTGCCTTAAAAGATAATTCCACTTTCTATTAGACGACCTAGTTAAGAAAAGCTCTTATTACTACAGAGATAAAATGACTAGGAACACTAGTCTGGCAACAGCAAAAATTATACAGAAACACTTAAAAAATGTATGTATCAAAGCCCACTGATCGCTGATGTATCTTGAGGCAAAGGGCTTTTTTCACACTGAAATTACAATCTTCATAGATCTTTTTTAGGCAACGGATTTTCTTAATTTAATTTCTTCATCAACTCCATATGAAGACTTTTTTATTTTTTTCCAGATGGTTTTATTGAAAATATTTTAACCGATGGCCAGCAAAAAATTCCATACCGGAAGCAGATTAACTGTATGTACACAAACACACATAAACATATATTTTTTGCATGCACCCAATTTCATATGGGTAACAAGTAATGGGCAATGTTATTATTTCTTTTTGTTTGTTTGTTTGTGTTTTGTTGGTTTTTTTTTCGTAGTGTCTGTTACAATTATCTGGTATTTTGTTGTACAGAGGAACAAAACAGCTTTAATATCTTCATTACCTCTGTCCTGCACAAAATGAAGGTTTGAAGGAACAGGGCAATAATGCTATACAATGTGTACAGTCTCCCTGTCTTTTTCCTCCCGTCTTTTACTAAAGGGATTGTATGCAAGCACTCAAGCCACAATATTTGTTTTGCTTTCTAAAGGAAATTAATACGTGTGAGATTTTAGCATGCAGCCAGGTCTCATCCTGAATGGCAGCCAGGACACACCCTGGGTGACCCAGCAGATTGGAATGAAAGTTGGACTTGTTCTGTACATAGAAATTTTTAAATGGGAAGGGTATTGAAAGATTTCATGTAAGGTAAAGCTGAGCAGATGCCTTTTCCTCCTGCAGATCAGAGCTCACTTCAGATATTGTTTTAGTACTTGACTGACTCTCGTTTTCTGTAGCCTCTTAGCTGACCTCAGCAATAGCTGAAGGCCACTGTAGGGAATGTAACATGGAAGGAAGACCTAAGCCTTTCAAGAATGTTATTATTAAACTGGTATCTAATTTCTAAAGATTTATAATATTCCTGTGATTATTTCATCTTATTTGAATGATGTATAGTTAGGGTTTTTTCTGATGGGCTTTTTGTTCTTCCCCCACCCTGGCCCTCTTCAAAGTAACTGGCATTATTTTTGTGAATAGCTAATCTTAAATAGAAATTTAAATGTTGAGAACTACAGCTAAAATACACAAGCTTCTATTCAAGCCCTCTTTTTACATTATTTTCTGCATGTACAAACTTTCTCATATTTTCTCACAATCAAGAAGCGAGAATAATAATTAGCTCTATGAATATTCATGGAAATTGCTCTGTTATTTTAACATAATTTTCATGGAACATCTATTCATTGTACCATGAAGAAACTGAAGCCATGAAGAACGAGAAAGCTTGTAGTGTTGACAAAAACAAAGAAATGGGTAGGCGTGAATATGAACAGAACTATTTGAATGGTATTCATTTTCCATTGAAAAGCTGTGAATTTAAAATGTCATGCAATAAATACTTCTTTATGGACATTTCAAGGAAACCTTCATGATGAAATTGAAGAATTAGTTTAAAATTAATATTTATTTATTTCTAATGTATGAAATGGATTATTCTGCTTTTCCATTTGGCTTTAATGCTCTGGAAACTCTTCATTCCCAACAATTAAAGCTTTATTATCCACAAACCCATATAATTAACATATGAATAAAAATAGAAAAACAAAATAATGTTAAGAAGCCAACAATTAAATTTAGAAAATGTCAAAATTAAGGTGAGAAATTTCTCACATATACAGACTCCTGATTATATCTTATTTAATTATGAAATTATCTTAAGGGGGGCAGGACAGGGGAAGGCAAGTCAGGGAAGGTAAAGGATGGGAAGGAAAGGCAAGGCAATGCAAGGCAAGGGACTTACATGTGGCATAAACATCACCCACACGTGGGAAGACATGCACGTTATATGATTTCATATAAAAGGATCTATGCATTTCAAGTTTCCACAACTTAAAATCAGTGTCATGATATTTTGAAGTATTTTCAATTCCAAATAAATATCAGTATTCAGCTATGAATAGGCTAATAAGGAAGTTCTCATGCCTATAGATACTGGGCTAAAGCACAAAGCAAAATTAATATACAGAATTATGGTTGTGAAATGTGGCAAAGAGCCTAGATACTGAGCTTAGGCACTGCAGGAACTATTTGGTATCTGATTCTTCAAAAAATAATATAACCCTGCCTGAGATTTTAGCACAGAAAGCTGTCTTAAAAAACCTAAATGAAGTGCAGTGGGATCACAGTCCAAATATTAAAGGGAGATGTTTAAGCATTATCATTAGTTTTAAAAATCATCTGTGTCCAGAGACATATTTCTCTTTCCTCTCTACGTTTTTTTTTTTTGTTTTTTTTTTTTTTTTTTTTTTTTTTTTTTTTTTTTTTTGAGGTAACTGAAGAGGGAAAAAGGAAACAAGTTGGAGAACCTCTAAACAAACTCATATTCTTTTACCCAGAAAATTATCATTTCAGTGTGTTCACAAATCTGAGGAGACTTAATAATATCTTTTTCTTTAGTTTTAGTGAGCAGTGCTAATAGCCAGTCTATAAGCCTCTCAAGCAATTCCTTTTTGACACAGACCATGTCACTAGCAGCCATGTATCCTGAGTTTGTAGATACATATAAAAAAGTATCTCTAGGCATTTACATTTGATATTTATATAAATAAATAATATTGAAGATTTATTTTTTTATCTATGTTATTCTACATATTAAAAAATTACAAATATTTATAGCAGAAACTCCATCTATTGGAATGTGTTTTTTTCTAGTTCCTTGGGAAATAACAATCTTATACTTGAACTAGTCTTTTCCTGTTTTAAAAAAAGTATTTTTTTTGTATTTCAGTATATCCTCCAGGCATCTTATTCTCTTGTCTTAATTATGATAGCATGTATTTGAATGTGGTAGTCATTCTGTATTTCTATATAAATGACATAAGGTTAGGAGAACAGTCTTATAAATACCTTTGTGGTACATTAGAGGCAACAGTGGGTGGTATTAATTACTTCTTTGTATGGCATTAGACATCACTTACATTTGGTGGTGACACATTGCTATAGATTGTGGTACTCTAGAGAATCAACATCTCCTGATGATTCACCTTTAATTGCTGAATTTATCCTTTCTTACTAAAATGTCGACATTTTCTTCAGTCGTGAAAGATATTTAATAACACAAAAAAAAAGCAATAATAGATTAAGTTACTATCCAATGAACCTTTTTTGAAAAGGCAGACTTTGGAAACCTTTGCAAAGTACACAGTTTTAGTTACTCAAATGTCAGGAAATACAAAATAAAGATATAGTGATGTTTTTCTATTTCACCATACAAGCTATGTAACTACAGCAAACGTTGAAACAAAGATTATGTAATATATGATGAAAAAAAAACCCAAACCAAACCCAAACCAACAAAATAAAACAAAAAAGCAACACCTTTTTTTTTAATTATATGTAAATGAGTTACCTGAGGATGTAAAAAATTTTACCTGACTCAAGAATAAAATGCTCTGGAGACTAATCCAAAGCAGAAATTGACGAGAAAGCTTTATTCTATAATCTTAATTATTTTTAAAACCGGGCAAAATAAAAATGTTCAATTAAATAAGCAGAAATCATTAATTTTTACAATATTCTTTTTTTCACCTTGATCTTGTAGCTTAAATTAAAATGATAGTGGCCTCAGCAAAACTGTGTTAAATTGCTAAAGTACGAATTCACAGAGTATGTTCTAAAATCTGTGTGTGTTCTGTTTACAGTTTACCAATGATGGTAGAATGCCATTTAATTAAGAAAGCTCATAGAGCATTTTGGTGCAACTTAAACAATGATGATCTTGGTTCTAGTGTCCAATTCACTCAACAAAATATGACAGACATTAATGACTAAGAAATTACACTCTACTGTGTGACAGCAAAAAGCTCACTCTGTACTGGGAAACACCATCTGGCTGTGAACAGAAGTTATAGTGCAACATATAAAAATCAATAGACTCAATTCACCTATGCCCTACAGCATACCTTCATGATTTTCTATAGTTATCTTTCTACCCAGCCTTTCTTTATGGCTGTCTTTGATCATATCTTTCTCTTTTCACCTACTATATAATGTAACCAGTATTTGCTTAGCAGTTTATCAGAGATGGCCAGTTTAAATCTGAAGGCTTTCTTCCACAGCAAAAGATCCTAACAGAACTCATCTAATGTCTACGCTGACAAACTACAAGTAACCTTTATGGGTATTAGGTCAGGTCCCAGATCAGCAGAGCTGTCTAGAAAGAACTGCTAAATTGCAGCCAGCAGTCTGGAATGCACTGACTTAAAAAAAAAAAAAAAAAAAAAAAAAAAAAGTTTTTTTTCCTGCTTTGAAGCACTACTATAAAAACTGCTGTCTCTCCATCTATAGCCTCTAACACTGATTTTGTGACAGTTCAGATCTCCTTGAACGTATAGTGTCTTTTTTAAAAGATGTACTGGAAGCAGAATAAAATGCCAATTTCATCTATTTAGCTAGAAATAAAACAAAACTCCAAATACAGCTTTTTAACAAAAAAAAATCACAAAATTTTGAAACATTTTTTCCCTATGAAACAGGAAACACCAGCCAGAGACACATCATGAGTTTACAGCTTTGAAGCAAAAATAGTCTTTTAGCTCATCTCCACCAATTATTTTATAAGGAATTTCACTGAATCAAGATGAAAAGAAATATAAACACAGAGAAAAAATAATGGATATTTTGATACTTTACATTAGAAGATCATAAGAAATTAGTAAACATAGCTGACACTTCAACAAACAATTATTCCATAACTTCTTTACCGCATCTCCTAAAACAATGGATACAGGATATTTTAAAAATTGGGTGTTTCTTTTTAAAAGTGCTCTGTCAATCAGAGCACAGACTTGGTTCATACATAACATAAAATTCATATAATCAAATCGATTACTGTTGGAATTTTTTTTTGTGAATAAATGTTTGCAAGTCTAAATTTCCTTTAACTAAAAGTTAATTTGCCCTGTTTCCCCTTGATTTTGTATTTTCCATTGTGCAGTGCAAGTCGTTAACTGTTCAAACTCTGATCAGTGGCACTGACTAGTATTAGCACAAATCAGGGAACAACTCATATTTAATACCTTATTTAATACCTTTTAATCAGTAACAGGGACATAAAATAAAGCTAGAGTCTAGAGTGGAGGGATTGGCTACCTTAGCTAACCCTATAGACACTGAAGAACCAAAAAACAAAGGCAGAGGAATCCCCTCAATATTTCTAGATAAGCTGTAGAATTCAATGTTCAGGAATGTTGTGCTATGTATGGGCTCCAGGGACGGCAGGGAAGAGATGTCACAGGAAAGACATCAGTTTTGTGACAGTGAACACACAGATACTACATCTGGCTCAGAAACTCCCTGATTTACAGATAATTGAAGGTTGAATTAAACTCCAAGAAGTAAGGCTGGCCCTTTTCCAATACTGTTCTACATATATGTAGCTGAGAACACTCTAGGAGTCAATAGATGAGCATGATGGACCTTTGTTTTGATTCATCATGAAAATCTGCTAACAAATAATCCTTGAACAGTTGTGTAACCTATTTGGTTATTTAACTATCAAAAAATATTTAAACAATCTGATTAGATTAGCAAGAAGAATTCTTGGAAACTGCTGACATTTTTGCTTCCTCAATAAGAAGGATTTATCTACCAATAAAGCACTAGGTTTTTTGTCTCAAAACCTAATAATAAAATATTTGATATTTAAAAAATTTAGTCTGCTCTTCTGCTTATACACCAATATCACCTTAATTTCAATGTAGAGAATAATTTTTTATTAACAATGGAGACATCCGATATTTCTTTTTGACAATTTCACACCTTAACAAAGACAATGATGCCAATGCTGAATAAAAAAGGCCTAGACATATACGTAGACCTACCCATACATAGTAAACATTATACAGTTTCAGCAATTCTTTTCAGTTTTTCCACATCTGTCCATTATTTATATTTTACTTTTTCTCAGATTAATTATTCCATTTGAAAATTACATATATACAGGAAAACAATCTCAATTATTGCAACAATGAAAATAGATTGAGGATTCTCAATCTTTTAAAAATTTCAGGCAATGAAATGTAGAGGTTTGTTACATTGATTTTTCTTTTTATCTTTCTTTTGCTAGCACTTCAGTTAACTTCAGTTGCAAGTTAAGCAAATGTTTTACAGGAAATCAGTCTATCTAACTGCAATAACTTAAATTTAAGTTTCTTCCTTCAAGTGCACATAATTTTTATCCTGTGGTCTTCAGAAATATGTACAACACATCACTTGTAGTCCAGTAAGAATTATTTCTGTCTTTATCAGTGGGATGGGCTTGTGCTGATCCCTGGGAGAGGTGGCTCAGGCTGACCTGGCCTGGGCTGGCTGTCACAGGTTTAGCCACTAAACTGCCCCGGGGCCAGCAGCTGCTGCCTCCCCTGCTGCAGCTCCAGCCCTGCAGCTTGTACCCCTCCCGCAATCACTGCCTGAAAAACCATCCCCTCTTGTGGACCTGGAGCTGAGGGCTGAGGGATGGAGGCATGAGAGTAGCCCAGATAAAAGGGTCATCCTGGGAAGGACTGTTTTGTGCAATAGTTTCTTCTGTTTTCTTACTGAGGCTTTCCTGTGCCACACATGATACTCCCTCCTCTGCGGTCTGTGCTGTACAATTCACTATCCAAATTAGTCAGCACTCGACGTGACTAGCTCAGTGATTTTTCTGCTGACATAATGGAAATAGAAAAGAGTAGTTTCAATATATTTATATTGAAATAGAAAGCCTTGGCTTTGACAGGAATAATTGTGCCACTTTGTGTTTAGTTCATAGAAAGATCTTCAAAGAATGATGAACAGCCAAATAAGTGACCTCATGACAATCCCCTTAATTAGAATAAATTAGGAGAAAATATTGTTTTAGCAGATGAAAATCACTAGAGTTGTCTCTAACAAGACACTTAATTATATACATCAAGGGAAATTTCTTAAGGGACATATTTTTTCTTCATCTATGTAACTCATTTAACATATTTCCATCTTTGTAAATGTGACTGGGGAGATACATCAAACTAGATAAATTAGATCTAATTTCATCACGTATATAAACTTTGTGAAAGTTCCAACCAATTAAGAAAGATTAAATCCCAAAGCTGATTTTGACTTTAATAAGAATTACATTTTTTACTTGTGATGAGTGACTAAATTCAGGTGTAATATCTTAATGACATACTGAAATAAAAAACTGCCATTGTTTTACAGTTCAACCAGATGTTTAGAGCTAAGAATAGTAATACAAATTTGAAAAACAAAACAAAATGTGACCGAGAAGCATGAAAGAACCTCATTTCATCATTAGGATTTTTCCCTTTAAATCACACGACTAAAAATTTTAGTTTAAGAGATAAAGCAGACTGGAAACTGTGTCTAATATATACATATATATTTTGTTTAAAAAAAAGACATTGCAGAACAAATAGTAGAAGAACTGAATCTACCCTTGGGACTATATGAATTACCTGTCTAAACACATGGAGATAGACACATTGTCACGTGTACATGTACTTACACACACAGGAATATACAGAATATAAATAATCTTACACATTACACTAAAAAATAGAAAATATGAATCCTTACCTATATCACTGTTAGTATGTATTGCAATATTTCATGATAGCCCCTCCTACTATTATCTGAGACAACAAACTGCAAACAGAAACTGACAAAAAAAGATGACTACCAGAAACACTTTAGCTTCTACATATTAGTCCTGAGGGGTATCAAATGCTGGTGAAAAAATCTTGAAGACTGAAAGGATTAATGCTCACGATTTTATTATAATTCAGTTTAAATAGGAGTATCGGATCATGATACTGTCTTTTAATTTAGATCAGAACAACTCAGAAAAAAAACTGGAGACCTGCTTTCATAGTAGTTTCAGAGTCACATATGTTTAAAGCAGTTTTACAAAGCTAGTTTATCCTTTGTCCAATGTAGAGAACATACCATAAACTGTGCTTTTGATTCAGATTTAAAGTATCAAGCTTAAAAAGTCACCAAAGTAAGAAAAAATGTTATACGAGGTATTGTTTCTAAAAAGATTATATCTTGAAGATATTTTTTATGACTGAAGGCCTTTCCCTCCCTGTCCTGAACTAAGTAATCAGCTAGAACTTTCAATAGAAAAGCTGAAAAAATAAAGATAGAAGCTAGATTTTTTTAAAAAGTGATTTCATTTGGTATATTGCCTTTTATTTTTTTTTTTTTATCAGTTTCCAATCTATTAAGTTCTTATGGTTAGAAGTATTTGGATGTTCTCCCAGCTTGGTGACATAATTTTAAATTTTCTTTCTTTTTAATTTGTTTCACATTTACATTACGCCCTGATGAGTACATTCCATCTGCTTACCCGGCAACTGACAAATAGTTGCAAATGAATGATGTCAAGCTGTGAGGAACCTCTTTCTATTGAGTTCAAAACTCATATGAACTCAATGTTGAAGTTCCTGACATTTTTGAGGGTCTGTAATGCCATTGGTGAACTACATAATGAGGCACATTTGGAAATGTGTAATAAGATGTCCTTGTAAGAAGATTATAATTTTTATGTTACCATTGCATTTTTTTTCCACAAAACTATATAAAACTTTAAGCTATTTCTATATCTTCTATTTATATAATACCCCTTGGTAGGTAAAGCTACGTAGGTCTTCCAGCTAATGGATTGACCACTGACAAATCAACGTCGTGTCTTCTCATTAGGAAAAGTGAAATCAAGTGATACAGAGTATTTTCTTTATATCTTGTTTTCAAATTTCAAATACAGATAATCATTTATGACTCAGATAATAGATGCTAATTTTTTTCAGAAACCAGATAAAAACAAGAGGACTTTTATCCTCTTGATGATATGTATATTGATTAAGTTGTTATGGGACACATTGGCACTCAAATTCTGGAATAGGTAAATATGACATAAGACCTTTTTAGAGAAACCACACTATTTTGTAGCAATTAAAGATATAAAAGGAACAGTAGACTGTCTCAAATACCTTCAAAAAGTTATGTTTAGATTACCGAATCCTGATTTTGGTCAACACAGCTAATTGCAGTAAATTAGAACTGTGGTGTCATAGTTGCAATGATGGACACCACAGGTTAGTTACATTAATATTGTTTCATAAAGAGCAACAAATGTCCCAACTGTATCTACAAACTGCAATTCATTTTTCATGCTAGCAGCTTATATATATATATATATATATATATATATATATATATATATATATATATATAAGATATTTAGACTGCTAATGGCTTTTTCTAGCCATGGTGATTGAAAAGATTCTAGCCAAAGCAAATTCTCCTTACAATGAAAATATTAAGGCTGAAGGAATACAACCAAGGTGCCCTCTATATCTGAGTTTCTCCAATTACTTTATTGACTACATTGCCATTAACCATGATTTGATTTTAAATACTTTGCCCCCATACACATACCTCAGCTGAGATATCAATCTTGAACTGAAACCAAGCACAGAAAAAAATGTAGTGAAAAATAAGAAAAAGAACACAATATCTACTAGTCACCTTGAATAATTACTCTATTTTCAAATGTTCTAATCTGAACAGCCTCAGGGTTTTCATACGATCACTCATCCCAAAACAGCTATGATCTTCGTTTTCCTCAGATGCACTGGGGAACTCTTTTAGACTCATCTCTCTTCTATTGGAACTATTATCCAGGAAATCTCTGCAACTATAAAACTGAGAAATGTTCTTGGGCCTATGACAGAAAACATCAAGTGAGAAAAATTTTACACTATGATACAAGTATTCTAGACATGAATACTTAAAAAAAAATTGGGCTTCTAGTCACATTATGGTATCTGAATCAAAACCATTTTAATCAGTTATGCTTCTCAGAGCTTTCTTCTGAAATACAAAAGAACATATTTATCTTATTGAATTATCACTGCAAATATAAATGAGCTCCACAGTTGTATTCCCTTTTTCTCCTGATAAAAGCAACTCATTTAACACAACTATCTTATTAATGCAATTTGCGTATTTAAACGTTCTGCATTTTGTTTTCAAACTACATTTCTGAAATCTGAAGCCTTCTCTAAGAGTTTCATAAATTTGCTTATCGAGCAGGTTATCTTTGTACTTTATCTCTGGAAAACCTACAGTGTGTTTCCAGTCAATTATGAAGTTTACTAACATTGTCTCAAATTTTGTGTTCGTGTTTATAAATCTCATGAAACCGAAACCCCTTAAAATAGATTTTGACCATCCATGAGTTGAGGAATTGTCTCAGAAAATTTTGCTTGACAAAGGCAGAAGTGTTTGTTAGTATCGTAGTCTGTTCCATTCACTCTAGAATTCCTTCAATTTCATATAAACAAGTCTGTATGAAAATGTAATTCTAGAATTTAATTTTCTTTATTCTTAAAGAAAAAGGACACAAAATCCCATGAGGCTATGAGATGCTAATTGCTGGTACATTTACTGCTCTCAAAGCACAGTGGCAAAAGGAAGGGACTGTATGAAAGAAGACAAGATAGGTGACTTTATTATGAACGATTTTTAACTACATTGAAACACTGAATTTAAAAACTATTAAAAATGTTGCTTTGTTTAATTTCAAAAGAACTTCTTTGCAAAGGAGGCATTCCTTATTCCACATTTCTTATTTGTCCCAAGAGAACATAAAGTAATGCAATGATAACTGTAATTTTCACAATTTATTTTGTGTTGTCAAATCACCTTACATACATGCTATATATTTAACTCAAACATTAAAACATTCAATCATTACAAAAAAGAAGAATGAGATTCTTTCATAAAATCCTCACAGGCCAAGTCAAGAATTATTGCTCAGATGGATGGACAGTGGGATGGACTGGGAACTGGTTGATGTCATGGAGTCTTCCTCACTGGAGATATTAAAGAACCATCTGGATATAATCCTGTGCCATGTGCTCTAGAATGACCCTGCTTGAGCAGGGAGGTTGGAGACCTTGACTCACTGTGGTCCCTTCCAACCTGATCCATCCTCTGATTCTCTGATTCTGTGATACAGGAAAAGAAACAAAGCATAATTCAACTAAGTGCTTTGGAACTGAGAATACAGATTCACATCTGTAAGATTACTTTCTTCTCTACGAGGTAGGAATAATTAATAAGTTAGTCATTTATTTGAAATACTCATACATCCAAATAGATAAAGACATCCTGTTTAGAGATTTATTCCTCATAAGACTTGAATTACATTCTCTTTTCCACCATCTTGGAATTTAAAAATATCAGTTACAGTTGCTACCATTTATTATCTGAACATTAAAATAATTATTTAAAATAATAGAAATTTTAAAAGTAATAAATTTTAAAGTGTCTTATAATTTATCTTCCTGTAGGATACATAATTTTTGCAAAGCCCAGTTCATGTTTTGTACCCCTGATATATCCTCTGTTGAACTTCTCCATAATATTTCAAGTGCTGTAATAAAGAAAAAAATTGCTGTTAACAGACTGGAACACGATACTCTGATTCTTATCAAAGAGCTCTATAATCTTACCTGAGAAGCATTCTGCTGCCATTTTGTTTCATTGCCTTGGTTTTCCTCCTCCACAGTTTTCAAGTTTAATAGAAGTCACCTCAAAAAAATTCACAATAGTATAACAACTGACTCACATAAGAATACTAGCCCAGGACTCAGTGTTGATTTGAAGATATAGCATTCTAATATAATTTGCTTTATTTTTAATGCCTTTTTTTTTTTAGTTTCACACAGTGCATATCTAATATCATATTAATATTTATCAGTGTTACAAATATGCTGACATTGTAAAATCTCCTACATTCTGCCTGTAGTGCAAGGTAAAATAAAGAGATGCTTCTGCAAAATTGTCATTGCCAAAACAGGCACAAACAGGGATTCTTCACAGAATAATTTGGATTGGAGGGTCCGTTAAAGGTCATCTCACTCTAATCCCCCATCATGGACAAGGATCTCTCCCACTGGTTTCTCAATGCCCCATGCAACCTGACCTTGAACATATTTCAGAGAAGATTTTCTTCCCAGTATCTAGTCTAAATCTACCCTCTTTCAGTCTGAAGCCATTACCCCTTGTTCTACATGTGCTAATGTCCCTCTCCATCTTTTTTGTCAGTTTTCTCAGTTACCGGAAGGCTGCTATAAGGTCTTCCTGAAACCTCTTCTCCACACTGAACAGCACCAACTGTCTCAGCCTGTATTCATGGAAGAGGTGCACCAGCTCTCTGATCTTGTTTGTGGCCTCCTCTGGACATGCTCCAACTGGTTCTGTCTGTCCTTCTTCTGTTGGGAACCTCATGAGAGCGGAATATAGGGGCAGAATCACTTCCCTCAACCTGCTGGACAAGCTGCTCTTAATCCACCCCAAGTTCAAGGCTGCAAGTGCACATTGCCAGCTCATGTTGAGTTTTCATTCACCAACACCCCCAAGTCCTTCTCCTAAGGGCTGCTTTTAGTCTTTTCTCTGCACAGTCTGTATTTCTACTTGCCTTGTTTAACTTCCTGAGATATGCACAGGACAACCTTTCAATCCTGCCAATGTCCCTCCAGGTATCATCCCTTCCCTCCAGCATGTTAACTGCACCACACTGCTTGGTGTTGTCTTGCAAACTTGCTGAACATGCACTCAAGTGTCACCAACAATGTTTATTTGTGCCAATCGCAATACTGACCCCTGAGAAATGTCACTCATCACTAGTTCTCCACTTGGACATTGAGGCATTGACTGCAATTCTTTGAATGAAAGCGTTCCAGCTAATTCCAAGCTAGTAATGGAATTGAAAAGTTCAAAAATTGCAAACTCTTTCTGGGTGACCACATATTATCTTAATTTTTTTATACTGTACATCAGCAGTTGATGGACAGTCCTTTTTCATTTTACTTGCTGTTTGTTGTCTGGATCACTGTTTCTATCTATTTCATATGATTTAGCAGCTTTAGTGAGTTCACAATACGTTCCTTGCATTAATTAGATTTTAAAAAGCAGAAAATTGAGTGAGTAGATTAAACTCCAGCAAATATGTCTTCCATCTACTATTATTTTAGTCATATTATTTTTAGTACTTATATCATGCCTCCCAGGCCAAAGATTCATGCAGACACAGTACATATAGCTGTGATGGTAAGCTGTGATTTATAACTTATCCATTAATACAGCGAACAAAAACTGTCATGTATTCCAGGGGTATAACTGTGATAATGAGCACCATTGGCACACTATAAAGCTTTCTGTCTGCCTGTATTCCTATTTAAGTATACATCATGCGACATATGGGAAGCATATGTGGGTTTACAGTAATTTCTGTCAAAACATGACATTAAGGTCCCAAGTATTTTATCACTGTTTGTTTGGTTTCTTAATACAAGACACTTTTAAACAACACTATCAGGTACTTTTGGCTATGCAGTAGATTCTACGAATTTCTCAGAAAAGAAGCTTGAATAAATGATATTTATATTAGTGGTGAATTTACACTGAATGGTTTGTTATTTGTAATGGAATTTTCATTTGGAGGAGGAAGCAAAAGTTCCTCCTATTTTTCAGCAGAAAATAATCAAATAACAAAAGAAATTATATTGAGAATTTTGGTTTTTTTCAACCCTTTTACTGCAAATCCCTCAAAAAATTAAAAGAATAACAAATTTTAAGAAGCTATTGTTATTCACCGTCAATTTAATTTTCATCTTCCACACAATTAAACTTCCAAGGACATGTGGACAATATCTTTTTGATACAATTCCGCTCCATTATTCCCAGAAAGAGTTGGGGAAAACTAGTCTTTCAGAGATACGGCATAGTTTAGTGGGACTTTTCCTTTTGATACCTTTTTACTCATTATTACTCTGTAATTTCACATAGATTGGCAAGTTTCATTTAACAAGTGGTAATTTTCATATTTAACTTAATGGACTAGAAGATCTATGGCTATTTTTTTTTTCTGCTTATTGTGAGCTCAATGAAAAAATAAAATATACTCTACATTTAACATACAATTCTATACGTGGGACTCTGAATGTTAATTTTACTCTCCAATCCTTGAAGAATGATTAAAAATATTACATGAACTGTCTCATCTATTCATACAGAATATATTAATTCAGAAGGGCATCTTTATCCACAAGAATGAGGAGAAAGTTATAAGGAGTAGTTAGCATGGATTCACTACAGGTCAGTCTTTGTTGCGGTGTACATGTTGGGTTTTCAATAATTCTATATGTTTTGTTATTTGTTTATAATCGTTTGTTCTGACTCCTCCATCCCCAAATCCCCCGGTGGTCTTTCCCTGGTGGTAGACCTTGTCAATCACCTTGTAAAGATCTGGAAGATTCTAGTGAAAGTGCCCTGTGATTCAGCAAGGTACTCAGGTACCACCTTTCTTCATTGTTCTGTTAAGTTTCCCTGTTCTGGGTCACACCTCCCCCTTCTTCGGTTGGTTTTAGGTTCTCCCCTGCTCGGGGTACACCCCTGGGTACTTAGTGTGAGAGCAGAGGGCCAGAGCTCACTCTTGCACGTGGGCAGCTCCCTGGATGGAATAAAGCCTAGTGAAACCCACATGAAGAGTCCACTCTTTTCTTCCATGCCGTAGACCGCGCTCCAGCCTGAGGTTCAAGCCCACCAAAGCTTTCTTATATGTTGGTCAGAGAGCAAGCTAGCTGGTAAAGCAGCTCAGGACACTAACAAATCCTGTTTAACCAACCTGATCACTAAGGGACAGGACACAGCATGGTGGTGTCCATCACTGATTGAGCTGAGCATTGAAAAGGTAAGATTGCTGATATATATATTGCTGTAGTTTTCAAAGAAAGAAAATAATAAAAAGAGACACTTGCTTTACTTTTATCAATTACACTGTAGTTTAAGAGTTCAGAAGGAAGGTACATTTCCAGAAGAGACTGATAAAACCTTCCAAAGTCATTAAATAAATATCAAAGTACCATTGAAAGTTGTTCCTTGCTAAAAATTCAGGAGGGACTTAAACCTACAGCTGTTCATAGAAAAAGATTAAAGCATAAAGCAAGAAGTAGAACATCTATAGAGATGGATATGAAACTACTCCAGAGAACAGTTTTTAAGGAGATTTGTCCATTTTTCCTTTTATTTCTCCTCTTGCTTTTAGAAAGCAAGTAGAAAAATTCTACAAAAAAAAATTTTGTATTATAAATTATTTTTGAAATAGATTTGTTTACTTAACTTCTTCTAGATGTCTATTGCAATCACTGCTTTTCTGAAGTGTCAGTCTCAGGCAATATGGAGGTAATAGGCAATGTAAGTCTATATAATGTAAGTCACTATACAGATCCATATCATTGACTCATACTGGGTAGGCTATTAATTAAAGTTTCCTGAAATGAAGGGATTTCCATAAATAGTGGGAATTTCAGAAGAGGATGAAAGTTCTTGAAATTAATTTAGTTAAACCAAGAGCATGAACTCAAATCACTGTCATGTGAATTCTTTGTGAGGCACATTGAAGACAGAGGCTTACATTATTGTCAAGTTCAAAGCGGTCTGAAAGACAGAAGTTTCACAAATCAGAACAGTTTAGGGCTTTACTGTTGACTTTAATAACAAATGCCATCTGAAAAATGAATATGTTCATCCTGATACTGCTCTGTGTGCTATGAAGACACAAAAATAACATTGCTTCAGTATTTAGAGATTGTACAGATTGTATTAAATTTTAAAAGTTACAGAGTGGAGAAATTCCTTGATGTCAAAACACACTTAACTGGAAAATCCAACCTGAGTCCTGAAGTTTCCAGAATAAAAACTGCAGTTAAATTTCCCAGTTCTAGAGATTTATTGAAAAATATAAATAATTTTAACTACTAAAAAACAGTGTTTAGTTTATTGACTAAAAAAGGCTTTTGTTACTGGAGGAATCTAATACTTGCATCTTAAATTTCAAGTGCAATGTCATATTGGGAATGTTATCTTGCCAAATTGGTGGGTTGTCATTTGGTAATACTACAGGTGTATACACCTACTCTGACGCAGAAGCAGTCACAAAGGCAAAGAGAAACTTTGAGAACAGCAGATGGAGCATTGATCAGCACTTGAATGAAAGTCTGGTTGTCATCGATTTCCAAGTCAGTCTACAAAACCACCATCAAAAAGGAATAGGACAAAATATATGGTTCTTTCTTCCATATGATGACATATCTGTTTCTCTGAAATAGCAGTTGTACAGAAAACAGTACAGTGAAGGTCGTTTCCATGAAAGCTACCATGAGGAGAAAGACAACAAATTTTCCAAACCCTGAGAAGGCATATCACTATTATATTTACAATCTCAATTGATGTCTAAAATGAATACACCTATTGAATTCTAAAATCTTTTTAAAAATAACAAAATCCTTAGGTAGAAATAATGTGCTTTCAACAAAGACATCTTAATGCATTTAATATTTGGTCTTTTTTGAGTTTCGCAATGATTAGAACTGAAGATTTCTAAAACATATCTAATGCATGATGACAAAATCAGACTTTGCTGAAAGTCCCCTTTAACCTTCAAGATTTATGAAAAAGAAATTTAGATTGCCCAATTTTACAAATCCATTTATTCCACAGACTAGATTTTTATGGCTTTTTTATGTATATCAAACTACATAGAGCTAGGTGTTTTTCTAAATAGCAGCTTATTGTTTCCTTTCCCATGAAAGACTATTTACTCTTTATATTTGTGGGATTTTTTGTGCTCTGCTTTAAAAAAAATAATGTAATTTCTTGAAAACACCATGTCAATAAATTTGAGAATTCTAGATTTTTCTTCAAGAATTATGACAGAAAAAAACTAATTAAGTTAACCCATGGTTCTTCATTAAACAGTGCCTACAGTTTACAACCCATCCAGTTTCCAAATAGTTCATTTTCTTTTTTTTTTTTTTTCTTTTTGGTGTTAGGCTACCTGACATATCTACAGATATTTGCCACCTCCAAATTTCTGGTGTAAACAAACAATTTGAAATGTCAACTACTGTATTACAAAGCCGATCAGCAGTTGCACATGTAGACTATTTCACCAGTTACTGTATACACAACTAGGATATTCTTATGGAATATATGGAATACTGGAACATTGAAACAGAGGATTATGAATCACATTTTAAAGAGTCAATTAAATGAATTGTAATTTTATAGTTAATTTTACTCTTTAATATTTTGAAGTATATTGATGATTTACACAGAAAATCTAATATCCCAAATCAGTTCTCTATGCAAATTTTAAAGGCAGATAGTATGGCTTAATATGATGATCCAGGTGACATATTATCTCAAGAAGAACAAGCTCAATACCTGCACTAGATTTTATTCAGGCTTAACACACTTAAAACTAAGAGGACAATCAAAGAAACAAAATTAACCTATAATCTATTCCTCTCTGGTACATAGGAACACAATTTTCACATATAAGCTTGTCTTTGTTCCCTAATTTTCTGCCAGAGGTCATGCCCAAGATGCTGTCATTTGAGAAAAGCATCTCAGAACCCAATCCATTACTACTAAGATTCTTAAAGTTTTGTAACTTAGCCAGCAGTACACTTTTCCTAACTTTTGGTTCCTTTAGTGTGTTCTTAGTGTTAGTATGCCTATCACTGTGCTACTGTGTTAGTATGCCTAACACACCCCAAAAAATATTTAATACAATTATCATGATCAATTGCTTCTAAACTAATGAATACTTGGAGCTGTGTAAGAGGATAAAGGCTGCTAGTCTGCAGGCTGTGAGAATAAAAAAAAAAATCAAAGAGAGTAGAAATTTTCATCACTAATTTGTAAATTACTATCATTGGGCTGATGAATTCTCCATCTTTCATGTCACACTGCTGTCGAAATTATAATGCAAGTATCATAAGATTAGGGAAAGTAATTAAAAGAATGCAAATTCTATCAGTAGAATTCTCGGCCATGATAAGAGGGCTCTGGTTTCTATTGTTTAAATTGCTTACATATTTGTATTATTCAGTCAACAAACAAAAAGTACAAATTATTAGAGACCTGAGTCACATACTTGAATATTGTGTGTTGTAGCCATTGACAGTATTAATTTTTGTCTCAGCTTCCATCTTGCTCATTTCCTTCTGCACAGAGCAACAGATCCATGGAGCAGCTGAGCCTTTCGTCATGAAAGCTATAGTTCTGAATACTCTCAGGTCAAACCTGGATTCCTGACTTGCTGTACTAACAAATAGGTTTTGTTCAAAAAGGGTGAGGAGCCTTCAATTAGATGTTTGCATCTAATTCTGTAAGCACTTCTAGATATGTTTCTATCCTTTAGTGACAGTGCTACTAAGCAAAAAAAGCAGGTCTTGGACAGAACTGAAACCTTGTGCTCCAAAGTGTAATCCAAAAACAACCCAGTACATCTAGAGATACTAGATACTTCTCTGGTTTTTTTTGGTTTTGTTTTTTTTTTTTTTTTTTTTTTTTTTTTCCAAAGGAATGGGACTGGTGTAATTTGATTTAACTGTCTAATATCTGCACATTTCTTTGAAGACAGGTATCTAAGACTCTAAAGGAAATGTACACTATTTTTGTTTAAGACTGCTTGCCTAAATTTTGGACGAAGTTAGATTAAAAGGCTTCTATTTTATCAGATTCCTAATTTATGTACTTTCTATTGCATTTATTGCACACTTTAGGCCATTCAAATTTATTGCAGTCTAGCACTTACCTTACAACTACTCGTGGTTGAGGTTGCAGTACAGAGGGCTTTGAAGAGACCTATTTGGTGTGGAAAGCATGTCTAAAGAAAGTCAAAACATGCATTTTCTTACAGTGGAAACTGCTTTTTAGAAAACAGCACATGCAGAAGAAAAGCTGTGACCACTGTTGTGCACTATTTTAAACAAAGCACATTAGTGACTAACTCATCCAGTTCAGAAAGAGATTTAGATCTAACTCCCTCCTTGGCCTGAAGGGGAGATTTAGAGTGCCAAAAAGAAAATGTTTTTACCCTGGAGGCAGAATAATGTCCTGTACTAGTTTCTGGAGTATAAGAACAGGATCAGAAAGTATGAGAAATGACAGTGAAGTGCTTGAGATACAGCTAAAAAATAACATTGCAGTAATACATATCACTTCAATGTCATCAATTTCTATGAGGTAACATAATTTTTCCCCAATCAAAAACCTGATGGTGGCATATCAATAACATTTTTTGACTTTTTTAGTGAAAATATAAAAATATGAGAAAAGTAATCCAACCTTATAGGTAATTAGGTAACGGTTTTTTTCTTTCTATTTGATTTTTCTGTTGGAAGCTTTCTATCAATCTCTCTGAAAGTAATATTGTTCATTAATTAAATAAATAAAATAGGTCAAAGGCTAGGTTTTGAGCCCTTACCAAAACTGTAACAATTCTTTTCATGGAGTTCAATTTTTTACTGAACTATCAAAAAAACCCAAACCAAACAAAAAAACAAAAAACAAACAAACAAACAAATAAACAACAACAACAACAAAGCCTCAAAACCCAAAAAACGAAAAAGCAAATGAACAACCCTGCCCTCAAAAAAAAAAACAAAAAAAAACCCCCAAAAAAACCAACAAACCAACCCCCCCAAAAGAAAGAAAAAAAAAAAAAAAAAAAAAAAAAAAAAAAAAAAAAAAAAAAAAAAACACAACAACAAAATAACTGACTGCCTGCAAAAATGACTGTAAGAAGCAAGTTTTCAACACTGATATTACACCCAGACTAAAACAGGTATATTTTTGACACAATGTAGCCATTGGGCCACAGCCAAATGGTTGCCCTTACAATAACCTATATGGACAATTTTGTATTAGTGTTTAAGCCTGTAATTTCTTCATTTTCCTCTTATTGCTATAGAGGTATCTATCATAATCATCAGTAATAATATGGCTTTGTAATACCTGTGCTAGGTGAGAATCAGAGAGCTAACTTTACTTGTTAATGAAGTACATATTTATCCTATCCAACAGCAGCACTTCCCTTCTTACTGTGGTGATGACTCCATAGTTGTGGAGATTTTTCTGAAACACTGCATTTTTTATGGTTAGCTCTTAATGCTGCATTTTGGCTTTGCAGTCCTTTCAGATGTAGAAGAAGCTATGTGACAAAAGAGTAAACAAAAGGCAAGAAATGTATCTTAGTCCCTCCAAAAAATCTTTCAGTCTGAGGCATACTTGAGTACAGCTTTATGGACTGAGATACAAATATAAACCATGAAGATTACATCAGAAATAAAAAAAAAAAATAAAAATAATAATTTTCAATAATACAACACATTTAAGGAAATTGAAGTATAGAATGATTGATTGCATTGAATACCTGGGTTTTGCTGGATGCAAAACAGCCATCCATGGAGCATGGCATATGTCTGCTAATTTCAAGTAGGTGATCACACTATTTTCCTTTAAAGTCTCTTAATTTATTAGTCTCACTTCTTTCCTTAAGAGACTCTGAAACTGTAACAGAAAGTGTTAGGGGAAAATGGTAGGAAATTCATGATGGAACTTACAATATTTAAAAGTTACCAATTGAGAAAATGTAAATATTTATTATAGGAAAATATACTGTGGTAAATTTTAGTGTATGAGAGTGAAATTTTACGTTGTAAAGTGCATTTTTTTTCAATTTTATCACTGAAAAATATCAGCAAATAAAATACTTGACTGTTTATAATCTTAATCAGTGCATTCACCATAAATTTAAAAAACAAAAACAAATAAAACTATGGAAAAGAACAGGAGAATAATCTAGCAAGATATTAGATGAAACTTACAGGTTCTTAATTATAGTCTCAGTGTATTTACAGATGTCTATTTCTGAGCATACACATTTATTAAGATAAAAGCACAAACAACATATGTACAGATTAGTCCTGCAGGAGCTTCACACAATAGGTGGGATATGATTTACCTTTTTTTCTCTATTAACAAATATGTAACCATTTTGAATTTATTTTCCACTGTAGCCAATAAGAGAAGTAAAAGTTATATTGTTGTACATTTAGTTCTAATAACTAATTGAATGAAAAAGACTTTCATCAATACTTTCTGGTTTTTAATAAACTGATAATCTCAAGAGTTTTTTTCATTGAGGTGGTAAAAGGATCAACAGGTGAAAGGCCACAAAATGGGTGAAGTTTCAGGGTGGATTTCTTGCTTTGAAAGAAAAGTGTCTGGTGCCTTTATAAGAGCTTTTCCTGTGAGAATTTCATATAGTATCTCCTTGTCTCCATTGAGTCAACTGCCTGTTTCCAGCCCCTGGTCACACTTCTCTCTTTGTTGTAATTCAATGAGGGTCTGCCAGGGAGCAGTACCCTTCTGTCACTAATGCCATTTTTTCTACACCTTGGAGAAAAAAAACAAAAAACTGTGTGTTAAAATTTTCTCTTTCCCTCCCACATAGACAGGGACAGAGACAGAGTTCAGTGTTACTGATAAAACGTTTTTATTGCTTTATTAGTTCAAGTAAGAGGAAAACTTAGGAATTGTCCATCATCATCCACTGCTTATTGTATGTATTGTCACAGGCAAGAAATACCTGAAATTTTAGTTCGCTTTGCTCATCTCATTTTACTTTTGATAACTTAAAAATGTTACTGCCTACTGTGATATGACCCAAGTTTCATGAAATAGGATCCTACCAGAATTCTGCTGTGAAAGATGTGCTGTACCTCTCAAAGCATATGAAATATTTGAAATCACAATACTTCTTTAGTTCGATTTAAATAAATGATCCTGGCTGATTAAGGGAAATCAGGAAAGTCCAGAGAAAAGGAAGGTGTTCCTTTAGAATCCAGAAGTCTGGATTCTAAAGGATGAAATTATGATATGATCCCAGTCAAGGAAGTGCTAGCTTTCAGACTATTTAGGGTGAGCAATTTTCTCTCTCATTAGGTGGCACTATGCCAAACAGTAGCTCTTTAGAAGATTATAATTACTCTGTCCCTAGTTGCAATATACATAAGGAAAAAAAATGCAAGAGGAAACTTTTAGGAAACTGCTCTGTAAGGTTCTATATAGTTTCTTTTTATTTTATGGTCTCTCTTAAATCTGTGCATAATTTGTAATGGTAAATTTAATTGTGTATCAGGAAGTTTAATCTTAATCAGGAAGTTTATTAGGCTGTGCATATATAACGTTTATTGTAATGGTTTGAAATACTTTTGAAAAAACAGGACTCTTTTCATAACAGAATGCAGACAGAACTTAAGCTATATTTTTGTTGCGCTTTTGTGATTCTGTCTAACTTCCTTTAGTACCTCAACAGAATATTCTTCCTGAAATACAAAATAAAATGAACAACCAATAATCTGTGATACATACATAACAGTTCTGTGGAATGGAAAAATTAAAAATCTGATGTTATCTGAAGATTTACTCACACAGTAAGAGAGAAAAATGTGTGCAGTGTATGGTTTTTTTTTTCTCTAGTTCCACACCAAATCATAGGCAACTAGAGAAAAGGAGATTCTAAAATCCAAACATCCCCCTTATAGACTGCTTCCTCTCCTCTGTATCACATGTTCTATACCCTAGGCTTCCATTCATTTTCTCACTCATTCATGAAGTATCTATATTCATACCAAATAAAGCTCCGATATAATGGACACAGATAAAGACTAAGAGTTGGAAACCAGTCTAAAATAATCCTCACACTATACTTCCCTTAGTAAGCATATGAAAATCTCCACTCCTACCTTAAGGCAATGCGCGGGGGTTGTCGTCTGTCCCAGAGGGGCCGACCCACCACACCGACAGTCCCAAGGTCGCCGGTAATCAGCAGCCCCTCACTACCCGCGATCAGGGTCCTTGCTGCAGAGTAGCCCGCACCAGAGCAAAGGAGTTAGAGGAATGAGAGGGGACTCTCGGGGAGGTGAACCAGAAGAACTTTATTCTCTGGCTCGGGTCCCAAGAGAGACCACGAGCAGGGATTGCAGCAACCTTTAAACATCAGGGGTGGGTGAAAACGCAACCAATGGGTGAACAGGGAGGAGTGTCTTTCACAACAACGACCAATGATGAGTAATGGGGTGAGGAATACATTATAACAGGACCAATTAGAACTACAGGATTAGAGAACTCTCTAGAAGAAGGGGTAGGGTACAAACTGATGGACAGGACTTGAATTATATAACTCAAATGATTGACAACTGAAACTTAGCAAGTAAACAACTATTATGGGATATCGGTTACTAGGGCAACAGGGTTTTGGCGGGAAGAGGTGAGGGGAGAAGAAGTCATTTTGGGAAAAGGGAATAAATACAGATTTCACAATTAAACACTGAACCAAACTTGGTGAAGCACCACCACAGCAATGCATTTCTCAGCCTTCATTCCCCCAGGAGACACACTTAATTCTCCAGAAAGCCATTTGGGGCACCTAGACTGAATTTCTCTTAACCCCTCCAGAGATCTAGGAAAATATCCAGAGACACTTTTTTCCCCTAATTTGGACACTTGGGTTAGTGTGTCTCAAAATCATAGAATAATTTAGAAAGAATTTCCAGAAGTTATTTAGTCTAAGACCTCAGTTTAAGGAGCATCAAATACATCAAGGTATTAAGAAGCTTGAGTTTAAAATCTGTCATCCTCAGGGATGGAGATTCCATCCCCAGCCTCTCCGGGAAATTGATGTGGTTTTTAATTATTTTAGTGGTGAAAAATTTTATCCTAATATCTGATTTATTTTTCCTAACATCAGTTTTTGTCACTGCAATATCCGTCTTCCAGAGCTTCTTGTGCATCACTACACATCTCCAAGAAGAGTCTCTCTCTCTTCTCTGCATAAAACTTCATTAATATTTTTCCTAAGCCTGATCTTCTTAACACTGCACACTCACGTATCTCAGCATCTTAAACATTTTGTGCTCCATATTCCTAATTATTATGATGATTCTCTGACATATTCATTCCAGAACATCACTGTATTTCTTGTACAAGGGAATAAAAACTGGACACAGTACTGCAAAAGCAGACTCACAGCCACCAAATAGCAGGGAATAATTTTCTTGACTTGCAGGAAACACTGCTCCTGCAAAGATATTTTCTGCACTCCATGACTTGCTGGTTCCTTTTCACATCAGTACATAGTCTCTGTTGTCCTTAGATGATACAAACATACTTTTAAAGGAACTCTAGAAAACAACTGGAAGGTAAAATATGAGGATATGGTGTGGCAAGTCTTGCTATCTGCAGTGACTTACACCTATCACACAGAAGGTGAGAATATGTAATCTCAGTTATACCTTCTGGCATTAAAAATTGATACAATATAATGGTATTAGTATCTCCAGTATGTTGAGGTTTTTTATTTAATCTCTAAACTGCTTCTATGAACTATAGTGTCTCAAAATCTTTTATTTCATTAGAGTGCACAACACCACCTTGCTTTGGTATATGTCTCCAGTTATTCAAGAAAAGTGCTTGAATACAGGCCATTTCTGTGGCAAACGTAAGGTTTGTTGGCTGTCATGTTCCCATTAAGAGAGAAAGTACTTAAGTAGAATTTTTCAATAAAAAACAATTATGGCGTAGTGACTATAGTGTAAATATTTAACAGTCCAGAATATTTCATTTTTTCAAAGATTTCAATGTTTCTACAAAGTAATTTTTTTAAGATAAGTGAGAGGGAATCTATACTTTAAGAAAAACAAAATACCCAGAACAGTTTATCTTCAAACAACTTGTGTCCTATGAGTTTTGCTTTTGTATATATATTATAGAGAAATTCTGATATAGTGATAAACTCATGGAGTAAATTATCATAGTTTTTCCATCAAGTACAAAGAAATAACAGAAATAAATACTAATGTGGCAATTTTTTTTATCTTTGTCTCTCAATTTTTTTTCTCATCTGTCTTTTCTATAAGAAAAATTCAGAGTACAAGAAAGGATAGTGATGTGCTGTCAATATTTTTGAAATTTTTTGTTGCTATGAAAATTTTATGAAATTTTGAAAATTTTATGTTGCAATTGTGATCTATCTCAATGGTGTATTAATTTTCAAATAAAATGAGTAAAAATTAGAAAGTGTTTTCCCTTGGAAATAAGATTTTTTTCCCCAATAACTCTTGGAAAAGAATTTAACTACAGCACTTAGTTTGAATATGTCTTTGTTGGGTTTTTTGTTTGGTTTTTTGGGTTTTGTTTTTGGTTTTTTGTTGCTGTCATTTTATGGTAACAAATTTCTATCTGTTTGCACTTCTGGGTTTTTAAGAAGAAACTGTAGCCTTCCATGCCTTTGAAAGGTATGTCTTATATAACTAATGTTGAAAGGAATAAATAGAGCTGTAATAAAACGCATTCTAATTTTAAATCTCTTTTACTTGAGTCCCTTTGTATGCTCTCTTCCTATTTATTTCAAGACTACTTGTTCTGAAAAAAGTGGGACATCACTTGTCTTCTGCTGAAGATGTTATCTGTACTTCATGTTACCTATAATCATCAAACCATATTATAAAGATATCTGCAAGCATACTTACCTCAGTGTAGCCGAGACCCATTTTTGTGTTCCTTGAAGGTAATCTGATTTGACATTTTTTCCACAGTTAAAGATTCCCAGTAAAGTACCATGCAGCACTAGTATGTCAGAAAAAAAAAAAATACAAACACCTGACATCTAACTGTCTTGATCACTTGCTGTTGAAAGTAAAGCTTCCAGATTAAGTCAGATGTAGCTGATCTATCAAGCTCTGAAGATCTGGGACATTTTCATAGAGAACGACTAAACTCTTGATGTCTTTGCTTTGACTGCCTTCTTCCTCTCCCTATTTTTTCACAGGGTCTTAACAGAAGAGAGAAAAGGGTCAGGCAGGATAAAATAAAAAACAATTCAGTGGAGCAGTACCCTGCCATGCCACAGGCTCTCTTCCCAGAGCAGCAGGTTTTCCATCCACTATGCCAACATGGCCAGAAGAGACAATTAAACCTTTTATGCTTGATAGGTCAGCAGACTGGCTGGTTCTTTTACAATTTCTATGGGAAACAACACTAACTTGGAAAGAAAACAAGTCTCCTGTCATAAAAATCTCATTCACTATTGTTCTTCTTCAATTAAAGAAATATTAGTCAAATCAAAACATTCCTACAGCATGAAGTATACAGAGATTGCATTAACTTCAAAATATTTTATTGATGACTTAAGCAGTGTGTGGACAACTGATTGTCTGTTAACTCTTCATGAGTCCTCAATGGTGTCTACTGCATGGCTTAAAAAGAAGCACTTAATGTAATTTTTGAAATAACACAGTTTTCAAAATGTAATTCATTGTGGAAATAAACTGTAGCCCATACTGTAACGTAAGACTTTGAATCTGATCATCTCAGAACCATTTTATAGTGTAATAAAATATTAAAGAGCTATTGGATGTAAGTTAGGATGTAGAAGGATCTTACTTACGCATAGAACACATTGAGACAGTTTTCAAGTCAAGACAGAGCTGAATCTTGCAAAGATTGGCCGTCATCTTCAGTACCTTATCTATATATTGAGGAAATATTGTTTAGAACTCCATACAGAAATGGTATTGATTAAGTTTCAACTTCACTTGAAAGTTTTTGAAATAATACTTCATTCCCAAGAAAGGAAGTGAAATGGTCCAGAACACTAATTATAATAAATTACTGTTTTTAAAACCATAGTATATCTTTATTAAAGTAATTGATGTATATTTTTTATTGTTCTACATTATGAGAGCACTGATTTAAAAATGTCAAACACAGTATGCAAAGTTTATTTTTCCTAGTATCAATTACAGAACAGTCATAAGGGATCTATCAGCACAAGGGGTAGGCTTTGATGACAGACAGATATCCTATCAGCAGGAGATTGCAGTGAGAAACAGTGAGAAAACCACTAAACTTTTGAAAATTTATAGTCTCAGAATTTTTTCTTTAAGACGCTCTGGGAGAAAATCATCAATGACAGGCAAACTGTAAAAATAATATCAGAGGAAAATATTTATAAATAAGATATGAATTAAACAGGAAAAATACATTAGGAAACTAGAGTGTTATTAATTCTATAAGGCATATGTGTGTACGTGCATATAGTTCACACATATGTTAAAGCACCAATGAAACAAATGAGATTCACATTAGATTTGGATATGGTGTTTTCTGGCACAGATAATGTATATAACTGAATACATTACTTGCTATTTTTCTAAAAGAGTAGTGCCTATAATACTTTAGCCTGAAGATATCACTGTATTAGCTATTTCAGAACAAACACATGGAATGTAAATTTGGTTGAATTATTGGCAAGTACAATTGTTTCAGCTATTTGAATTTAAAAAAAAAATAATCTCATGACAGACAGATATAATTATATTATTTTACTTGAATTAGAGGAAAGAAACAATGATGAACAATGATAAAAACAATGGAATTACTATGATGAAATTGTTTCTAAACTACTTAGAAAGAAATTGAGTGCCAAGACAAGCCTAAACCTGTTGCGTTGCAGATGTTAAGAAATGAAAATTATATGAATAGCATTGAAAATTATCAAGGCCATTTTTTAGAGATATCAATTTTGCAGCCAAAATAGAAGGTTTTGATAGTGAGTCTTCACGTCCCTGCAGCCTGGCAAACTAATAGATGTACCTTGCTCTTTTTCCTGAATTCCTACTAATTTAACTAACATGATTTTGCAGCTCTTTTCCATGTCTGTGGAATAGTTTGTGCAGTATACTAAATGCTCAACTAGGCTCAGCATCTGCAAGTTAGACTAGTTTTTTTGGGTTTTTTTTTTTCAATAAATCTAACTTCTAATGACATTTTGTAAAAAATAGACACATTTTCAAGGAAACTCATCGTGCGGGATGTAATAAATTCCATTTTTTCTGTATAAAACCTCTTCTAAGCCACTTACAAAATTTAATAGCTAACGATAACCTTTCAGAACAGAACAGAATACCTAAAGATTTCCTATACGATAATGCCATCTGGGAAAGAGAACACTGATATTTTCAAAGTGGGAGATTAGTCCTTTCTGTTTATCTAATAAAAGTTGCCATCACTTCCTTCACCACCTTTCCTTAGAAATCAATACAGTTGTAAAACCACTCTGCATTTTTACCAGGTTCAATTCATTTTCTGTGTAACTTCCATGTTCCGCATCAGGAAATTCCTGCCTGAAATGAATTCATCTATTGTCTGTGAAGGAGAAACTGGAGAAAGATCTCATGGTCTGCATTATTTCTTTGGCAGAAGTGGTTTGAAAACTATTGCCTATTGGGATGTAGCTTTAATTTTCTTATTTAAACCTGAATTTAGAATTTTTGCCAGTAGATAAGTGGATCAGAATTATTCCAAATCACATAAATACATACGGTATACATCGGTATACATTTTTTTATTCCCACTGGTTTTTTGTTTCCTTTTTTTTTTTTTTTTTTTTTTTTTTTTTTCCTGCTGAAGCTACTGCTTAAGGACCTTGTTCCTTTTCAGATAAGACCCATTTTTTTTGCCAAGTCAAAGTTTGTCTGGAAGGGTCTGCTAAAATCTGGCATAAACGTACATAACTGAATTGACTTCTCAAGTGACCATCACAACAGAACAGCTAATCACAATGACAAGTACATTAAAAGCAGAAGAAGTCAGTACAGTGTCAATCTTGTCTATGTTGTATTATTCTGTCTACTTGCTGTTTTCCTTTGCTTCCAAAATCACTCAACCATGTAATAAGTAGATTTTCAATGTGTGATACTTCCTTCATTAGTTGTTCTGTCATGCACTGGTGCAATGAGAGATTGTCACCCTTTTTCCTATGCAGGCTACAGCGATAAAGTAAATGCAAGTTATTAATGCTACGACAAAAATATCTGCTGGTTTTGCTTATCCAGTGTTTTTCCTATGTTTTACATGTATTATCCTGTATTTTCAAATGCACCAGCATTATGCTTCAAAACTGCCAGAACATATGACATCATAATATTGTGACAAACCCCCCCCCGCTCCCGCCATGTTAAACTTACCAAGTTTCAGTCACTGGTTGCTTGAAGTAGTGCAAGAAGCAGTTTAGAAGCAGCAAAAAGAAATCACTGACTCTAATGAGATTTTGCTCTGCATTTGTTTCTCAAGAGATATCACAAGTGTAAGGTTCAGGCATAACTCAAGTCTCATAACTGTGGTATGTCAAGCCTAGATTCATGACAGACCTAAGGAACAGCAGCACTACTAGAGCTGTAATCTAAAGAAGAAATGATTAAAGGATGTGGCTGGCCAACATGAGAAGATCAAATGCTGATACCTTCCTCAGCCTTTTGGACTTCAAGCTTTCAACTTTAATCTCTTAGGAGAGAAACAGAAATAAATTATTCTGTTCTGATTTTAGGAATTTTATTTCCAATTCTCTGTCTAAAGAAGGGCAAGATAAGAATAAAAAAATAATCTAAGGTAAGATAGATAAGAGGATAAAAAGCAACTCAGGAGAGAGGAGATCATGGCTCCATTAAGTGCTTAAGGGTTTACTTTATATTTACACTTAGTGAACAAAACATGTGGATGTCTCTTATGAATAAAGCTAAAATCTTATTTGCCTTATTCCAGGAAATTTTTTTATCAGCCAGCTCTTTTCTTTGAGCTAAAGACAGTGAGTGATCATTCATGTAGACAGTCTGCATGTGAGAGCACACCAAACTTTCAGTCATAATGACTATAGATATTTTTATTTACCAGGAATAGGAGCACTAATAAGCTCTGGTAAACGAAAAAAGTGAAGAGTAAAAATATAGGTTATAAAAAAACAGAAAAGTGGTATAAATCCAGTGCAAGGATAGTTTAAAGACTAATTTTTCTAGGAATGGGTCAAGTAGGTAATGAGGAAATGGTCTCTAAGAGGTCAGAAAGCTGATTACAGCTCAAGAATTTTCTAGCAGATTAATTAATCTAGCAGAGGGAAAAAGAGAGCTATTCCCTTGTTGGCCTAGGTGACTTCTAGGTTTGATGTGGACTCAATATAAAACCAAACCAAAGGGAGAATCAAGGTCTTGATGGATGTGTGTATCTATATATGTATACATGTATATAACCAGAAAAAAAACCCCCACCTTTTTTTGAATTTGGAAAAAAATCATAATTACAAATCACCAAAAAGTTGCCTAAGGCAGTGTTTTATCAGACACTTCAAAGTCCTTCTGATGTAATTATATATTTATTAATTTATTTATTTATATTTATATAAACTATATATATTTTTCTCTACATAAAAAATAGTATCAAGAAGAGAAATTTACTGAAAGAGCTGTAAAATAAAACATTTTCTTGCATGCATAAAACCTGTATGCCAATATTATATTTATTAACTATTCTAATAAACAAACAATGCCCCTCCTATGTCAAGCTAGAAGAAAAAAGCTATTTTCTTCAATAAAAATAAGTAGACTAGACCAAGTCTCATATTTCTCTGTTTTCCCAATTAATCCTATAATTCTTTTGAATATATTTAGTTCAGTGCTGTGTCATGTTAAAGGTTACAATATCAATCTAATTTTCTCTAACATATATATCAGTGAAATATATCTTCCATCATAATTTAAATAATTAAATCAGTCTTCATTTAAGATATTTATAATATTTCATCTTGAAATCATGTCAGTGAGATAAAGCTCCATTTATGCATAAAATTCGGATGAGACTTAATAGCTTCTCAATGCTTAGATCCCCAAAATGTGAGAGATGTTCAATTCTGAACATGAAGTTAATAATGAAATCAATAGAAGATTATACTTTGCAACTTCAGAATTCTCTTCTTTACATCAGACTCTCAAAGCCAGTAGACTGATTTATCAAACAGAAACATGCAAAATACAGGGGTCAATTTTTTAGAAATATTGTTAATATTATTTTTTTTCCTTAGGTACTCATCTGTGGCACAGCAAAGTGAGCTTTAAGAGAAATAGATTTGTCTACTCTTTACTTTGCTGAAGGAGCATTTTTGCTGCAATATGGTCTAAGTCAAATTTTGTAGAAAACAAACTCTCAAAGAGTTACATAGATTATTTTTGTTAAAGCAAATTCAGAGCAACATTATATGTATTTACCAGTAAATACAGTTATAAGTAATATAATTATGATGTAATATAATACATGTCATGAAGCTTGCACTGTATAATGTTATGTGAAAAATAACTGTAATTATTTAAAAAATTATACACAGCAGCATCGGGAAAAACAGGCATAGGAAAAGTAGGTAATTATAAAGGCGTAATAACCCTTAGGACGTCTCCACCAGGATCACAAGAAGGAAGGATACTGTTGTGCAGTGAGAACTAGAGCTTATGATCGTCTTTCCCTTCAGTGTGTATGTCAGCTTTATCTCTTCCTCGAGGCCATTAGGAATACCAAGCCCAAACCTGCAGGAATCTCTCCTCCCCTTAGTCCTTTTGCAAGCTCTTTCCTGGTCTCTCCACCTGTGCTAGAAGCAGGTACCACACAGAACCTCCAACTCCTCTTTCATAACAGCAACGTGCAATTCTGCCTGCACTGCTGAAATGCCATTAACTGGCTCTGAGAGGCATTATATAGCATTTCATAGTGACTTAGAACTCTTTTAATGGAATTCTCAACACTTTTTAATCCTCTCTGATTATTGGGAATTAAAGATTGTTGTTATCATTCTACAACTCCTTGAAAACATTTTTTAACAAATATCAAATACTAGATATCAAAATATAATCAAAATTTGATTTAAAATAAAAGGAACTTTTGTTTGTCAGATGAATAGTTCTTTTTAACTGAAGTGACATGAAAGACTGGAAGAACTAGCTAGCTTGGTCTCATGTTTTTTGGAGGTTTTCATTCAAAATAAACAATTCATAGTTCTGCCACTTTCCATTTTAAATATAACCCTGTTCCTATCCTTCATATAAGCAGGTATGAGACTAATCCTCAAAGTGGAAAGTTTCACTTTCCTGAAAGTGACCATACCAAAAGATACTGAATAGTTTCTGAATTCCTAGGCATGGTATTTTTAGCACACAGTCTAATATCTGCAGATAGGTAATTTCCACTCTCCACAGGGAAGACTCAGAACTACTCACTGAGAGAAATTAAATGAAAAGGTTTCAAAACACGGAAAATACACTTCATTTTCTTGAAGTAGAACTTCTTTCTTCTGCAATAAATATATAATCTGAAATTTTATGGGTTTTTTAATAAGCTGGTTCACCTACCTCCATGTCTGTTTTTCCTTAAGTGTTTCCAAGAAAAGTTCCTACATTTTTTTTCTGAATGCCTAATTTTACATTTTATTTCCTATAATAATGTTTTAACCTATTTCTGATATTTTTACCCTAAAGTGACAACATTCCTTTCTACATTGCAAGAGTTCCCCTTGGTATTGATTACAGTGTCTTTAAATTGCAGCCAAACATTCCTAATTTTTATATTTAATAAACAAAAATAGTAACTGAAATTTGCTCCTCAAACATCTTTGAAGAATCCTTGTAGTAAGTTCTTTCCATTCTGATTTCTTCCGAGACAGAATTCAGCAATTGATATGAGGGGACATTCTGACTTTATTATGCTTCTGAGTTTTACTAAGTGATGATATTTGAAACTTTCACCTCTCATTCCTGTTCTGTCCATGCTATTCTAAGGTCAGTAACATTTTCCTATAACTTTAACCTTTACTGACTTCATACACAGCAGCTCTGCTACTTTTCTCACTGTATTCTTATTACTACAAGTATTCATATGGTTTCTACTGTGCTTTATTTTCCTGTCAAAAAAAAAAGGCTCAGAATGATTTTTGAGAATGTGTACTATCTACTTATAATTTGTGACATCTGCTCAATTTTTCTGACTACTTTTAGTATTCTTCTTTATAATGCTGTATCTTCAAGTAGCTCTGTATATTTTTTACTTTTTAAAGGTACAATCAGTTAAAATTTTGGTTGAAAAGAAATATACAAATTTGTCTTTATTTGAGTAGAATTTTCTGTAGAGCTAACATAATTTATCAGTTAATTTATCATTTTGCCATTTTTAGATACAGAACTTTAGTCACAAACCTCACTTCTCCAGAAATTTGTGAAATAAGTTTCTCCGTGCTTGTGAAATACTCTGTTGCCATAGCGATGACTGTGATAGAAAAAGCTACAAGAAAAGCAGTAACTGTCTTGAGGACATGGTTTCAATACAGTCTAATAAATGAAATATACAGCTGTAGAGGGAAAATAAAAAGATAAGAAAAAATATTGAATCCCTTTTTTTTCCCCCCATGAGGATCATCCATTTTACACACTTCATGACATAGTCCTGGGGGGAAGAAGAAGTGGCTGGAAGGAAAAGATGCAATTGTACAATTTTTATGTGCTTGCAAAGTTACAAGGAGGTGCACTGTTGAAAAGCAACCTTAATTCTAGAATTTTTTAGGTTATTAGGTTTGGGGATATTTTTCTTGAACAAAATGTTGTTCTGGTGGCACTTCCCTGAATATGCAAGAGATGTAGCTTCAATTGTGTGATAATTGACATACTGTTCCTATAATTTTCTCTCTGAAATATTTGAGCCTTTTTTTCTGCTCCCTTTTCTTTTTTTTTTTTTTTTTCTCTTTATTTTTTCCTTTTTCCTCCAATCATGAAGAAACCACCACTACTGTACACTATCCAGGGAGGCCTGGCTGATTCACAAGACCCTCTTTGTCAGCATGATCTAGTTTTGGGTTAATCTAGTTCTGCTAGCACACATACATCATTGCTTACATAACTGTCAGATGTAGCCCAGAGATAGATACCTTAAATTGTTTATGATGATTTAAAACTGTTAGAGTCCTATCCAGCTTTCACAAGAGAAACAGAAAAACTTTGTTGGAACAAAACATAAGGAAAAATCTAAGGCTAAATGTCTCATGGGTAAAATGTCACAGTTTTCCAGAGATATTAGGGATGATACTAGTGATCCCTAGCTATATTCTTGCTTTAGGTAATGTGTGTATCAGAAAGCATACAAAAAACATGTTTCAATTCTTGAAACAATTTTAGTGGCACAATACATGGGCAGAGGACAATATATTTAATAACATTTTGAAATACAACATATTTACTAAAATAAGATCTGTTTCCAATTGTTGATGAAATTAGGTAACTGAGCTGCAGCAATCATACTATGGAACAATTTCTGCTATCCAGGGTGCTGAGTCATTCTTATCAATCCTGTATACTTAATTTAATGCTTGCGTGTGTCTCTATATATCTTGTTTTACTTCTTTATAATAGTGAATACAAGTATTCCATACTTGATTCAGATGACACTTTCTCCAAACATTGTAGAAGGTAAAGCATTAGTACAAATTTTAGGAAATGCATACACTGATGTGGAGAATTTAGTTACATTTTGTCACTTTGATGATCCTCATGGATCCCTTCCAACTAAGAATATTATATGATTCTATGAGTTTTTGATGTATAACAACCAGTGTGGAACAAGTATCAGATACAACAATTTAATAAAAATTAAATAAGCTGCATTATTGTCTGACTGTTTTGGCTGGGGTTTTTTAGATAGAAACAATTTTGTGGTAATTCAAGAACCTGTCAGTAAAGTTTTCTGAACTATGTCAGTGTCAGAAATGTAGTATTTTTACACCATAAAATATTTATTAACGACAGAAATATCATTTTATCTGCCTCCTGCCTGAAAAAGGTGAATTCCAAAAGAAATCTATAGGGTCTTTTGCTGTAGATGTCACAGCTGACCATTCCAAGTTCACATTTAGGAAAAAGTAGGCAATTGGTAGAAACATCATCTAATTTCACCCAGTTCTGCCGAATGATAACCTTTGGGATTTGGCTATGGATTCTCAGGACCAAATTGCTTCTGGCAGACTCTCTGACACATATAAAAGTGCTAAAACAAATCAGCAGCCTTGGCTTTATTTTAAACATTTTAGAAACTTTAATACAATCCATGAATGTGGGACCTGCTGCTTTATTTTTGCTTATGTAGAGATGTTCAATGTAGTCATATAGTTTCTTGGCTGACAATATTTCCTTTTGTTAAATATAGGCTTATAGTACTAAGTATTTAACAATTGGAATTTATTTCTGTTTTTCTGTAATTACTATTTCTGAAAACCAGCTAAAGACTCCTCAGAAGTTTGCACAGAATTATCATTGTTACTCTGGAGTTAAAGAACCAGACTTCTCTTACCTGGAGAAAGGGAAGGTCAAAGACAGGAGTGAATCCTTTGGAGACTTGACTTGCCCTGTTGCTGTTGGAGGGAAGTTATGGGAATTGGGAAATGACTACTGTTGTTGGGAAGGGTCACACCTCTCTCCCCTTCCCTCGTCAGATGTCGGTTTATCACAGAGATTGGGATACATAGAGAGAAATCCCTTTTTTTTTGTATCTGATAGGAGAAAGAAAACAACAGTTTCAATAGTTTTACTGCCCCAGCAGTCTGTTCCCAAGGCAACTGTCTCATTCACCTGAACCCAGAGTGAGAGAGACTGAAATGTTGGGGTTAATGGATTAAACATCATTATGAAGGAGTTTTGTCTGCTATGAAAAAGCTGTATAAAGAAACTATGACCCCCAAAGCCCACTCCTCCCAGAATATGCCTCCTGCCTGGATCTTTGGACTGTGAGTTAAGCTTCCTAAGGGAACTTGATATCAGATAAAAATTACACAATTGTTCAATAATCTCATGTCTAGGAAGTAAACAAGGCTGAGGAGATGAATGTATCTACCAGGAAAGCCAAACCTGCAGCTGTCCTGAAAATCAGCTCTGGCTGGGTTCAGGGTGGGGGAGGCCAAAGCCCACAGGATTATCTGCTGAGGCCAGGTTCCCACACATCCCCCAGCCAAAGGGGGAGGAGGAGAGTTTTGGGTGGGTGGTGCCACTTCTGTTCAGAGGGAGTGAACACCCACCCTCCCTTACACAAACTGGCTCAGCTGTAAACCGCCCCCCCCCCCCTCCGCCCCCCACTATGGGAGGGCCACACACACAGGACATTCACCTGAGAGGCAGCAGAGAAGACTCATAAACCATCAAAGACCCCCAAAGTGCCTCCTTCCCCCCAACTGATTCCTGAGGCTGCACCAGCCGTGAATGTGACACAAATTGATGCAATGGATCCAGTCTGCTGCAAGAGACAGTGTCAAACTTGTCCCCCACCCAGAGAGGTACCTGAGCACTCCCACCAGCCCAAATGTGTATTAATTGTTTCAAGGGACCCTCACCACTGAGAAGATCAGAAGAAGATCAATGGGACACCATACGGATCCATGAAGTGGTGGTATTTTCTCCTTAATCTGTTTCTCTTTAATTTTCTTTCCCACCACCTCTTTTTCTATTTCTCTCTCTCTCCCTCTCACATTTACTGTTAAATATAATCCACACTATTGACTTTGGCATGTGGTCTTTCTTATTTGCACCTTAATTTGAGCAGAGACATCTCTCTCTTAATTTTAATAACCAGATCCTAACGCAGAACTCTCCTTGGTGCTTCCTAAAGTAAATGTTTTCTTATATGTTCCTGTCTTTGCTTTTATCATTCTCATTACAGACTAATAGTACACACAATTTCTCTCATTTTTTTTTCTTCAAACTACTTTAAAGTAAAAAACCTAACATTGCCAACAAACAAATTTCCTGTGCCTGAACTCCTTGTTAATAAAATTCAGAACATCCCAGATATTCTTTTGTAAATGAAATTGTAAGTTATAAAATTATTCAAACTCAAAAATTCTACAAGAACACATCAGCACTTTTTCAAGAGCTCTGGGAGTTAGGATTCCCTCCCAAAGCCCTTGTGCCAAAAAGTCTCTTTATCTGTCAATGTTCACTAGAAGACAGTTATTTCTCTCCTGGAAGTGCAAGCCATCTCTCAAATTGTGTTAGTGTTGTCTTTGGAATAAAAATCCACAAACATGCACAAACCCTCAACTGTCCCCCTCAGGCAAACCATCAGCCAAACCCACCAAAACCCAACCAATTAACCAAACAACCAAACAGAAAAACCTCATATCAAAACTTTGGAATAACAGAGTATGCTCAGCTGTCATTATTCTATGTCTTTTTTCTTTTTTATTTTTTTAGATGATCATGTGAATACAAAATTATTTGTAATCTATTACCTTGATACTCTCAAAAAAAGTTTACAAGTGAGAGAAGGGACTCAGATATTGACGTGAAATATTATCATAATAACCCAACATTTGCAGTGATATTGAATTTAAGATGACAGCCTCCTAAACATTTTACTAGGATACTCTGTAGTATCTGGTTTCAATATTATATAAATTAGAATTTTTTTCTCAACATCAAAATATAATTTATAATAAAAAGCCCAGAGGAACATGTCCTCATTCTTTTTGGAATGCATCTATATACTCATAAAGGATATAGAAAGCACAAGTTCTTATTTACAGTAGCTGTTATTCTGACTTATTCTCTAATAATCAATAAACATGAGTCAGCTCTAAATGATTAATCCCACCCTCTCATATTTGAGCTGTTTTTCTCCAGCAAATGATGGTATTTTTTCTTGAAACAATGATGTTAACCTCAATTTTCCTTAACTGTTCCAACTTGCAGGCTATTGAATCTGTTCTTTTGCAAGTATTGGGTATTTAATTATTCATACCTAGTGAAACAGTGTCATCAATAAAGACATGCATAATTCCATCTAGTTCTACACTAAACTGAAGAAAGAAAATATACAGCAAATAGGAGGCACACTTTCATCAGTTTCATCATATCCAAGTAAGCCAAACAGAAACTTCCACCTGTACTTATTCTTTAACAGCCAGTATATATTAGATATTTTGAAGAAGGCATGTGTGTCCTTTGGATTATGAAAATACAGGAATATTTTTAAAATTAGGAAAAACAAAACAAAAAAATACAGTAAGAATGGTCTGTTGAATAGGAAAATTTCACGTTTCTCTTGTCTGTTTTTCCGATAGTTCTTGGTACACCTGCTTATCATCATGTTCTCCAGGGAGTCTGTGGGAGACCACACCAAAAGCCCTGGAGACAATGACCTATGTTCACACTACATTAACTAAGCAGGTTCTTTTGTCACAGAAGGCCATCAGATTTGGCAAGAAAAAATTACCCTTGATGAATCCATGCTGGCTTTTGTCAAACATGCTTCGTTAGATTTGTGATAGCCCCTGGATAGATTCATTCCTTAACTTTCCCAGGGACTAAAGTATGACTGATGAGCTTAAAAAATCATGAAACCTCCTTTAAACCTTTCTTAGATGAGGGTGACATTAGCCTTCTTCCAGTGACTTTTCAAAGATTATGGAGAATGGCCTTGCAACAATGTCAGTTGTCTTCTAACAGCATTGAAGACTTTGCCTTCAATGTCTTCTAACAGTTCCCTTGGATGCATATTGTCAGGGCCCATTGATTTGAGGGATCAGGCTCCTGTAGCAGTTTACATACCCGCTGATGGTGAGTCTGTGTTTGCAGAAACCTGGATTTTTGTTCCCAGGGTCTGGGGCCCAGCAGTGGTGGTAAAGACAGAAGAGATGAAAGCACTCACAACCTTTTCAGCATTGTTGGTAACTACTTCAACTCCGACTGGCAAAAAACAAGCTGGGTCAGCCTTGCTCAAAAAGTTGCCAGTTCCTTGCAGAGCTCTCTGTTCTTCCTTGTTTTGTTCCTGGCTTTGGAAACCCACATGTACAACTTTATCTAGCACTCAGCCGCAGAACGGAACATTGCCACAGCTGCAATGACAATTGTGAATAAATATCATAAAATATAGTGGAAAAACATGCCATACAATAATGTGCAGGAGATAACTACAGAGAATGTCAGGTGTTTATTACCACCTCCTCACCATGCCTGAATCACTATGCATTGCAGAGTTGTGTGTTTGGGATTTTCACTTTCAATTTCTATGTGATAAAGGCTTTCTTAATAAGAGATTAGCAACAACTTGCAAAAACTGCAGGTAGTCATCAACAAGCAGTAAGAATTTGAGAAAATGTCATAAAATGTGGTCTATTACTCCTCTGCTCAAGTAAAGCATAGTGAAAAGCTCTTTGAGCACTAAATACACAGCTGGGAAGGAAAAGGGATGTGAGCTATAGTCAGTAGCAGCATAAAGTATAAAATACATTGATGTTCACTTCACAAGGAGTGGAGGCTCAGCTGTGCAATTAGTACAGAGCCAAAGTAGAAATTACAAACACACAATATAAAACATAATATGGGTCTGTAGTGTAGAATGAAAGAATTGAAGACTCTGCCCACATTTCTGTCATGCTTTGGAGTAAGATCAATAGAAGGACTACTACACTGAAATAACAGTAGTTTCAAGGATTTTTTTTTTTTTCTTTTTTGTAATTCCTCTGCAGTGCTAATATTAAGGATATCATGGTAACAGTCTATAACATCATCAAAATAATTTTCTACACCTACAACAACAAAATGCTATAACACAAAATAAGGGGGCACAGGACTCAGTCTCCAGCTGCATGGTCTTCAACCACTCTCTGACTTCAGCTAATATGTGGCTGTCCAGAGGTTAGACTGAGTTAGAGTTTTCCTGGTAAACATTTAGCAGATGGAAAAGCAGTGTGCGTGCACCTACATCCAAGATTTCAAAGCACCCTAGAAAGTTTTATAGGTTTCCAAACACTATGTGGCTGATTCCTCATTCCAAAGGTGAAAAGTGTGAGAAGATTCACAAGTATGTTTTAATTTTGAAGATCAGATTTCAATGAACTTGGGTTTGGTGCAGACTTGAGGCATCTGTTTGAACCATGCTGAGTACTTGGCTTCTGCTCTGACAAGTGCTTTACAGTCTTCCTACTAGTTTAAGACTAACTTCACATGCGCATCACATTTTCTCAAATTCATCTGTACATGTTTTTACAGAAAATAAAATTTGACTTTCTTATTTCTTTAACCATAATCAAAAGGAAAAACTTCTATAACATTTAAAAGATGGATTGCCATCACTTTTACAGTCACTATATTCTCACAGTGAATTGTGTTTCAGTAGTGGTCAGCAACTCAGAAAATTGTGTCTCTTTCCTAACATGTCGTAACTGCTGAAGAGTAATGACATTTGCAAGAGATATTATATAGTGAGATACAGTAATTACCATCCAGCTCAGAAACTGCAGTTCAAGAGACCAAAAAGGGGTCAGGAAGTAGCAAACATTCATGACAGAAGGGTGATATATCATTTTTATTGTCCTAATTTTCACCAGTTTCTTATTCCAGATCTAAATTATGTTGAATGTAATCAGGCTAAGCAGCTTCCTACAAAGAATTATCTCCTTTGACCTTTTACTACATATCCTGTAGTCACCCAATGGGGAAACTGCTCTCAGTGAGGAGTTTGAACTAGACAACCTGTGTTGTTTCACAAGGGCTCAGCCTCCAGTCCTGATAAGAATGTGTACAAACTGAGACCTGATCATAAGGAAAAGGTGAGAAAGATCATTTGGAACAGGTGGGATGCTGAGACACACATTTACTGAATAACAATTTACTGCCTTACTGATTTAAGAAGCTCAGGGCAGGTTGTTAAAGGCTCATCTGAAACAATATCTGGAAACTGGAAGAAACCTGTAGGCCACAAAAAAAGAAAGATTTGTTGTAGTTAACGGCAAATTAGGAAGTTTCTATGTGGGCTTAAACAGTTGGAGGTTGTGTAATACGTGTAATGACTATAATTAATAAAGAACCTCTTTGATTTTAGGATCCAGGAAACTTTTGTCTTATTGTCAGTGTAGGTTATCCCTGTGCAAGAGAATATACTAAGCAAACAAAACACCTCCTACAAACAGCAAAAAAAGAACTTTGTCAAACATTGCATTAGCATTAAAAAAACCCACAAACAAAAAAAGACTTGATTAAGCTTTGAAGCACTATCAGGAAAAAATGAGTTGCACAGAATTAATGCATGGGAGAAAAAAAGGTAAAACTTTATTGCTATTTACTCAAAGAAAAGAAGGGGGGAAAGAAACAGGAGAAGGGCAAAAATAAAGAGAACAAAGATGAATTTCCAGGGGGAGTTGACAGCTTCTTGAAGTTAGAAATGTGGAAGCACTTATATTCCAGATCCATAAAGGTTTTGTAATTGGATATTCTTTACATTCAAAGGACCAGAGTTAAGTCCTGCATCCCAGTTTCAGAGTATATGCCAGGGAAAGAAAAGTAGCTTTATGCAGTTCATTGTAGGCTGAGATTTGAGATTGATGTAGAGGAACTCCTACAATTCCATGGGACACTTACCAAAAAATGAAATCATTGATGAAAGCATTTTAAGTTCTATGACTCATGCAAGAAAGACACTACAGACATACAAATTCTGGCAGGGCTGGGGGGGGGTTGGTATGTTCTTATAAATGGCATGAAAAACACTAGAATAAAATAGGAGTAAAGACAGACACTTAAGTTGGTGCTCACAACCACATGTAACATTTAAAATACTGAAGATATTCTAATGTATTAATTTGAGATGCCTGTGATTTACTTCTCTTATACCAAAAAAGCCATGCCCAAACCAATGAACTAATGTGGAAAAACATGAAAACAACAAGTACTACAGAATGCATATGCAAGCTGAAAGTAATACAGGAAAAGATAGCAACAGAAAACTGGTTGTGTCCAATGTCTCACAAATGTTGAAAAAGAATGTTAATGTCAGATAAAAAAATAATCAGTAAATGGACACAGATTTCAGGGTTCTGAAAAAAAATAAAACATAGCTTAAGGATAGAAATACTTTAAATACTAAGCATGTTTGCTGCTGTGCCACGATCCAATCCCACAGTTAGCAAATATACTTTGCAGAAGGCAGCTGCCATCCAGCTGTATCTGCAACCAAGCTGCAACTTACAAACAACAGATCAGTGAGCTGCTTGATTTCAGTTCTTCGTCAAAGTCAGCTATGAGTAATCGTAAAAAACACTGATTTATAAAAATATAAGATAACCTGGGACTAAAGTAGCTTAAAGAAAGCAAAAAAACCTCAAACCCCATTCTGCTGAGAAAGTTTCAGAAGCTTGGATGTATCCAGAAAGACACAACACTGCTGCTTGCCAGATATTTGTAATCTACAGAGTTGATTGAAGCAAAAGATTCACACGGACATGACAATGACAGTGACCATGACCTCTTACTGACAGTACAGAACATGTGACTTATTTCAAGGAGATGGACATAGCAAATTGAAATTAAAAATAAACTACATAGATACTAATTTTAGGATGTATATGGATACCTACTGATGGTCAATTATGTTTTCACAATCAGTGACTATTATTCAGAAACCTGTGAATATTCCACATGGTAATCAAATTTTATGGAAAATGTCAAGATCCAAGAATTAGTACATGAAAGAGCAGCTATCTATTTCAACTTCATCTGTAAATATCTTAAATCATGAAGCTTAGACGAAAGTGAGCTCTGCCTGATATTGACCCCGGCCTGTGGGCTGACATCCCTGCTTGGGTTTGGCCCATTCTGTTCCCCATGGCCTTGTCCAGACATTACGGGACTGTGTCTAACTCTGGGTCTGCTCACTGGGCATGATGCTGAACCCCTCCTGTGCGCTCATGTCCTGACCCGTCCTTGAGCCATTTCTGTCCACAAGAATACCCATGATGATGGGAGAGACCGAATTGTATCTGGTTTCCTCACTCCTGGCTGGAGGGATAGGATGAGTCCTGGCTGCCTAACTCTGCCCTGACAGACCCCTGGGGAGCCCCCAGCACCCCCAGTTCCCATTCTCATGGAGCCATCAGTCTCAGATGTATCCTGACAATGTCTACTGAAGACAGGTGCATTTTACAGGGTGACATAAACTATATTTTCTCCTGGAGGATTCACATGAAATCATCCAGTGCCATGACAATTAATTTGTACTCACATTTGTGGAAAGGGTAGGTGAATGTTACCACCTTATCTTCAAGCCCCAAATACCACATAAACTTAGCAACAGAGGCTTATGAGGTATACTGACATAAATACAGCTTTTTAGAACATTTACTGTTCAGGAATTTTCCATAAAAAAGGAAAAAAAAAAAAAAAGAGGAGAAAAATATGTTAACTGTGCTTAACAGTGATCTCTGACCATATCCAGGCCTACAATAAAGGTACAGATAAATCAGAAGCCAACAGTAACCATGGAGAGACACAGAAAACTACCCCTTAGTAGATGCCACTGAGACATTAGTGCAGTGATATGAAGATACAAAATGAAGAAGTAGTTTCTAGCTAAGTAAACCTTGAAAACACCACAGCCAGTCTAAAATGCATCTCTATCAGCGGTCTCCCCTTTAATCAAGAAAGCATTGAGGTGGAAGACCTGGAGGACCTCCTGTCTTCACAGAAATTGCCATTGTAGGTGGTGCCCAGGTGTCCAGACTCACTACTGCATCCACTGAGAGCAAAACTGTTTTGTATGCATCATCAGAACAGTTCCCAACTGTGTTCTTCTGGACACTCATTACAGATTGAGTGTGAATTTGCACTGAAAAAGAATATTTGTACACCAAATTACTCATGCAGACACCCAATAATATGCTTCATACCAGACAACTGGCAAATCTGGGAAGTGTGTTGTCAGATGTGAATGTTAGTTATAACCTGGTGATAAGTATTCAAATAACAGAGTTTATTGCAATAAATTTCAAATAAACTGTTTCCCCAGTCAAAGTTGATTCAATTAAATTGAAGTTTGATATTTTTTCTCCGTAAAATCATGTACTTGTTCAAAAAGTTATCATGAAATATATTGGAAACTTTTGAGTTTTAAATACTCGCAGTTTAATTTTGAAAATTAAAAATGTAATTTCAAATGTTATTTTATTCATCTTGTTGAGAATCTTTTAGTGGTATGGATGGATAATATGGCACAGAACAACTGAAAAGATATGGCAGGAGAGAGCATCTGTACAATGGGCTTCTTCCTCTCATTTCTGCTTATAAATGAGAGGAACTAAAGTCTCTAAACCAATTCTCAGAGTACCTGACAGAGAAAAGTTTAAAATTAATCATAAAGAATATGATTGAATCCTCTAATGTCCTAAATGTTCCTTTTTGGATAAACCACACACTTGCAGTAAAATGAAATCTAAATTAATGGGGGCTTTTTGGAATTGTTCTTCGAATTTTTCCAATGGCATGGGTCAGATAGAAATTAACTGTGTCCTTTAATTTTAATGTCAAGTGGTAATTTAATTAACTGAACAACACACTGATCCTTTTTGTACTTCTATAATTTGTAGAATCAGTTCCTATTTGTTGCATGGTTCAATTGATTGCATTGCTGTCTGTGACAGATGCACTCAACTCCTTAACCAAACCAGTAATAATTTGGCATAGACTCCAAAGGACGTAAAGGCCTGAGACATAGCCAGACCAAAAACTCCTCTAGTTTCAATCCCTCCTCTGAAAAGCCACAAAGGACCTGAGAGACACAGTGAGGATAGATGTGTATGAGCTTGAAAAACATCATTAGCACATGAATAGCATGTGCCTTTTCTAAGACTCATTTATTTAGGAACAAAGGAAGTTGTAGATACAAGTGGTCATATGCCTACTTTTCCTATCACTTGCAGTTTGACAGTGAGTCAACCACTTTATCCTATAAATATGACAGCCTGAGTCTTTTTCAAGCCCTAGCTGTGAGGCAGTGTTGGGTGCATGGCTGTGATCTCCCATTGAGCTGGGATACCAATGTCAGACCTTTGGTAAAACAACCAATATCACAGATAACCCTGTAGTGTGGTAACTTGAATTTATGCCTTGATAACTTTAAATCATTGTTCAAATAATTGTGGTGTAATATAGTGAACCTTGCCATCAAACTTTCCTAAAATGCATTTTTACAACATCATCATAACACAACTTTTGCTAATACCTTTGACAGGGGTTTTTCAAGCAATCTAAATCACCTATTCATGACATTATACTGAAAATGGTTGAATAATTAAATCCTTTTTTGGTTGAATAATGAAATTTGCTCCAGGGCTCTCAGCTATTCTGTCACATGGGTACAGTGTCACATTTCTAATGCGCTACTCCTTATTGTCATAGGATATATGTGTGTTTGTGTGTTTTTATGTGTAGAATTGGGAAAGAGGAGGTGCAGTTACTGTCATTATGCCTTTCACAGGATGAATCAGACTTATTCCCACCAGGCTTGTTTCTGGGAAATTCACAACTTCAGAGCTAGGCTTGAAGATTCTGATTATCTTCTGACAGGTTTAGTTTGTGCCTTAATTGTTAATCAGGTGCATTTAGCTCAATGAAACAATTATAACCCTTCTTCTTGATTGATATTCCAGATTCTCTAAATAAAACCAACAAATCCAGTGTAATTTTAGGAATTGTCTCCACTACTGCACACGTAGTTGACAGACAATTGAAAAATAGCACCTCTTGTCACCTTGGTCAAAGACAAGCCAAGTTTCTAGCACAAACAGATTCCTGTGTTAAAAAACTGTGCTTTCCTAAATCAGCAGCCAAATAATCCACAGGACCAGAACAGTAGGCTTTATCAGATCTTTTCATCCTATGAACACAAGGTCTCAGCTTTCACATGGAGACCACCAGATGGTTGGACCTCAGACTAGTCAAAATAAATCTGCACATAACAAAAGATAGTATGAAATCTAAATTATTCTGTATCATCCAGAAATAAAATGGAATTTCAAGTGTAGTTAAGAGAGTTAATTTGGTTTCTATAGCTGTAGGAGATTACACAGGTTATCTGCTGAGGATATTGAATCCGGGTGTTTCAGGTCCTTCCACAGAGATGTGGGAAATGAATACAATGTTGAAAATGTCCAGCCTAGGATCATTCGTGGACGGCAGGGAGAAGGAACTCTGCAGACCTGTGATATTCTAGAAACACGTGGTTTTATTGCAAGGGTCGTGGGTAAAAAGGGCTTTGCCTTCAGCCACCAGCCTTGGCTGAAGAGAAGCTCCAAAGAGAGAGAGGGTATGAGGTAAGGGAGATGGCAGGGGTAAGGGAGGTAAGGGAGCTAAGAGAGCCTAGGGCAGGTAAGAGGGCAAGGGTCAGAGCAGTAAGAGCAAGGACCTTATTACAATACATTATATGACCTTTTGTGTTGAATATTCTAATTTACAGTGACCAACTGGCATGAGATACAAAACCTGCAAACTTTGCATGCAGCCTATGAGAACTACTATATTACCATATCATCCTATATTCTAAACTCTAAAGACTACTTTTCTTATCTCCCTTTTCCCTGATACCTTGGCAGGGTGGAGAGGGACTACATCCTTGGGTCCTTTTGTTTTCTATCTCTCAACCTATCTCCAGCTAATCACTGTCTTCCTGCCTGTCATGATCACATCTCAAAGCTGGCCTTCATTTCTATTTCACTCACAGGTTTTACATCTCCAGTATTTCTTACCAGGCAATCATATCCACAAGTTTTTCCTGTCCCATCTTTCCCAACAGTCCACAATAATTAAAATATCATTTCTATACACTGGAATGAATTACTAATTCTAATTATATCCCTCTTTGGTTTACTTCGACCTCTCTCTGCAGTAAATTACTATAGAAGTACAGCAGTTCTGAAAGCACAGTGCTCACCAATGAGCTGAAAATTACTGGTATTATTCGAAAGTGGGTTCTTTGACAAGTTTGGTTAAACTGAGATATCTCTAAATTCTAAAATGCGATTTGATATCTGTATACAAGAACATTTAATTAATTAAGCATTTGTTAAACTGTAACAGAGAAAGTACTTATTAGCCAATCACAACTGAATTTCCATTATTCCCTGTAGATTTAGTCTCAATTGTGCTTTTTTTTTCTGCTGAAATTTTTGAGGCAGAAAACTTTTTATTATATCATGTTTCATTGTATAGCTCATTCACAATTTTTCAATACATAACTATTAAAATCCATTGAAAACTCCAGATGTTAAAACCAAAACTAGATGCTGTGAAGTTATGAGTGAAGCTACTGAACCCAAAACCACAATTTGGAACATGTATTTCAGAGACTGGAATCAGTTTACTATGCACTGAAAGAAATAGCTGCCTTGAAAAGATGATCTATAAAATTCACCAGCTGTAACTACTTATATGAAAAAAGATATACATTAAATTCCAATATTGGTCTTTCCAAAGTCTCAGTGTCTGAATTAGTGAATGACTGAACTTCAAGTGTCTTCTTCCTAGAATGGCCAGGTATCAGTAAATATTTTTTGAAAATATTCACTTCTCTTGTAAAATTATTGACTTATTATGCTAAGTACACCCTGTAGTTAGAATATCTCACATGAATACAAAGGTTAATATAACTAAAACTTAACCTCTACAAGAACACAAACTAAATTCCTAACAGCCTTGTGAGAAAGACTAAATTGAAAGGGTTAATATTCAGTTGAAATTTCAAAAATAAATAGAAGACTGTGAAACTGGATCAATACACACAAAAGAAATATACATTTTTGAAATAGTGGTTTGACTTTTCCTTTAATATTTAGGGATTTTATATTTAAAAAAAAATTTAAACATGAATAGTATAAAAAAAAAAATCTTGAAGGCCAACCCAGTCCTCTGTTTTCCTAAATAACTAGCTGATAAGTAATTTGATATTTCTGATCCTCAGTACAGCCAGTATTCATTCTCCTTTGACATACTGAATTCTATGTTACATTATGTAGAGTAACCCTGCTTGAACATACAGGAGCAGTATTGTTCTAAATGCATTTAATTATATTTTCCCATAAATGCATGTTTGGGTATTACCTTGCATCCCAGAAAATGGGTTTGAATCACTTTTATCTGCAAAGAGTTGGAGTAAGAGGTTTGGTTTTGTGGTGGCACTCTCTAACCATGAAGTACATAAAGAAAGGCAAAACTGCTACCAAAATTTGCAATAGATCTTTGACGTGTAAGTTTCATACAACAATTTTTTTAGGCATACTAGGGATGTCTTTATGTGGTGACACTTTAAGAGTAGTTAGAAGACTCTCTGCCTTCAGCAAATGGTTGGATATCTATGGATGTGTTCTCCACACAAGACTGCTGGTTTTCATTGTTTTTTACTTTCTAATGTCTCAAAAGCTGATGATAGCCTTGCTGGTGTCATCACCCCAGACAAATTTCTGTGACTTACCCAATATCAAAAGTCAATTGCTACACAAGTTGCTATCAGCTTCTGTCCCCCTCCCCAAGTATGGTATACAGATGTGGAGCTGTTAAGAATTCATCTATAGGTTTATTTTTGGGTCAGTTTTTGTCCCTTCCCCCAGCCCTGCTATATAAAGATATGCAACATATATTATCAATATATAATATATATTAGACATAAATATTATTTTTATATACACTTATCTATAAAAACATTAGAACATGGAAGACATAATCTACAGCTTTTGGGAAAGCCTCACCTCAATTAAGTTACTGTTATGTTCCTTGTTTCCCTGTCACATACCAGCATCATCTAACGATGTAGCAGTGCTTTCAGGCAGGTTTCACCCCACTGCAGATTGTTATTACCGATATCAACTCCATAGGATTCAGCTGAAAAGTTGCAGAGTTCAAGTCAAAATTTTGCAAAGGGATACACAATCTAGTCTTCCCTGGGCCACATAAATTTTGAGAAGTGGAGGTAGCAACTTGAGTAAAGACATGTCGGAATGAAAGTTTCTGATTTTGTCAGAGTTTGACAAGCATTCGAAGTTTGAAACCCCTGTATAAAATTAGATTTTAAACTCCTTATTTTTATTCAGCATGAAGATAAATTTTTATGTGTAGCAGTTGTGAAATAGGTGTTCTATGTTCCCTTCATTTCTCATTCTGCTTGAGTGCATATCATGAATAGGTATTCCAAGTGACCTAGTTTTTAGTACTTACCACATGAAAATGAAAAAAAAAACCTTCCAGGTGTTCAACCAAGTACTTGTAGATAAGACACAAAAAAACCAGCACAGATGTTTGAAAATTTAATTTCAAATGAAATTAAGATATATCAGAATCAGAGTACTCATACTTTGTCTCAAAAAAAAAAGTTTTTGAGATGTTAATAATATTTATCTGTAGCTAACTTAGATACTTGCCTATTTACTTATTTACTGGATAGAAGAAATTTAAAGTAACAGTGTAAAGTAAACAGATATGTGGGGATAAAGATGATGGTACCAGAGGGGTGGATAAAGTGTAAATATAAAAGAAAGAAGACCTAAGAAATTTTCACCAATAAATGCATTCTTTCCAAAAGTTCTTGTTCAATAGCTAAGGTATTGGAAGTTCCAAGGTTATAGGATGTTTTTTTTAAGTAAATAAAATTCCTGATATGAGAATATTCATCATCAAATCTTGAAGCTGGAAGCCACCAAAATATGTCTTCTTCAATGGTTAATTGTCATGTTCTTTTCAAATTTGAAGCCAGAAGGAAAAGACCAACTAGCTCAATTAAAGTGGTAGTTAGGTAGGTTGAAGTAGTGTTAAGAAGATGAAAAAGCTCAACCTTTCATGGAGGCTGAATAATAATTGGGGAAAGAAACACAGCAAAAACTAAACAAAACATAAGAAGTGGCAGTGTAGGAAAACTGTGATAGGAATAAAACATTCCTGTAGCATTGGGGGGGAAATCCTAAATAGCGTGGTGATTTCTAAAAAAGAGCTGAGGCAAAGGGAATGTTTCTAAAACCAAAAGACTAAATCAGGAAACCTTACTTTAGCCAAACTGTCTGTCTAAATCATTTAATATTTCTAGGAATAGCCTTTTGACTCATCTGAAATTTTACAGCCTTATGCATTAACTTGTGGCTTTTTCATACTGCCACCTATCACCTCCAACAGGTACTTTAAATGTTAGAAATAACTCCCATATGAGATTGATTCTCTGGAGTTGCTAATATCAGATCCCACAGAGAATCGAGTTCAGGCCAAACTACAGCTAGAATTAGCAGTAGTAGTCACTTCTGTTTGCAAGATACAGCATCAGAAAAAAAAAATAAAATTGAGGCAGTGAGGAAAAAGGTAATTGAAGTTAGAGAATAATGCAATAATCTGGGTTTTAATATTATATAACATAAAATATACGGTTGGATAATAGCATATGAGGTTTCTAGACCTTTGTCACAGTCCAATAGCCTCTGACTAGAGTCTTTTAGGTATTCCATGTGTGGAGGATACAATGTATAACATAATTTACTTATTTGAAGATTGTTGATGTCACACAGTATTTCTGATTTATCAGAATGATACCAAATGTATTGGAAACACAGCAAAATTATAATAAAGCAAAACATAGTGATGCCAATACACAGTTCAATCATAGAAACCATGTCATCCCAGTTACTAGTCTATAATGTACTTACCATCACAACACTCTGTGTGCCTATTAGCTATGAATAAAAACATTAGTTGACATGATCTCAAACTCCTTGCTTTCTTCAAAACTCTTTTGTCAGTTTTTCAGGTTTTATACTCAGTGTTAGGTTGAACCACATTGCTGGTTGACTAACTCAAGGATACATTCCCATTCTTAAAGATAAAAAGAAACATGTAACCCACCAGCTGATCTACTCAAATGACATAGCTTTTTATCCAAAACAAAACCCACCTGCTGATGCCTTCTGTGTTGGGATGAAATCAGCCTTCATTTCAACAGCTCTGGTCAATCACATGCTACATATTCCTTGACCTTCATGGGCTCATTTCCCTGCCCAGTCCCTAATGAGATTTTTTCCAGGTTTTTTTGTAGAAGTTTGCTGCTCTGTCACAATCTTCTTAATCTAAGAGACCTAATGCATAAATATACATAGATTGCAACAAATTGTCTAAGCATTATGTTAAAGGATGTTTAGCCATAAACAGTCAGTGTCTCTAAAGATTAGATAATGCAGGGAAAATGTAGGCAGAAATGTGTAACAGGTGTCTGATGTGTTTAATTTTGAGGCACTTGAGAATATTCATTATATCAGAACATTATTGCTTCATGCTATTGCTTTTTAAGTGTAATACTATTAAAAGTAGTACAAAGAAGAAAAACATCCCTGAAATCCTCAAATAAGGCATAACAACATATCTGGCAACATAAACCTTAGTTAAATTTACTGGTATACATGCAGAAATTGTAATTTAAATAATTAAAGCAAACTTCAAAATCAAAGGTGAGCCTTACTGGTATCACACAATATGTCACCCAAAATCCAGTGTTTTATTTTCCTGGTGTGTCTTTCACTGTGTAAATCAGTGCATGTGAATCTTTTAAACTGCTGTTTTGGCAGGGATTGAGTTGATTTTCTTTACTGCAGTCAGTATCGGGCTGTTTTGGATTTCTGCTGGAAACGATATTGATAACATAGAAATGTTTTAGTTACTGCTGGACACCCCTAACACAGTCTTGAAGCCTTTTCTGCTTCTATCTCCATCCCACTAGAGAGCAGGCTGGGAGTGTGCAAGGAGTTGGAAGGGAACACAGATGGAACAACTGACCAAAGGAATATTCCATATCATATGACATCTTGGTCAGGAAATAAATTTGGTAAAAAGGTTGTCCAGGGGCCTGATGCTCATGAACTGGTTGAGTATCAGTCAGCTGGTGGTGAGTAGCTACTTTCATTTGCATTGTTGTTCTTTCTGGGGCTTTATTTCCCTCTCAGTGTTATTTATATTTTAAATTATTACTAGTATTAGTGTTATTAAATTTTCCATATCCCAGTTTCCAAGTTTTCTTGATTTTACTCTTCCAGTTATCTGCTGGGGCCGGGGAGTGAGGGAACAGCTGTGTGATGATTAGTTGCCAGCTGGTGTTAAACAACACTATAAACAAAAGTATGTTCAGGCTGTTTTTAATTAGAATACCTAAAAATCCTGGTGAGATGGAGATAAACCAGGCAGGAGTCAGTGCTGATTGTGACCCACCTCAGAAATGTAGTTGTCTGGCAAACCCAGAATAGGAGTTTAACAAATGGAGTAGAAGTTGATCTCCTGGTGGACTTAAGCTCATTATAATTTTGAATAGATCTAGATTTCTCACAAAATCTCTTACCAGGAACCTGGGACTTTGGTTTTAGGCATAATCCTTCAGGTACAATTTTGAGAAGTCTCCAGAATAAACCAGGAAGGGATGTGTTAAGGGTGTTTAGTTCTCTCTCTATATTAAATAGGACTTCTATTTAATTTTATTTATTTATAAAGTTTTATTTTGGGCCTTGTTGTTGCCACATTGGGTTATTATTTTACTGTAATTCTTGACTGTTCTTTCAATCAGAACCTACCTGTTCCTGTACTTCCACTATCTAATAGGTTGATGGCTTGATGATGGGCTTAATTTGAACAAGAATGGAAGCAGTCAGATCTTACATATAACTTCACCCCATGTTTAGGCAAACACTCCTGTAATGAGTGATGGACTAAGAAAAAACTCAGATTTGAAGCACCTTATTTCTTGGGCAAGCGATTGAATAATTATTTTCTTATACATATATACACTTTTATTGATTTTTATTGTCACTTTTAATAATCATAGTGGAATTAATCAAAATATATATTTAATTGATTCTTTTAGATTTTCCTGGAGAGGAAGTAAATAAATCTTCATATAAACAGAATTGTGTTAATATGACAGCTTTGATTCAATTATATTCTTGTGCTCAAAATGAAGAGAACTGAAAATACTGCATTTTTAAATACTTTCTAGTGTACCTTTTTAACTCTATCATGTGGCAAAGTCTACTTTACCTCCTTTCTCTCCATGTACAACTCCAACAACAGTAAATGCTAAGCCAATTTATGATAAATATCCATTTTACTCCTAGCACTACTGAAGTGATTTAGAAAGAGGTGTGGGAAGGATGAGGTGTAGGATGAAGACCATAAAGCTGAAAATATATGGGCCTAATTTTAGAAAAAGATGAATATAACAGTGAAACCAAAATCAATAAAAAAGAAAAGTGCTATGGTGGAAACAGAAAGTCAGCTTTAAGTACAGCATAGAAACTCAGCTGGGTTCTGCTATACAGCATGATTATAATAAATCCTGAAGAGTGAAAGAAGAAAAGATCCTGAGTAGAGCCATTTCTATCCTGAGGATAACCTTACTTTGATTTGTGTCTTTATGCATGCTCATCCTTTTTTTATTGCAGATATTTTACAGTGCATTGACTGCACCATATTTCCAGTTTCAAACAGAAAAATTATGAATTTGGCTATGGGTGGCTGGGTATAGGTTATTTTACCACATATATTAAATTGGTAAGTAGATATACCAAGAGGTAAATTACTATATCCATGCCTAAATATATGCTAATAGTCAGATATGTTATGAAATATTTTCAGGATGTTTTCATAGTTCATAGATTGTGTATAGAGTTCTTACCTACAATTTGCCATCTAGCTATTCCTTTTTTTTTTTCCCCTCAGAAATATTCCCTTAGCAATATGTAACTAAAATTAATTGCATGATGGTCCATTTTGAGCAATACTGATTAAACTTCTATATATTTAGTTTTCCTTCCAAATACTCAATTGTAAAGCTGAGTATATTGTTAATATTGGGCTAACATTATCATACTTACTGAGAGTAGTCTTCTATTTCATAAACAAAGTGAAACATATTTTCCCACCACTGCATGCATCCTCTACCAGAATGTTTTCTATAAAATTGCTTGCTTTATTTCTGAAAATCAAGTTATTAATATGGGGCTCAGTGAATTGCTTACCAAATGTGTGTTAATACTTTCCTCATAATATATAGCAAGCTGTGCTTTCATGTACTCAGTTCATTGGTGTCCAGCCGTAACTATTACTCTTCCTGAAAACTTTTAGTTATTTCTGGTTATCTTTCACCTTACTCCATCCTTTCTGATGAGCTATTGCTATCCCCTTTTCAATTATACATCTAGAAACTATTTAACTGCATCATATATTCTTTATAAGCTATTTAAGCTTGATATTTTCCAGATTTCTCTTTACCTTTCCTGAATTTCTTGACTTCTGAAAACCTGTATGCAACCGTTTGTCATGTTAGAGGTTTTTGCCTATTTTCAATTTTTTGTTTATTTGGGGTTTTTTTCCAAATTCTTTTTTAATTAGGGACTTTTTTTTCCTAAGTTTATTTATGGCTTCAGCTTGGGAGTCCTTTTCTGGGATTACTTCAGCCTGCTAGATTGGTGGGTAGAATTGGTAGGTTGTGAGTTCAAGAACAACCAAGAATTAAGGTAAAAAGACAACCCTACATTCTATATAGTGTAATGGATATTCCGAAAAGAATACTTAAGAAATAAAGTGTAAGATGAACCCTATTTATTACTGTCCATCTGGAGAACTAAACTGATCCCATCCCTTCGTGGATTGCTGTGCAAATTTTTCAAGCTGCAGGCTGCGCAAGGAAAGCCCTGGCAGAACAAGCCCAAGGCCTCAGACTGAGGCCTCACAACACAGCACGAGGCTTATGGCAATATAGTACTGTAACCAATAACACAATTACAAAGAACAGAAGTCTCAAGATTCACAAATTGCAGAGAAATAACTTTTTTTGCAGAGGAGTTCTGTGAAAACTGTTCCAGTGGTAATGAAAGTTTTTTGTGAAACTTACATTTAGTCACTCAGGTCAGTCAACCAAAGACAAAACTGCAAGAAAACAGTCCTAATTTTCTAGTCCATATGAATCTTCCAGGGTTTTTTATTTGTGGGTTTTTTTTATTTGGATTTTTTTTTTTGTGGGCTTTTGTTGGGGTTTTTTTTTGTTTGGTTTGTTGGGGTTTTTTTGGGGTCTTATTGTCTACCTATTATGTTAGGGTTTTTTTACCTCATCACTACCAGTTACTGGCTGAATTCTGTGCTTTTTAGCTATATAAAAAAAAACATAATCACAGAATCCTTTATGCTGAGAAGGAAAAATTCTTTGAAGAATTGGATTGTAATAATATTTCATTTCTTTTAAAGCTACAACTGTGGTCTCTCCAGATGATAGTACAAAATAAATATACAGTGTTCAGTATTTGCTGTGGCATATTTTATTCCTCTGTTTATCCTTTACATATGGCTTTTGTCCTTTCAGAAGAGAACATGTATTTGTATCCTACAGGTCACTTTTTAAGCTGTACTTTAGAATTTACTTAATACCTTAATAAAAAAAAAAAAAAAAAAAAAAAAAAAAAACCAACCAGGAAGGAAATTAAATATTTCAATAGATGCCAAGTTAAATAAATTTAAAGAAGGGCCTAGAGTTTGCTTGGGTTTTTCTTTTCCCTTGTTCCTTTTAAGCATTTCAATCATGCAAGGGTAACCACTGTTTCATTTTATTTTAACTGGCTGAATTAAGTTAGATTCAGTATTCCTGTTGGTCTTCACAGAACAGAAACACTTTATCTGAAGTGAAAATGGCACCAGTTTTTACGATGGTAAAAATGCTTTTAAAGAAAATTATTTTAAAGTGGGGAATAGTATGAATCCAAATGCAATTAGACTTTTATAAGGATAGTGAAAATATTGACTACTAAATAAAGAGAAAATGCGACCTGCTCTAGCTATCTAGGAACATGAACAAATGTCATATAAATACCTACTTAGCTTTATCTATTGCCTTTACCATTATTCAACAAAAAGGAAGAAAAAGTATTTTTCTATAGCTAAAGTAAAACACCTTCTGAACAAAGAACTATCTCCATGCTAGCTTTTCAATGTACTCTGTAACTCATGGTAATTACAATGTGGTATATACACAGTGTGTGACCATGTTACAGGTACTAAATCCAGTAAAACCCAATCTGCATGAATTAAGGGGGAAAAAAAGGAATAGTTCCATGATTTTCCAGACTACCATCTTGTTTACACTTGAACTTCATTTCCTGCCTTTTTTGTGATGTCCTTCTGTGATCATGTCCAGAATTATAAGTATTAACAGTTAGAGACAGTAATACAGCAATTCCCACTTCTGTACTGCTAATACTTGTAGTAAACATAAGAAATGTATACCTGACTTTTGTTCCACTTACCTTTACACCCTTTGGGGATGAAATACTAGAATTATGAATGTTTCAGTGCACAAAAAATAATTAATTTTGATGCCTTCATGTTGCAATGTGCATTTTGGGTTTTCTAAAGTTCTGTATGGTTTTTGTTACTAAGTTTCTGTGATGGTTCATTCCTACCCCCACATCCCCCTTTCCGTAATCCCTGTCATTAAACTTCTCAATAGGCCTCCCCCTCTCCATTGTATCTCCTTAATAGCCCTGTCCCAGTGTACTGTAACCCTATTGTATCTTGCCTATTAACACACCCTGGTGCTTGATGGCCCTGGCTGAGCCAGGTGGCTCAGTCAAGGCTTCAGGTATCTCCACACTCCTTTTGCCCTCAAATGGCAATGTCAAACCTCCCTGTACCTAAATCACTCCCCCTCATTTCCATCAGTAATACCCCTGTACTTAAGGGCAAGTAAGAGCCAAAATACTCTCTCAAACTCTCACACTCTGACACCCTGGGCCTTGGCCCTGAATAAACACCTTCCAAATTACCATCAAGTGTGAGCTGCTCCTTTCTTCCAAGCAAAGTCACATCTCTGTCTGAGATCTGGATCCAAAGGAATAACTTGTTTATATGGTATCTGAAGAGCAGAACTAGCCAGAGAGACAAGCTCGGAAGGACCATACCTTCACAATAGTATTTGCACATTACTCTACAATAGTATTCTGTTTTAATTTGATTCAGCTGAAGAGTTTGCCTACCTATTTCAGAATAAACTATTTGCATCATGTTTGTACCACTTCATGCTTTTGATATTGCATACTCTTATCTACTGTGAGAAGGATTAATGGAATCCAGTCCCAGATCCACACGGGAACAGGCTCTCCAAGGACTTGGTCACAGAACCAGCCTGATAGAGCTCAAGAAACATTTGGACAATGCTCTCAGGCACATGGTGTGACTCTTGGGGATGGTCCTATATAGGGACAGGAGTTGGACTCAACGATCCTTGTGGATCCCTTCCAACTCAGCATATGTTATGATTCCTTGGTTTTGTGATTGTAGTAGGAACTTAATCACCTAGCTCACATACAAGCATTTTGAACTACAGTGGAATCCCATGCTGAACGTTGAAAATATAATTTAGCTGTCCATATGCAGAGAGCTGCAGTTGAATTGTCCTAGTGTACTTGGTTGAGCTCCAGCTGTCATTCAGACATACCTGGAGAGGGTTGGCTAAATGTTACATCTGCCAACCCTCTTCAGAAATTCTGGATGCCCCACAATATTAGATAAACTGTTAGATATCAATATGTGACAACTAAATTAAGCCCAAATATGAAATTAACATCCTATATTTGTAAAGTGTTCACATATTTACACCCATCATCCCCATATAGTTGACATGATGTATTATGGGAAGATATTAAAAAAAGATGATCATAGTTAAAAAAAGCTGGGTAGTATTATTGCATATCTTATTTAGGTTTTGAGTGTTGGAAAACTATACCCCAGGATAGTTAAAAAAAGGCAAGTCAAAGTTCTTGGATAGATCATACATCTGAGATAGGATAGACTGCAAAAGGAATAACTTTTGTCAACTGTCACAGCTGTTCTCAGCTATGCCCTACTCATCTATCACCTCAGCCACTCAGAAAATGTATGAATGTCATAATTTTAATATTCAGCAGTCCTACTCCTTGGCAATTTTTATTCCCACTATATATACCAACTTTAAGTAACAGAGGCACCATTCCATTGCAGTTTATATGTGAATTTATTAAAGCTGGCGCAAAAAAAAAATTGTGACATCTGATAGGATGAAATCAAACTACTACAGTTTAGAAGTTGTTTGATGAATTCCTGAAGGAATTTTATACTTTGCAAGAAGAAGCTACTAAATAAATGGGAAAAAAGTGAGGAAAGAGTAACCGTAAACATTTTGTAGAAAGTCATACTGCTATGTCAGAGTCCAAAGCTTCATTGCTTTAATCTGACTGTAGCCATATGGTGACTAAAGAAACTAAATGTCAGCAGAATCAAGAGTTCATTGGTTATAGCTCTTGATGTTCAGCCCACAAAAATAATGGCAGCTACATGGTCTTTAGAAAGGAAATGTCCACAGCACAATATGGCACAATATTATTATTACAAAATCACCAGGTTACTGGTTCCCCCCACAAGCAGCCCTCACATACAAAAGACAATTACCATTAAGATACATAAGGGGAGAGGGAGAGGGGGGAGAACTGAACCCTTAGAATTTTTTTTTTTCAATAAAACCATGCCTGAATAAACAACTCAGGAGGGATTATTCTGTAGAAGGGAAGATGACAATGGTAACTGGGGATATAATTAGGTCAGTAGACAAAACATTCCTAGTTACTACTGAATGAAAGTCAGTATTTTGTGCATTTCTGTGCAAAATGATGTGGTACCTAAAAATCTTATTTACAGAAGAAAAGCATTCCTATAATTATATTAAAAAGTTATCAGTCCCTCACTGTTCGTGTTGTTGCTAAAGGCTGAATGGTCAAGCACCTGAGTTATCACAGGGGCATTCAGACTTTCCAGATGCAATCCTAAACTGAATGTCTCCATTCTTGGCATGGAAAAGAATTTAAATGCTAATGCTCCAGTTTATTTCTTTGCCCAGTAAGAATGTTTCGCTGCTTCACAACAGTGTTTGCAAATTGTTGTGCAGGTCCACAACAATTCCCCTTAAATGAACAAAGAATATTGTTCTTACCTAAAAAAAGTCTTTTTCCAAAGCTAAAATGAGATCTATGAGTCTGCCTGAGTTTCTTCAGTTAAATAAGAGAACTCAGGCTCTTTATCATTGTGTTATACATGCATATCAAGGACTTTTCAAAGAGAAGAAATGATCTGTGAAAATAGGAGTAATAATCCAAATAAATTTTTTTTTAAAAAATTCCTCTTTTAAATGCTTATTTCATAGATTTTAGATTGTAATTTTATAATATTTGCAGGCCATATGCTGGTGCCACATCATCTCTGCCCTTCCTTTGTTCCTATACTTTGTTATTTAAGTATTGCAAATCACATAATTAAAATTGGTATTACTGAAAAAGTAGTTAGCAAGAAGTAATTCATATTCATTTAGAGAGTAATCACATCATTTTTTAATTATTATTAAACAGACTTTGTTTTGAAAAAGTGTGCTACTTCATTTCTTCCATTCATATTTCACATATTTCAAAGGGAAGAGAAAGTAAAATTTTCAGTATTTCCTTGTGAGAAAATCACAGACCATTTTTTTTTTTTTTTGAGCCAGAAAAATTAATATATTTGCATATTGACACAAAACTCTGCTGATATTTGAGGGGAGAAATGTAAGACTATTCACTGCTTATGAGATTACATTAGACAAATACAGTAGTTTTGTAAAAAGCTATGAAAATCATAGTTATACTGGGAACTTGTGACAAATAAATTGTATTTTTAAACGCAGTTAGCAGGTTCTATCCTTCCACAGTGAGATGGGATAGACAATTGAAAGAATAAAAGTGAGAAAAGTCATGGGCTGAGATAAGCTCATGCTTATCAAGCAAAGCAAAATAAGGAATTTCTATTCACTACCTCCCATGAGCAGGCAGATTTTTAGCCATCCCCAGGACAGAAGGGCTCCATCATGCCTTGGCAGTCAGTGGGGAAAACAAATACTGCCACAGTGAACACCCTTCCCATTCCTTCCTAATTCTTTGCCTAGTTTTATATTCTGAACGTGATGCTGGATGGTCAGGGATATCCGTTTTTTCAGCTGGGGATCAACTTTCCTGGCTGTGTCCCCTGCAAGGTCCCTGTGCATCCCCCTTGTTGCTTGTGGGTTGAGGTGAGGAACAGAAAAGGCCTTGGCTCTGTGTAAGAGCTGCTCAGCAATAACTAAAACAACCCTGTGTTATCAACACTGTTTACAGCGCAAATCCAAAACATATCCCAAACTGGCTACTGTGAGGAAAATTAACTCTACTCCAGCCAAAATCAGCACACAAATGGAGAGCAAGAGCTTTTAGTTTCAGGTAAGTGCATGTACTTCAATACACTAATGTTGCATATTTATCTCTAAATACTCTGGATATTATACATGATAAGGTGAGATAGAATAGGCCCACAATCAGTGTATGATGAAAGTGTTATCTTTGAACTGTTGGTGTGCCTGTGATCAGATGGAGTCCATTAGAATATTCAAACACATCTCTCAGGGGAATTACAAGGTTACTGATATAACAGCATTGAAACCCAGATGCATTCTCTTGATCTTTTTAGGTCTTTTGTTAATAAACTGAAAACTTGAAAACAGTATGTTAATTAAGATCTGAAAAATTACTCATGACAGCAAGAAAACAGACATGTTTTTTAATGCTTTCTTTTATGAAATGACTGTGCTGATTGGCAAGACCAGATGCTGTATATTAAGCATGTACCACACTAAATCAACAATTCTCTTTGTTTTGGAACCTTTTCTTCCCTCAGCTCTTTTGATACTACTTGTCAAAAGCTTCCTTACATGAATATTTCTCAAATAAATACATCTTTTGAACCTTCTTTTCTGTCAAGCTCCTTAGGATATTTTTTTCATATAGAGAATGTCTCAAGACTAATTCTATGTTATCCATTTCCTCTTGATATGGCACCAATGTTTTCATTATTTGCTCCTTTTATTTGGACAGCTCTTACTGTCCCTAGCAATGTGTGCAGACAATAGAAATTAGGATTCTGAGCACATATTTCCCTGTGTGTGTTTGAACTAGTATCTCAAATTCCCTCTTTATTTGTCAAGAAGGAATATCTTCTTTATTTTGGTTCACTAATTACCAGGTCTTCCTAGACTTACAGTCTCTTTTTAACTGAAAGACAGTACTCAGTGAAAAGAAAAAAAAAAAAAAAAGACAAAAGAAAAATGGACCTTGCCGTAACACACATTGTTTGATTTGGCTCTCTGGGACTGCCTACAAAATCTCCTTATTCTTAGTTGTAGAAATTGCTAGCCTGGAAACAAGCTAGTGAAGAAACGAAATCTAATTTCTTGCTGTTTAGTTTTTTACACAAAATATGAGAGTAATGTTCCTAAGCATCTGCCTTTACTTGATTAAGTTGCTGTTAAGTTGGTTGCTCTATCTAAGCCTCTTTCAACTGATGACTTTGTGATAATACTAAGGACATACCTGTAGGGACTATACATATAGTTTTTCAATTGAATGGCAACTGAGAACATACCTGAAGATGAGCATAATAATTTAAGTCATAAATTAAAATGATCAATTGATCATTTATTATAAGCAAATTGCAGTGTTTGCTCTTGTACCAAAGAGAGTAAATAAAAAAGCTCTGACAGCACAAGAGGATGGTAAAGTGTTTACCTCACCTTTTAGGTTAAAGTCAAGTATTGGTTAGACCTGAGCCCAAAAGATTTTAACTCAGCTTTAATATGAAACATAATTTATGACACATTATACTTCTTCAAAATTGTTGTGCTTCGGAATGTGAGTGCTCCAGAATATTTACTGATGATCTCTGGAATAATGACTTGGCTCTAAAAGTCAGATTCTTGTTCAACTTAACAGTATATAGGAAAATCTTAGTCAGAAAGACCTTAATTTTTTTTAATGCTTGCCAGGACAGAACATTGCAAAAGAACATTGCAAACAATTTGAAATAACCCAGAAATGTTACCCAAATCTATGAGTACCAGAATATTTCAAAAGGTTGAACCTGAAGCTGCTGAAATGAAGCCCTGTTACTATTGGAGAAGATTATTTTTCTTAGTGATTGCTCCATCTCTTATTTGCTACAAAATAATTCCACATTTTAATAAAATAGTTTAGAACAGAAGACCAGATGGATGAATAAAATGAAATTAAATGATCCTTTTATTTTCTTGGCCTAATAAAAATTTATAATGAGAATTTTTTTCAAAAGATTATATAATTTTATTTTGCTGGTTTTGTTTCTGACAAAGTGAAATGTAAAAAAAAGAAAACATTTTTTAACATCAGCAAATAAGCCCAAACCTTGACCGTACTGTTGATAAAATATTTAGTGCAGGCTTTAATGTTAAAATCTAAAGTTAATTGTTTTAATGGTAAAACTGATGAACAGGAACAAGAGAGGGAAGACAGGAAACAGTGAGAAACATTCAAAAGAACATCAAGGACAGAGCAGAAGGATGAGGAGCTCTCCATGTCAGAGCAGATATCCACAGCACAAGACATGGAGAACCCCATGCCAGATCAAGTTTGCATTTTCTAAAAGAATTGCAACCCATGGAGAGCCCACACAGGAGTAGAGTTTTTTTCCCCTGAAGCCACTGCAGCTAATGTAGAGTGCCAACACTGGAGCAGGTGAAGGTGTGAGAGAAAAGCAGCAACAGAGAAGGAAAAATGGCTGTGTACTATCCATGCGCCTAACTATGCTGGTCAGGCAGGAAAAGGGGAGTCAGGAGCTAAGGAATGAAGCTGAATTCTGAAGAGCCAATAGGGATGGTGTTGTTTTAATGTCTTTGTTTTTCACTACCCAAATCTATTTTAATTGTCTGTAAATTAGATTATCTTCCCCAAGTTTAGTGTCTTTTGACCACAGCAGTAAAATACAAGGGGTTGCACTGTCTTTACTTAGAGACGTGAGTTTTCACATCCTGTTTTTTCCCATTGAGGAGGGAAAAAAAGATGGCACCAGGGTGCAAGCTTGGCCCTTAACTAACACTAACCCACTATGGATGCCTAAGCCAGATGATGAACTATATGTATTTCCTATAATGTATCCAGTCAACTCAATGTTGGTGATTTTAATTCAGTCATTTAACAAGTAGATTTTCAAGAGCAGATCTTGTTATATCCACTAATAAAACTAACAAACAGAAAAATTAGAAACATCTTGAAAATTCTGCAGACTGTGTTTATAGAACCACTGAATTTCAGAACCACAGAATTGTTGAAAGTGTCTGCTGGATGTTGCTTGGTTCAACCTCCCTGCTCAAACAGTAACTCTCACCTCTGCCGAGCTGAACAAATTGCTGCAAGATGGGGATTGATATCCAGCAGTTCCTGCTCCAAAATGAAACATGTTCATTCCGTTGCACCTCACCATTGCACATTTTTCATTCCTGTGTGCAAACCCATGGATTGACAATGTCCCAGACATGTCCCTATGGGAGGCAGATGGGAACAAAGGGCAGAAGGAGAAGGAAGAGGAGGCGTGGGATAGAGAGGAGATGGCTCCCGCGGCAGAACAAAGGTCCTGGCCCTGTCTCTGAACTGGCCTCTCCTTCCTGCCTCATCACTCTCTCGGTGTGTTTCTCTGAAGGCTCAGCAGTTTTTCTTCGGTAGGCTGGGTGTTGGTATTCCCCTACTCTATGTCCATCTTTTCATGACCATCTCTGCCATCTTCTGGCGAAGAGCCATCCACCTGACAGGCAAGAGCTACTTCCTCCTGACAGGCAGCGTTTCCCTGGACAGTTTGCCTCCCTTTGGGACAGTTCACTGGAACTGTCCTGTACCCCTTGGTAGAACCTTGTGTCCTTATCTGCCTCCCATAGGGACATGTCAGGGACATTGTCAATCCATGGGTTTGCACATAGGAATGAAAAATGTGCAATGGTGAGGTGCAACGGAATGAACAGGTTTCATTTTGGAGCAGGAACTGCTGGATATCAATCCCCACCTTGCAGCAATTTGTTCAGCTCGGCAGAGGTGAGACATGTCCTCACTCCTCTCACAGCAAGTGCTTCGATCACAGAGTACAGCATTGAATGGGAGAGGTTTGTCTTTTCTGCCATTCCCTGATGCCTCAATCCAGAGCTTCCCAGCCCACCTGAGCCGTGATGACCGTGCACAGCCCCACCATGGGCTCCTCTCCTCACAGCCCCGCCATGGGCTCCTCTCCTCACAGCCCCACCATGGGCTCCTCTCCTCACAGCCCTGCCATGGCACTGCCCCTCACAGCTTCTTCCCACCCCTCACGGCGGTGGCGGTTTTCGGGCGTCCCCTGGCGAAGAGCGGGGGCGGGCGGGAGCCTTTCCCTCCCTTAGGGGAGTCCCCGCTCAGGGTGGCCCAGGAGGGCACAGCCCATGTGTCCCCAAGCTGGCAGCTGCTGCCTGTGCCACCAGTCCCCGCAGGGGCTCATGCTGTGGAGTGCAGTCTCAAGGATATGGCACCGGAGAAAAGAGATAACTACAAGGACTCACCCGAAAGGAAAATGAGAGTGAGAAGGACCTGACCCTAGAAACAGAAGACATCGAGCTATTTCCAGGTCACAGCAACACAGAGCCAGTGCTGTCCAATGTGGAAGAGGCCACCAAAATCACCTGCAGGGATGGGCACTCCAAACCTCCCTGGGCAGCTCTTCCCAAGGCCTGAGCACTCTTTCCATGAGGAGATTGCTCCTGGTCTCCAATCTGAGCCTCCCCTGGCCCAGCCTGAGGCCCTTTGCCCTTGTCCTGTCTCTGTTCCCTGGCAGCAGAGCCTGACACGCCCCCAGCAGAGGAAACAAAGTTAGAAGTTGGAAAAGACAAGAGCAACAAGGGAAAGAAAGACCTGTGGAGGGTTTTAACAGCATAGCTTTTCTTCAAGCTTTTCTCGGTAGAGATGTTGCTAACTACCTGTTTACAACTTTTGAGCCACATGGATTTCTAATTAGACCATTTGAGTATTTATTATGCCTTTCGAGATCAGCATACAACACAGTAGTGAGACCAGAAGCGGTTTTGTCTCCCAAGTAGACTAAAAAAGGCGTTTCTTTATCCCATCTGGACTAAAGGCGGTGCGTTTAGTGTCACATCTGATACAGCCGGGCCCTGGGGCGATGCTGCCACAGCTGAGCCCAGCCCTTGGGGCCGCTGTCCCAATGAGGGATTTGGAAGGGCAGGGACACGGCGTGGAGCGTCTTTGTGCTCCGTGTTTGTGCTGCGCGTGCGGGCGGAGCGGGGCCGGCGGGAGCCGCGCTCCCCTCAGAGCCCCTGAGGGCGGCAGCGATGGCGGCGCCGCTCCCTCAGCAATGGCCCGGCCCTGGCGGGCGGGGAGCCCTGGGCAGCGCCCTGGGGGCCGCAGGGCCCCAGCCCCGGGCCCGGGCTCTGTGCCTGTGGCACCGCAGAGGCCTGGGGAGAGCTGCGAGAGTCGGTGCCTGGGGCAGTGCCCCGACCCAGGGGCAGCAGTGGGCCCCGGCCTTGTGGAAGCGCACGAGGCTCTGGCGGTGCCGCTTGTGCAGCTTGTGCAGGTGCCCGAGGATGGCCCCGGCCTTGTGTGGTGGCCCTGCCCCGCTCAGCTCCCCGGCCCCGGCAAAGGCGCCCAGGCTGTGCTCGGTGGCCCTGGGTGTCATTGCTGAAGGCAGTGAGGAGCCCCAGTGACCGGGCAGAGCCCCAAGGGACAGCCCTGGTCCCCAGCCTCTCACGGCTCCTGGAGCCACCGTCCACAAATTCCTGGCACGTCCGGGCAGCGAATTCCTGGTGCCCTGGGCAGCGCAGCCTGAGAAGCCGGGGCTCTGTCCCCGTGGGGCTGCCGTGTGGGAGCGTGGACAAAGCCCTGCTGGATTCTGAGCTCAGCAGGGGCCAGAAAGCCACAAGTCCGGGGGCTGCTTCATGCCACTTCCTGCCTGCTCCGCTGTTGTTGGGGTGTCGAGGGTGGCCCTTTGTGACAGGGGCGCTCGGTGTCGGGGCCCTTTTGTGATGCGGGAGATGATGGTGGCCAGAGAGCCTTGTGACATCAGGGAGCCCTGCCCTGGCTCTGAGCGTATCCAAGGGGAACAGAGGCCTGGGCTGGCCAGTCCCAGGAGAGCCGCTCTCTGATGAGGAAGGAGCTCCCTGCAGCTGTCTGCGCTGGACGCCGAGAGCCATAGAGGCCGATAGCAGCAGACAGCGGTAGCAGCGAGGACAAAGGCAACTCCGAGTCTCGGTGCCCTAGTCCCTTGCCCAGCTGGCTGGAAGGCCCCAGCGGGCAGTGGTTGGGGGCAGTGGCAGGTCAGCCCTGCCACTGACAGAGGCTGAGGAGGAGGAGGAGAGGCCCCTTTTCACCATGGACCGCGAGTTTTCCCGGTGCGAGAACCATAATGCTGAGGAGCTTTCCCAGGGGGGAGATGCCACGAGGCGTGTGAAGAACCAGTGGGAACAAGTCTGGACGCTCCAAGAGATTTCCCGGTGGGGAGCCAGAGGGAGCCGAGAGCTGTACCGACTCCAGGTACATGTGCGCCTTCGGGAGGTTTGCCGGCGCAGCACTGAGACGGGCGAAGAGATCTGTGAATGGGAAGAAACCGTGACAGTCCAGGAGCTGTGCCAGTGGGAGGAGGACGGTGAGCAGCGCGAAGAGGTGCGCGAGTGGCAAGGCGGTGCGACAGCCCGAGAAGCGTCCCAGTGGGGAAGAGATGCGAGAAGGCAGCTGGAGTACGAATGGGAGGAGGACGAGGAATCCTCTGAGGAGGACGAGGGATCCTCTGAGCTGTCCCTAGAGACAGACGGGAGTTTCTCGGAGGATTCCCAATGGGATGATGGCCAAGAGCTTTCCCAGAGGAGTGATGAGAGTTCCCAAGACCTCTCAGCGTGGGATGAAGATGAGCACTCCCACACGTCCCAATGGGAAGACAGCAGAGAGCCGCAATGGTCCCAAGTCAGAGGCAGCAGTGACGAGGAGCTGTCTGAAGGAGCAGAAGATCTAGGCCAGGAGCTGCGGCAGTGGTATTTGGTGAGTTGCCAGGAGCTGTCCCAGTGGGGCCGTGACATTGGCTCCAAGCTCTGGGACAGACCTTTGTGCCTAGGGAGCGACAGGGAGACCAGGCCTTGTCTCCCAGAAGGGCTCAGCTCTGCCAGCGCCTTGGGCAACAGAGGTGGCAGCAGAGGCAGTGCCCGACCTAACCAGTGCCTCTCCTTCCCTCCAGAGTCCTCTGGAAGATGTGCCGCCAGCTCCTGCCCCGTCCAGAGCTGATGAGGAGGCAGGAGAGGGGTCACTGTGGGAGATGACATTCCACAGTGATGAGGAAATGGAATGCTGCCAAATGGTGGAAGACCTGAGGCCTATCGCCTTAAGCGACCCAGAGCTGTTGCAGGACGTTTCCGAAGAATATTCGGAGCAAGATCTGTCCCAGGGGGAAGTCACCAGCTCCGGGGTGGAGGGCCCGGCAGTGGGGCCATGCAGCCGAGGGCCGGTGCCTGCCCCGCACAGCCCCTCCAGCCCCCGGCCTGCCTGGCTGGGAGCCCAGGCCCTCCGCGGGCAGCCGGCTGCCCCCAGGAAACGTCCCTCCCGCTTCAGGCGGGCACTGCGGGCGCTGCGGGGGCTGTTCTGCTGTCCCTGCATGAGGCCGCAGCCCGAGGAGTGAAAGGGACGGGGAAGGTGAAGACAGTGAAGAACAAGACCAAGACAACAGCCTCGCTCCCACTGCTCCCGCTCCTCTGGCGTTGGAGCAGCAGCTGCTCGGTTCAGCTGGAGGAGCTGAAAGCTTGCTGCTGCAGCTCCTCCAGAGCAGGGAAGGGAAAAGCTTTTTGTTGGGCAACCAAAGCCAAGCAAGCCCAGCAAAACTGAACCGGGCACAGCCACCAACACCAGGGCAGTCAGGTTTGGAAAATGCCCCACAAAGAGCCCAATGCTCCCTGCTTTCCCAGCCCCGCACACATCCGGCCCTGGGCCTGGAAGGTACAGCACCCATTCCTTGGGCATAAACAGAGGCTCCTGGAACACGCTCTCAGCATCAGCCACGCCAAGGCAACGGCCGGGAAGACACAGACAAAGACAATAATACAAAGACAAAGACAAAGATAAAGACAAATACATGACAAAGACAAAGACGAAAATGGACAGGATGAAGACAACATAGAAAATGAAGAAGACCGAGAGAGTGAAGAAGATGAAGACACAGATGAAGAAGAAGACGACGCAGAACAGGAAGAAGACAAAGACGAAAATTTAAATGACGGAGAAGACTTATTTAGGAGTAGATAGAAGAATAGTAATAAGAATTTCAAACTAGTTAGAAGAAGAGGAATAGGAATAGGGATAAGAATTTCAAACTAGATAGAAGAAGAGGAATAGGAATAGGGATAAGAATTTCAAACTAGATGGAAGAAGAGCAATAAGAATAGGAACTATGTAGAAGAAGAAGAGGAATAGAAGTTGGAATAAGAATAGGAATTTGTAAATAGCTAGAAGAAGCAAAGAAGAAGAGTAGTTAGAAAAAGAAGAGTAGTAAGAAAAAGTAGAGTAGTGAGAAGAAGAGGAACAATGGAAGAATGATTTAAGAATACAAAAAAAAAGAGAAAACCTCATAAAACATTAGCCAGGATTTTTTTTTTTTAACCTATTGTGTATTTATAGTACAGTCTATGATATAAACGCATGAACAGACAATAGGTTGTATTTAGGATCCGTTAGAATGTCCCAAGACTGTTCCAGTTCCAGAAGCATTTGCATATGGTGTAATAAAGTGTGTAAGGCAGAAGGAAAGAGTCTCGGGATTTCATTTCCTGTCTCTGGGAGGTGCTGAAGTATTTTCCCCCTCAGTGCCAGGGAGTGCCCTGGGAGCAGCGAGTGCTCAGCCCCCAGCGGCAGCGGGAGAGTTGCCGGCTGGGCCGGCAGGGCAGGGCCGGCGCTGCTCTCTCTGGGCAAACTCCAGGCACGCGTCGAGGCCGGAGGAGAGAGAACCGTGCTGGCAAGGCCTTTGCAGCAGGCCAGCACGGCCCCGCTCTGACGCTGCCCATGGCCAGGGAGCCAATTTTGGTTCAAAGTGTCCTGGTTAAGGGCAAATTTGGGAGAAAACCCCCAATGATGTTCTTCTTGGAAGCAAACCCAAACGGCCCGTCCATGTGACTGGTCTGGTAAAGTACTTCTTTGGAGAAAAGTAGAAAATCTATTTGTTTAACAAAAAAAGTGCCCACAAACACAAAGAATGAAATATATGGAACAATAATACCTTTCATTGTTCTGAAATGAGATGGCCATTTCAGAAAATCCCTGCTGTTGGTAGCTCTGCTCGTCCAGTCTTTTATCTCTCTCTCCAGAGGTCCAGGCTTTGGTGGGCTTCAGGTGTGACTTTGCTGGTGCTCCTCTGGGTTTTCCAGTCCAGAGCTGGTTTACACAGTCCCAAGAAAAAGGGAAATAACACAACCTTGAGCTTTTCTGTCTCAGCTAGCGAAATCAAAGAACAAAGCATATCTCTGTGTTGCTGTCTGTCCGTGCTTCTGACAAACACTGTGGAGAAGGAAGGCATAGGAGTCAGGCAGCTTTCTCAAAAACAAACTTGGTGCTCCTACTTGTCCTCTGCTTCAGTCTCGGAACCTGTCTTAAAGGCACAGAGCTCAATACACAGCACAAACAGAACAGATGATTGGGGATACAGGCATAACCCTAGGACAGAAAGGCAGAGTGATGTTTGTGTGGGCAAGAAGCAATGGCTGCTTCTTCCCAGGCTTGCTGTGGCTGTCAAGGTGTTGCAAAGGCTCTTCTCACCATTTGCACTTCTATTTTGCACACAAAACATCTACCAGAAGGAACTTGCAGCTGACCCTGTGGCTAAAGCCTTGCACCCTCTACTCCCCTGTCCTTGGCGAGGGCCTGCTCAGCAGAAAGCAACTCTGGAGTCTGTACAACTTCTACCCTGACTGAATGGTTGGGGTTGGCAGGGACAGTAATTCTATGGATGGAGACCCTACAACCTCTCTGAGCAAGCTCTGTCAGTGCTTAGTCACCCTTACACTGAAAAAGGGCTTCCTGTTGTTCAGATATAGCCTCCTGTGATTCATTGTGTGTCTGCTGCCTCTGCTCCTGCCACTGGTCATCACTGGATAGAACCTGGCCACATCTTCTTTGTACCTTCATTTCAGGTATATTTTGACGAGATCCCCCCAAGACTTCTTGTCTCTAGGCCAAGCAGCCTCAGCCTTTTGTCACAGGACATCTGCTCCAAACCTTTAATCATTTTCATGATCTGCTCCTGGAATGTCTCCCCTGTGTCCGTGTCTCTCTTGTATAAGGGAGTCCAAAGCTGGACACAATCTGTCAGGTGTTGCACCACTAGTGCTAAGTAGAAGAATTACCTCCCTCAATCTGCTGGCAATACTCCCAATGCATCCCAGGATACCATTTGTCTTCTTTGCCGCAAGGGCACATTATTGGTTCATGTTCAAGTCAGGGCCTGCCAGGACCCCTAGGTCATTTTCTGGAAGGCTGCTTTCCAGGCATATATTGGCATACCAGAGGATATATGAATTTGTAATAGATCAAGGAAATTACCTAATGGAGGAAAATCCATCTTTTCAAGTAGTTAAAACAATTTAACTAGATCACTTATCAGAAAAAAAAAAAAAAAAAAAAAAAAAAAAAAAAAAAAAAAAAAAAAAAAAAAAAAAATCAAAAGATCCTTTACCAGGGTAGAAACACCTCAACATTTATACCTCCAGAAATGGACAGCAGAAACTGGATTTCTTTGAAAACTATGATAAAACCTCCATTCTATTAAGGCTCTGAATATTCTTACACATATATATTTATATACAGTGTATGATGATCTCTACATTTCAGTGAATAGTAAGTAACATAAGGTACAGAAGATGACATAATAGGTTGTGCCAACATCCATCTGTTCTTGACATACCTGATAGTCTTTTGTCTTATAAAGTCAAACCCATCCAGGAGTATAAATACAGTATCATACAAACATTAAATATACTATGACAAGTTTAAAGGTCAGTACTTGGGTATTAACCCTTTTTTTAATGTGTGTCTTAATGATAGAATCATAGAATAGTTTGGGTTGGAAGAGACCTTCCAAGAGATCAAGTTGCAACAGCCCAGCCATGGACAGGGAACCTTCTACTAAACTGAGTTGCTCAGGGCCTCATCCACCAGGCCTTGAACTTCCAAGGATGGAACATTATTCAAAATGCAGCATGAGGTCTTACTATGCAAACATTGTTTGATCTAAAATCAGTTTGTTAGTTTTTTTTTTTTTATGACCTAGTTTATAGACATTTAGTTTGTACTTCATAAATAACAATATTAAAACATGCACCACTTGTCAGTTTGCAGTACTTGCTGATTCATATTTATTTTCTATGAATTAGTTAATCTTTTTCTTAAAAGTTACTAAAGCTGCACCCTACTGACAAAAAAGAGATCTTGTATTTTTCATAAATTAAGAATCTGAGATCAAAGATCAACCATCCCAAGAGACAATATGTTATTCTCAGCACTTTGTTAAAATGATCACGAGAGTCTTAGGAAGAAAGAATTTTCTTCCACTTGAAACTAGCAGAGTTGTTAGGATTTTTGTGCCTTTATCTGTAGTGAGAGGAATTTCTTCCAAAGAGCATCTGGGCATATTTCACTCTTTTTTGAGGGGTTTAAAGCACTGCTTGAGCTTTTGATCTCTTCAGAAAGCTTTTGTGCTGGTTTGTTGGTCTGCTGTGTGAACTACAACATACTTGTGGGATTCTGGGGATGACTAGTTCAGTGTTTAATGTGTATATGCTCACAATTGCAGGAGATATTCAGTGACCAAATCACCATTCTTATTTTCTTATTTTCTTCAGTATGAAAGATAATATAACCTTTTAAAATACATAATTTAATTATGTTGAAGTAGCAGAATGTTGGCATTTAAAAGTGTTCAGCTTTCATAGTCTAGGAAATCTTTGTGTGTGGGGGGGGTGGGTGGGTTAGGATATATTCATGCAAATCTAAGGTTTATTTTGTTGATTTATAGTCGAGTACAGCTTTTAAAAACACATTAGGACAAAATTCCTCAAATCAAGCACCCTGAAAACAAGAAAACTGGACATTTAGCAGTATTTCAGAATTACATGGGTATTACATCTCACGATACTACTTCAAAGACAGTCTTAAGAATCTGGTCCTTGTACTAGAATTTGTTATAAATACCTCAATGCATGCTCTCTATCTAAACTACTTGGAAAAATATGTATTTCAAAATATGATTCACAACAAACACTCTATGAATAGGAATTAAGAAAAGTGCATTTCAGAATAATTTTCTTTTCAGCTATACAGAGGAATAATTTCTCTGTTATTACCTTAGCACTTCTGCAGACACAAATGTCTTCCAAACAGATCCTGTATTTCTTTTGGAAGATCATTACCTATTTTATTTAACCATATAGCAAGTAAAGCAATGGTTCTGTGACTTGCCCTAAAAAGTAGGACATAAGAACCCATTACTTTTAATATATTTTTCTTATGTACTTGAGAATATTTGAAATCTTGATTTAAGTCTTGATTCAATCTGGAGTATCTTATTTTGCAACTTACACAGCAGGTCATGTGAATGAAGTAATCACTCTGAATCATTCTGTTGACTTATTTTTATCTTAGGCTAACTAATTAGTAGATATGAGAGTAGTTTTAGCTTCCACTGAGACAAAAATGAGCTCTGGATCCATGTAGTGCCAGATAGGTTTCATCAACAGGATGAAATGACTTTTCTTAAATATTTTTCAGTCAGTTTCCACTTCATTCCAAACTTTTTTCTCATCTTGTTCTATATCATAGATCTTTTTCCTCATGGTTCTCTTTATCTAAACATTCTTTCACCTTCATGTGCATTCACTTTCAACAATCCTGTTATCCTAAATCCTTGCGCTCTGTAGTTTTAGATTATATTCCTCACAGACTTCCTTTCACAAAAGTTTCCCTTTATTCCAGGTAATGGCAGTTTAGCTTAATATAACAAGCTAAGCGTGTAGTGATACTTCCCCAGAGTTCCAGCATTTTCACTCATTAAATTCTTGAGCCAGGATAATTTTTCTAGATAAAAAAAAAAAAAAAAAAAAAAAAAAAAAAAAAAAAAAAAAAAGCGCCACATCTCTTTCCAAGCTTCACAGAAGAAGCTGGAAGTCAAATGAGAACAACAGCAGGTTTTGTAGTGAATCTTGTTGTCAAATCAATGCTACGTCCTTGGGTAGAATTAAGCAGAAGCAAAAGACAAAAATGCCAAGATGTTCAAAAAAGCAGACTAATGGTCACATCCTTATTGACTAATTTATCTTATAATACTTTAAATTAAGAACAATTTTGAATTATACATCAAGCCATCATTGAATGGCAATCTGTGCACATCAGGGATGAAAATGGCACATTTTAAACTTTTGGCATATTAATAGTTATCCCATATTAGTTGTCCTATAAAAGAGGACATAGTTTTAATGTAACCTTGGATGACATTTCAAGACTTTTTTTTCTTGAGACTTTTAATTTGTTTGAAATGCTTATATTTTTGTTAGTAAGATAATTTTTTCAATACCATCATATAAAAATATTTAAATTATAGCAATTGTTAATATAAAACAATGTTTAAAATATTCTTTATTGGAGTGTATTGGATTTTGCTTATTATGACAGGGCAATTTTGTTACCAAAAAAGCCCCAATACCAGTATTTTACTGAACTTAATTTCGGCAAATGTTTTTGACATGGATTTCAGCAGGACCACATAGAACATTCTGTTTCAGCTCTCTGTTATCAACTCACCTATACTTAGATCACATTAAGATATTGTTTTGTACTATATAAAACATTTCACATTTAGACTTGTATGCACATAAACTTGTAGAGTATTTTCTCAGTGTCATTCAGATTTCTGTCTCTGATACTCATATAACATTAGCCATACAACAGTTTTTGGGTGACATGGCAAAAAAATTGAAAGATATTAGAAAAACCCTAAATCAATTTTCTTATTACTAAAATACTGAACTCCCAACCTATGCTTCATGTTGCTACTTATGGTTACTTCCGAGCTGTCCACTGGCCAGCCCTGTTCTTCAGATAACCATATAAACGAGTTATATCTGTGGGTCCAAATCCCAGACAGAGACTTGGTAGATGGCTGGAAGAAGGAGCAGACTCACACTTGGGGATCAGGAAGGTTTTATTCAGGCCGAAGCCCAGGTGCAAGTACAGATTCTGGGGCTGACCTGTCCTTAAGTACAGGGGGTGTTACCTTTAGGAATGAAGGGGAGTGACTTAGGAACAGGGGGCATTGGCATGGCCATTTAGGGGTGAAAAGGGGAGTGGGGATACCTGAAGTCTGGCTGAGTCACCAAGGCTTTTGCCAGAGTAGTCAAGCCTTAGGGTATGGCAATGGGTCTTATCAGGGAAGAATTACAATGAACTGGGAGAGGCTATTGTAAGGGGAAAGGACAGGGATTTGGGAAAGGAGGGTGGTAGGGATGAACCATTACAGAACTGATAACAAAAACATACAGAACTTTAGAAAACCCAAAATGCACACTGCAACAGCTACTCTGCTACTGTAGAAGTACTTTGTGATATCATTAAGTAGATTTGGCTTTGGGTTCTATCCTCAGCAGCATAATTCCCTGATAGAGTGGTAAAGATAGCATGTAACAACTGTAATAAAGGGAGGATTTGGAGTTTCTGAGATAGTTCTTACCACTGAACGTGCTTCATTCAGCAAAAGCATTTTTAGTAAATCATAGAAGGCAAGAGGGCTTTGCTAATATATGTGGAAGTTGTTGGAAAACTCATGGTGCTAATTCAGCCTTGCTTTGTACTAGCTTTGACATTTCAAGGGTTGATCTTTTTTCTTTTCTTATGCACATATATTTGAATAATATCTTTTTGTTCTCAAGATTCTACAAAGTGTGCTTGAAAATTAAAATAATGTCACTATCTTCTTCCTGGGGAATATTAATTTTAGATTTACTCTAACATCATCAACAAAAGTAAGAAACAAGTAAAAGAGAAAAGGGAAACACAAAGCTTCTTATTGAAATGAGTACATCTCAATAGTTTTATTATTTTAACAGTGTTCTAGCTGTTTGGTTTACTGAAGTGTCTTCAGAAACTAACTGAACTACTAGGTCTGCTGAAAAGCTTTTAGTATTTTGAAATAAAGGCTGCCACAATGACATCTCTTAAAGTTATGCAATACAAATAAAAAAAACTTTCACTGAAATAAGGAATACATGGCAAAGTTCCATGTGGCAGAGGAAGGTTTCTTGATATTTACTCAGGATGCACAGTAGTGTTGAAACATGCAACTGTATGGGCTGCTATGGTTAAAGAAGGGCTTCTATGATTAAAGAAGCACACTGAAAAAAAGAAACAACATATTTACCTTTTCATAAAAGATATAATAATTGTTAATTATTCCTTATTTCTAATAATTTAACATTTATATCTATGAAATTTCAATTAATAATGTCAGAAGAGTTCTTAAGTTCTTGAATTCACATGCTGGGCATTAAAAAAAAGAAAAGGAAAACCAAACAAAAACAACAACAGCAACACAAAAGCTAAAAGGAAGAAATTAATAAATGCAATGATAATTTACTCTGTAAACACAATAATAATTTACTAATTTTACTGGTAAAATGAGTATCACTGAATTAAGAAATAACACCTTTTTTTCTGACACAATACTCTCTCTCTTAATCTAATCTTCATTGCAATTTTATTCTTTAGAACCTGTCTTCTTTTGATTCTTCATTACATGCAAAGAGCTTTGCAATTTTATCAGAGGCACAATTTCCACATTTTACATTTTCAGGTGCAGTGAGTAAATTACATATGTCTATATGAGATCCATGCTTTTGGTATTCTCTCTGCAGGTCCTTCAACTTCTCTATGATGTCCTTATCACAAGGTTTTGTATAAATGGATGCATATGAACAAGTAACATTTAGAAGGTAATTTCCCTAAATTTTCCCATACATTGTTTACCTACAATTAGAGATACAGTTTTTTCCAGAAACATGCTGAATGTAAGGAAATGTTCCCACTCGAAAACTCAAATGTCTAGAAGACACTTTTGTCATCGTACCATTTTAATGCTCGATTATAGAGAAACTGATAATGATTTTTTGGAAAACAAGTAAAAGCATTATTTTTAATTATGTACAAATTAAACAGCATATCAAGGTATTCGAAGTATTCAAAGATTTCTTTCTTGTCCAAAAGAAACTGAAAACATTTTCTGAATTTCTTTTCAAAATTAACTACTCAGTAGATAGGAAGCAATTAACTTTACACTAAAAACTCCTTTTAGGGGAGAAGAATTTGCTAGAGACATGACAACTGCAGTCCCTCAGTATCTTCTACCTGTGCACCAAAACGATATTCTTTGTTTTTAGAAATGAAATAAATGCATCACAGTGTTAACCTTCTTTCATTCCCAAGTGCAAAACACCACACAGCCTATTCCTAGTTAAATGCATGATCTCCAAATAAATATTATATTTTTCCATCACGTTGGTAAATAATTAATGAAACCACAGCCTATGAAATGTGAGTGACTTTGGAAAAGAAAATTGGCAAAAATCTAATTTTTTCCTGCTAAATTATTACCCCTTGGGATGACATCACATGTGAGAGAGTATGTAACAGGGGCATACAAGTTACCTAACATCTCCACCATTTAAGGCTTTATAGAAGTGGGTCATCTTTTCCACAGTGCTTTACAGCTATCTTCTTACTGTGAAATGAATAAATGGAAAAATGCTCATAGAAAAACTGTAACTTTTCAAAGCACAAAATGTGACTAGAACTTGAAAAAATAATTCTCATTTTATTTCTTTTATTTCTATGCTATTTTTATGTTCTACCTCGGGAATCAGCTTCTGCAAATGAGCAAAAAAATTCAAGACAAGTTGGTTTTCTTTTTAATATTAATTTATCTGCAAAACAAGCAAGTTATTTTATATATCTCTATTATTAGTCAGATAAAATTTAACACTAGAAAATCTAAAGGTAAAAAAGACAATTCTCTTTGATAATTTTACCATGTTTGAATTTCTCAAATATTTTTTGACATTTGATGTTAATGAAATCTTCCTGCCCTGCCTCTTGATGGTAATGTTTGCACTAATTAATCCTGCTTTATAGAGCACATTCTATTCTTTGCTTGTATTAGTTCCAGAAAGGAAGCTTTCTTACTATTTATACTATTCAAATTTCTATCTTTTTGTTTTGTTTTTTGTGAAGTTATTCAGTTACAGATTTCAGATGAAGAAAGACATCAAAGCTAGTAAATCCTGTGCAATTGATTGTTAATCTGGATACTATGATGTTCTTGATGGAATCCCTCTATTACAGAGGAGATAGAGAGAAATAGCATATATTGATCTCATAAATCCAATAAACCTTTTAAATTTTGCTTACACAACCTATGTACAGTACTTCATATTGTTTAAAAATGGGAAAAGCTTTTTTTTATGAGCTATCTCAAGATAACGTATGCACTGTTTTAATCTCTAAAAAGATTATGGAAGAAAAAAGGATCCCACCAGGAGAAAAATATTGTTTGAGGTTCCAATTTTAGTATCAATTTCAGAAAATTACTCCCTAGAAACAAAGATAAACAGAGATATAAATCACTGTGTGAATAGAAGTTGATGGTTTATAGTCTTTTCTACAGAACTGAAACTGTGGACTCTGTCATGAAGAAATATGTCTACAATAACTTTGGAATCTTTGCTTCATTCCCTGTCTTACTATGGCTGAAAATATGAAGCAAACACCTTATGTGTGCAAGGCTTTATACAATTACCCTTATTTTACAGAATTAACTGATTAGGACAGTATGAGCCTTTCAAACAAAACAGACAGCAGAACAGAAAAAGGATGTGAACTTCTGAGTTCAGTTCAGATTGCTATTTTGTTGGAGGGAAAGAGAAGCTGATTGGATATTCATTCAAGTCAGTGCTACATCCTCCATGCACTAGCATATATTTTAGGATAAGTAACTGAGTGAGTGATTTATCTAATAGATGTTTAAAAAAGAAAAAACCAGTAAGCAAAGAACTTCCATCAATGTGTAATTTTGGGGAAAAAAAACCTCCAACCCATTACCAAAGAGGGAAGTGGTAAAAGTTCAGGTATCACATTAAAGGACAAACAAAAATACTAGAAAGAAAAAAATATTAAAAACTTAGTTAAGTTTTTAAGGTTGTTAACATTAACAGTCAATAAAATTTAACACCAGGAGTACAGAACAATCAATTTCTTTGTGCTGTTCAAACTTCTGCCAAGAAGAATATATGCTTTTGTGATGGTTTCAGGACTACTAAATCATTAGATTGATCTGTGCAATTTCAAGAATGAAAATGAAGGCATATATTTTACAATCATGTGATATTATTTTCTTGCTTGTGCAGAATGCCAAAAGAGAGAGAATGTAACTGACTCCATGCCACAATTCAAAATGAATATGGAATACTGAATGTATAATTTTGGGTTTATGTTAGAATATGGTGGGTTAAATTTGTAATTTATAGTTATAGATATTTAGCAATGCCGAGGCCAACATTCTTTGCAGCTGTGCTCTGGTTTTGTTTGAAGAAAGGTGCATAGAACACCACAGCCACTAGATAATTGTCTCCAGTGCTGTAGCTGGTGTGTTTTCAGATAATGATACTACTGTGCAATAAAATATTTTTCCTGTGAGAGTTCTGATTTGATGAGAAAAAAACTTCATGTTTGTGGGTCAAAGTTGTTAAAGATTTAATTTACAGTTGTACTGTATTTCTACATCCATTTATTATTTTGGAATGCTTATTGTCTAAATAAATTAATGGTATCCCATATAGAAGAGTTATAATTATTTTTTAAGCTCCATAGAATGGAAGTTCCCTTTCTGGAATTTTTGGTTTTCTTAAAATTTTGGCAGAAAAATCAAAGAATAAAGTATAAATAAATCACATTCTATAATATTTAAATAATTCAACCGTATGTTTTCCTCTGCATTTGAATATTGCAAGTGGAAAAAGTCCAAAGGTAAATTTTACTTCAATATTTTGTGCCCAGTTAAACGTACTTAATGATGACTATTCCCATAAAAAATTATGATATGTTATATTCTATTATTTTGCTATTTGAACACTACCACCTGTTGGGAACAATGAAAAATACAATAATACTGTTACTCATAGGTTACCAAGGTCAGAAATTTGCTGATGATTGTCATTCAAGACAAACACAATTCTAAATTTCCATTTGCCTAAATTGGAGTTAAATGTGGACGTAACTAAATGTATGAACATTCCAACACAAGGAGGTTACTCCAGAAAATTTTAAATGAGAAATGTTCTTTTCTCCAGCTAGCGTTGCACAGGATCATAAGTTCATAGTCTTGGTGTGAATCTCCCAATAAGATTAAAATTATAACATCGGATCACTTTTCTCTCAAACCCTTGTGATAAGCATACAATTGAAATATTTTTAGTTTATAGTATTCATTTTTTAAGTAATTTCTGAGCTGTGTTACAGCTTCCTGTTTTTGTATTTTGCAATAGTTTGCTAAGGTTATATGTCACATGGAGCAGTGACACAAGGAAATATTTGGAGGAGAAAGTACTTTTGATACAGCTTTGATAGAGTATGGAGCCAAAGTAGCCAAGACTGGCACAGCTGATTCATTTATATAAACAGAGGCCGCTGAGGTAAACAACAATCTGAGAACTGTGTCTGTACGGGTACATCTTGGATGGACCTATTTGGCTGACCACAAAAGAGAGATAGGAGTGAAATAACATACCTGCTGCATGAATCAAATACTTGATTGCGGGGAATCAGAACATGGAACTGAACTGGGAGAATTTTGCCAAGGTAAAATGGCTCAATCCATTGAAGGGTGAAGACAGGTTATTTTCTGAAGACCTCTGTAACCAGTCTATATAGAATATGCAACTGTCTTTGAATATATGTATGTGATAAATAGTGTGATATACATTATACAGTTTGTAATGAGACCGAGAATACTTTGGGAATGTCCAACTATGGTGGCCATTGTGGTATATGTACAAATACTTTTAACCTAATTTATTTCTTTCTCTACCCCAGTAGCTCAGAAAACACAACAGGAGAGTGATGTTTGAGGAGATGGGTAAAAAAGGATTTTGATGTTTTAAACCAAAAAAAAAAAAAAAAAAAAAAAAAAAAGAAAAAGTATAGAATATGTGCAAAACATAACATGTACAATTAAACTTAAAAACAGCATACAGTTTAGGGATCTATGAATGAGGCTTGGTGAGGTGGACTGTGAGAACAAATGCATAAATATGAAAGAACGAGGAAACCATCACATCCTCTCAGAGAAGAATTTGAGATGCTGACAAGTTACTGCAGCCTTCTTCCAGCCTTGTTAAAAAACAACAAAAAAACCCACAAAACCCCAAACAAACAAACAAACAAAACCCAAAAAAACACCCCTAGATGATCTTGAAGGTACCTTTCAACCTAAGCCATTTTGTTTCTATGATCCTTATTCCATGGGCCTGTTTATTGCTGCACAGACTTTTCTTCTCATTCTTTGGATTACAGTTAAAAGAGCCAGTGAGGACTGGAAAAGGGTACTGTTTAACTAAGTGCTTATTTGGCACCCTAGAGGAAAACATTTCTGTCCAAGTGTGTGATTTATAATGCACTTTGTTGTCATTTTTAGTCAAGTTATTCCTTTGTGTAAAGCCAGATATCAATAAGGCCTCTTCCTCTCTGTTTGTATTCAGTTCCTATTAGTTTTAATAAAATTTATCTAAAGATGTCTAAAGTCAATGAGCCAAGGCTTCTCTTCTGGATTGGACTAAGGTTGTCAAACCAGAAGCAGATCAGTCAAAGCTCACTGTTCCATTGCAGGAGGTATTTTGAAATAACTTAAAAATACTATTAATACTTTGAAAGTTAGTTTCTGAACTGCGAAATGAATCCCAAAGTGAATAAGACATTCATGCAGACTTTGAAAAAATTACTTACTATGTACGTGATGTCCTACCTAGGCTGCTTTGTATAATGAAAATTGACTGTAGCACCTTTTTTCCCCTATATATAAGGGGATTAACTGATACACTATAAGGGGATTAACTGATACATTAGCTTACATTAAGTTGATTGTTATTAGCAACTCAGACCAAATAATGGGACTACACGCTACTTTTTTTCCCAATGACTCAATGAAACTCATATCTCACTTCTAGAACTGAAGCAAACAAGATTATTTATGGAAACATTATTCCAAAACCTTCGGAAGTTGAGATCTTAATCATTGATAACTACATTTTTTCTTATTCTTATAATGCTAGTTTTAGTATGGTAAACAGTTAAGTCATTAAACATCTGCATTGGCAACAAATATGTGTAAGAAATCAACATTTCTATGTTTAAAAGATCTTGGAACACATAATTTCCCCAGCAATGCATTTCAAACAAATAAGATATACACAAGTCACTTATGGTTTCACATTGTAATTTAAATGACAATGTAACAGAGGAAAATATGAGTTTTAGTGTATTTAGTATTTCGTGTCTGATAAATTTAAAATCTTTTTCTAATGACTAGATATGACTAGTGTAATCAATCTCAGCTGCACTTCAGATACAATAAGACACTATATTCTTACAGATAAGAAATTGCAGTTCCCTAGAGAAGCAAGCATAAGTATAATTAACAGAAACCAAGAGATGACAATAATTTAGAAATGCTTGCTCTCTTAGTAAAGAGAGCATTCTTTCCCTGTGGAGCAGCTCTTTAACTTAATATTTTCATTGACTTGCTTTGCAAAAAATCTGCAATTGTGTGTAATGAAGTTCAAGAATTGCAGAAAACTAGGGAGTAATATTACTTTCAGGAAGAAAATTTCGGCAAGGAAATGAACTGAAAACTATAGCATGTGGCTCTAAGCACTGTGGTTTAGATGAGTGGGCGATTCACACATTGAGCTACTGTGGTGGGTTTCCTTGGCTGGATGCCAGGTACCCACCAAGCTGGTCTATCACTCCCTCTTCTTATCTGGACAGGAGAGAGAAAATAAGATGAAAAATAACTCATAGATTAAGATAAAGCAGTTTACTAAAGCAGTTACTTTCACAAAAGCAAAAAGTTGCTAGAAAATTTAAAAGGCTGCAAAGGTTGAAGAAAATTTAAAACCCAAAGATTATCTACTCCTCCCAACAGCAAGTGATGCCCGATCACTTCCTGGCAAGCAAGGCTTGGGCACATGTAGCAGCTTCTCTGATAGACAAACGTAAATGATGAATGTCCTCTCTTCCTCCTCCTTCTTTTAGCTTTTATATCTAAGCTGATATAATATGGTATGGAATTACTCTTTAGTCAGTTAGGGTCATCTGTCTTAATTGTGTCATGTCCCAAGCTCTTGCTCATCCACAGCCTACTGCAAAATGTTGGACAGAGCTGACGCTGTGCCAGGACTGCCCAGCAGTGCCCAAAACACCAGGGTGTTACCAACTCCTTTCTAGGCATCAATGCAGAGCACTGCACTCTCAGGGCTGCTGTGGGAAAATGAGCTCCTTCTCAATCAGACCCAATACAGCCACACACACAAAAATAAAATAATAATAATAATAATTAAAAAGAAAAATATATTTTTGGCATGTTATCAATTACTCATGCCCTGACTTCACCATTATCACAAATAATGCAAATAATATTGGAATGCTACTAAACATAAGAAAAGCAAAAGTGCCGTGCTATTTTACAAGTCTGTGATAATATTGAAATGTAGAAAAGTCTTAAAAAATATTCTAGTAAATAATCAGGTAAAGTACAATTCTAAACAGCTCTGAAGACTGTTAGGAGAGCAGTCTAAGATAAACCCAGACTGTTTAGTTCAGAAAAGAAAAAGAATCAGACTCACACACAATGACTGTCCCTAAATCATTAAGGAAACAAATATCAGAAAAAAAAAAAAGATATTTAAGCTGATGGAAAAATGATATCATAAGGGAAATGCCTGTAACATAGGCATGGATTAATTCAGTTTGAAAAATAGAGCTTATTAGGCCTTTTAATATAATTATATATTATAAGAATGATCTGGGAACAATCTTCTACAAAGCTAGTGTTTCTGTCTTTCCAATAGAGTTACCACAGCCAGGGACCAGTATACATGACCTCAAAGACCACTTTAATTTTCATGTTCCTATGAAAGATATCACAATTTCTTTGATGTACTGCTACTGTATCTGCTACTGTATCTATTGTTTTCTAGCTTTTTGCTGAGCACAGTTCAATTTCAGCACACCCCACTGTGATGCTGAAAAGTCAATTGTTATGATTTTCTTCTGTTTCTTTGAAGATATTCCCTACTGTAATATTGTTTCGTTACATATTATTGTGCCAGTAATATTTGAAAATATTGATATTGTTTGAAAGCAACAATTACTACTTGTGTTTATTTGATTTTTTTTAAATGGCTGATTGTCTTAAATGCCTTATTGCCCATTGCAGTTTGGTAAACAAGATGTTTAAAAATTATTAATAAGTGAAAACAAAAAACCAAGAAGAGACTAATTAACCTAACAGTATAGTGACAAAATTATACAGAGATAAAAGGTCAGACACAAACCATACATTACAGAAACTAATGACATTTTTTTTCTCCTGAAATAATTAAAAATTTGTTGTCAGTGCATAGGTGATTTTGCTGAGTCTTATTTTGTTAAGAGCAAAATTTTTTTGTATAGTAGATGCTACTTATTATTATTATTTAATATTGTTTCATAAAAGTAAATATGTCCTGAATGTGGTAATTCTTAAGTGTATTATTTTCTAAAAACATTACTAAATCTACTGTCTGTAGGAGTATAATCTGTGATTGTAATTAATTTTGATTTCTCAAAAGCACCATCATTCAATGCTTCAGTCTTTCTCAAGATAATTAAAGTACTGTATTTGCTGTAGTTATACATAAATACAAGTAACTTAGTAACATTGAGAGTGGGACTGACTTTAACATTATGTAGAATTTACTTCTGATGTTTTGATTGCTTCACCAAACATTCCACATGTTCAATGAAAGATTTGACAGCAGATTAAACAATTTATTAGTCAGATCCAGAATGTGTTATTTTACATCCACAATCACATCTGGCCTCATAACCATATTACACATAAGTCCTTTTTTTATAACTGAACAGGTATTTTTTCACATGAGTAAGGTTATTTTGTTGTTTTTTGTTCTGGGTTTTTTTTTTTTTTGTTTGTTTGTTTGTTTTGTTTTGTTTTTGTTTTGTTTTGGTTTTTTTTGTTGTTGTTGTTGTTGTTGTTTTGGTGGGGTTTTTTTGCCTTTTTGTTTTGTTTTTGTTTTTCTAAGTTCCATTTCTATAGTTGTTTAGCACTTATTTGGATTCAAAACTGAAGCTACTATCTTGCCCACAATGGTGCAACAGTGAGCTCAGAGTATCAGAATATTTTTCTTAGGTCTTGACTAACTGTATTTGTATTTCAGTTCATACTGAATTACATATATAAATACAACTAGAAACCAAATCATCTCTAAAGAAAAACAATGATAAGGCACCTGATAAGGTTAAGATAAAACAGATTTAATCTGTTTCTAGTCTTAATGCATGCTACCCTCTTCAATAAATATCTGTAACAGTGAAAGAATCACTTGTTTCTAGTGTCCAGTGAAATCAATAACAAGGCAACACCTTCAGAAAAGTTTGGGATTATGGCCTGATGCATTTGTTGCATTTAATATGCCCCCTACATATGTCACAAGACTTGAAGTCAAGATGAAAACTGCAGTTTTTGGCATTAATGCTATTTTGGTGTAACTGGTTCTGCCTTACTATACTTCAAATTCAAATTTTATTGAATGTATTCACTTTTTTCATTATTGAATAAAGCATTAATTTCAGAAATATTGTCTTTTGTAGGCCTGAAAAGAATGCTTCTACAGCTGTCAAATTTATTGATATAACAATAGTTATTAAAAATATTATTTCATCCTAATATATATACTTTGAAATAGATTCCATATGCAGCTATGAGCATTTTCCAAGTCTAGGCAGGCTACAATTTATTCTGATTAGTCTTTATCTGTGATCCAGGGATTAGATCATAAAAGAGCATTTGAATAAATTCACAGTGGGCTGAGGACAACCTCTTGGATAGGGCTTGTGTTCATAGCCATGGTCCTAAAATGCTTTTAGCTGGATTTACAAAATTCAGAAATATGTTGTGATGGGCTGACCTTGACTGGCTGCCTGGCCTGTGCTCAGCTGTTCTCTCCCTCTCTGCAACTGGACAGGAGAAAAGAAATGAAAAAACTCCTGGGATGAGATAAAGACAGGGAGATCACTTACCAATTTTCATAATGGAAATACAGGCTTTACTTGGGGAACAAAAATTTAATGTATTGCTAATTAAAATAGATTAAGGTGGTGATAAATGAAGACAAAATAAAAATCACATTTTTGAGTCCTCCCTTCTTCCAAATCTCAGCTTCAGTTCTTCACTCCACAATCTTCTGCCTCCTCACTCTAAGCAGTCCAGGAGTTGTGGTCAGTCCATAACATTTCATCTCTACTGCTCTGTCCTCCTCACACTTTTCCCTACTCCTGCAAGGGACCTCTCCACAGGCTCTAGTCCTCTAGCCCTGCTCCTTTGAGGGCTCTTCCTGAGTCAGAGTTTCTTCAGCAAACAGCAGTCGATTCTGGCAAGTGGACCCCATGTTCCTCCTTGGGCTGCAGGGAAATCTGCTCTGGTGTCTGCAACATCTCCTTTCCTCCTTCTTCTGTGGCCTTGATGTTCTCAGGATGGTTTTTCTTTCTCCCATCCTCACTCTTCACACTGTTTGTGTTTCCCCTTTCTTTAACACATTTTCTCAGAGGTTCCCTTACCTCACCTGGTGGGGCTCAGCTGTGCCCTGTGCCAGATGAGTTGGAGCCAACTGGAAATGGCCATGCCAAGCATAATGCAGTCCCAGCCACTTCTCACAGACCTTCACTGCAGCCACTGCTGCTGCCAGCACTTGTCCATCAGCACCCTATACAGAGACCTAGAGCTGTTTGGGTTTGTTTTAGTCCACACTGGAAAATAGAAAGGCAGACAGTCCATGTTCTAGATTGGATTACAGCCTGAGGGAACTCCACTGACCTCTTCACTACATGAACTGAAAAATGGCAAGAGTGAAATGGATGGCTTAAAAAAGATAAAAGAATGTAAATATTTAACCAGAGATATTTGAATCATGAGTCGTCATAGTCCATCTGAGTATGACTTCTAAGTGGTGAGAGTCTCAGTATATTTTGGATTTATAGCTCAGTTTCAGTGAGAAAGACATGCCCTTGCTGGATGATTTTCTTTGCATGTAGCACCAGATTTGACCTTTGTAAGTAAAGAATTTCAATAGTAGGAAATGTTTAAAGGTCGTTCTGTGATTTGTACAAATGTTTCCCAGAGACTAAGCAGAGATTATCAAACTCATTTCTCTTTTGACCCAAAGCAGATCTCTTAACCTAGTTCTTTGGTGTCCGAAGACTAGTGCACTAATCCACTAATCCTCCTAGTCTCACAAATTATTGAAAGTCTATTATCTACAAGTTCATACTGAAGATCTACTGGAAAGACTGTGACTGCAGCAAAGCCCAGATGGTGACATATTTTGGGGAGAAAAATAGTGATTAAAGATGGGGAAAAGGCTGAGGAACTTGATGCCTTCTTTGTCCCAGTCTTTAACAGTAAGACCAGTTTCCCGAGCTGGAAGACAGATACAGGGAGAAGAATGAAGACCTCATAATCTGAGGGGTAACAGTGACCTGCTATACTAAGAAATCTCTGCATAGGGATCTGGACAAACTGGATAAATGGGCCAAGGCCAATGCCATGAGGTTCAACAAGGGCCAGTTCCAGCTCTTGTACTTGGGTCACAACAACCCCGTATGGAGGTACAGGCTAGGGGCAGAGTGTTTGGAAACCTGCCTGATGGAAAAGGACCTAGGGGTGCTGGTCAACAGCAGCAGCTGAACATGAGCCAGTGTTTGCCCAGGTGGCCCAGGTAGCTTATGACAGCAGTAGTATTAAATTCTTTCCAATTACTTGTCTGAATGTCCCAAACTTTCATTTCTTTCAGCCTCTTTCTAATTTTTCATTCTAGATGGATAAGTATCTGTAGTCTTCTCAGTACACTACCAGAAAATACACAAGAACAATGCCACATTCTCTTCTGTTTCTTTGCCCTTTGCTAATAAATATATCACTAATCTTTATCTATGAATAAATGCACCTTTAACATCAACACTAGCTTGAAGCATTCTTCAGAACTCCCTGCTTATAGCAGTAGCTAATATGAGTTGTGGTGACATAGGAAAACATAGAAAACACCTCATTATATTTCTAGGATTCCACACTTATTTATGTGGAGTTTCAAATACTAGAGAGAATGTGGATATGTAGGAATAACAGTCAGAAAACATAATAACAATATGTTTTATACATAAACATACAGAAAACATATTAACAATAGCTTGTGATAAGAACTGGAAATATGTATGGTACTAGCTATATATGTAACATGCTTTGTATGTAACATAAAAGATGTATTAACTGACATAATTCACACTTGCTGGCTCAAATACTTTGCTGAATTATTGATCATTTAGGGAAAAAACCCCAAACCTTCACTTTTAATTTCTGTAACATATATTGAAGCCATGTATGGAATTCATTCTTCATTCACACTTAAAGAAGAAAAAAAAAAAAGAAAATGTGTTGGCAACTATAATGTGAAAACCTATTTTTCATTATTGCTTCAAAAAAGAAACAACTGCAACTATTCAAGTCTGGATTCAAAAAGAAACATGAGGCACTCTGCCTGTGACACCACCACTGGACACTGACCAGAGTTCCCTCTGCCCACATTAATTGTGATAATGAAATATTGAGAAAGGATAACACGAATTTGAGCTACCACATTTGAATCAAGATAACCATGTTTATTCAATAGAGGTAGGAGGGCTTGTCAGCTCTTGTTTTCTGTATCTGACAATGAACCATTCAAACACAATTATTTCACTGTGAAAGTAAATTGCAACTTAGTGTATCTCTCGCTAGTAATATTCCTTTCATTCATAACAATGTCCAGACACTTGTCCAATTACCCATCAGTGTCACACATTTAGATCCCTTCTACTAATTTAATTTTGACTTTGCAATTAATTTTAAAAATGAAATCTTAGTATGTGCCATTCTTATACTATAGCTAACATGATATCACCTAGATAGCTTTGCCTTTTTGCCTAATGCCAACACATTTAATGTCACAGGAAGTTTGGAAAGAAGACAGGGACACAGGATAAAGTTTTCTGATTTTGTCCTAATATATCACCTGATAAATCTTACTCCATTTTATTAATATATTAATTTAAATCAAAATTCTCCAAGTCAAGTTTATTTTGCTGTGATAGTAATTCCTAAGTGATATCCCAGTCCTTATCTTGACCCATAAGCTTTTTCATCCTACTTTCTCCCCATGTTCTTTTTAGGAAGAGGAGTTATGTCAGAGTCTGGCAGCTAACCAAGGTCAACCCAACACATGTATTTATCTTTTTTGGATGTAAAAAATTAAAGAATTTGATTGCTTTGGACTCAGACACAGGATGTTAGCATGATACTGAAGTAACAGGGTGCAATTTCACAGGCACCTCAATTACAGGAAAACATGTATGCGAAATGCATAACTGCAGCCCAACGTCGTGGGACCAAATAAAACAGTAATTGCCACACAGAAATCTCCATTTTTTTTTTTTTTCCTAAGCTACAAAATTTCCCTATCCCTCATGTAAAACTATCAGGATTTTAGCTCCAAAGCTTTGTTCCAAGTATTTTACCTGTGAAGCCAGGCCCTTGTGTAACAGATGCATTCTAGCACATGGCACATCTCCCAGATGGAAGTCTCATGGGGACTTTGAACCATTACCTCCCAAGGCCATTTGCTCACAGACTCCAGCTATGCTTCCCAAACTTTCATTGAAACAACAATTCCTTGCATAACACCTCTGATGAGATGTATCTTACTTCTGAAGACAGAGTTCTGGTTTTGGTTAGTTTTCTTTTTTTCTGTAATATTTTACAGTTCTTGATTCAGATTTCTCTAATCAAATTGTTTAATCTCATCCCTGTTTTAACATGAGACAGTGTCATTTGCTTAGTTCTGCCACATGAGAATCGTCACTGGGAAATGCTTAAAACCCAGGTGCTAATCTACAGAACAAAAAAAACAGCAGAGAATTTTTTCAACTTTCTTTTTGGCACTCTCATCTCTCCACTCTTCATTTCCCAGTGGGGTAATTAGCCTTTATTTCTAGGAGACCATTTATCTTCATGTGAGACCTTCTGTCTTCTTGAGCTCCCTGACTACAAAGATGATCACCAAAGCAGGGACATTCCTACCCATTCTTTGCTCTCTGACTCCTGATGCATGGGGAGACAGGATAAACTCTCTGATCCCTTGTGGGAAGCTGTTTCCATAGCCCAGAGTTCTGGCAGGAGTTATTTAGCTATCTGAAATCCCTCTGTTGTCCAGATAAAATGGAGAGGATGAGAATTCAGAAAACTCCAAATTATATGGAAAAAACTCCCCTATGGATTAAGTATACTGTCAGCTTGTTTTAAGAATACAGGAATGCAGGTACCAGAGGACACCTAAACCCAAAAAGTGCAATTTACCAGAAGTTACAGGAGCTACAGCTTTTTTTGCTACCCTTCCTTCCTTCCTTCGATTTGTCCTCCAGCAATTGTGGCGCTGCAGTGTAGAAGTCAGGATTTTCTGTTCCTTAGCAAAAGAGCTGCAAGAAAAGAAACTTCTCTATCCCAGATGCAGTCATATCCTGATAAAAATGTTCATACCATGCATTAGTACTCTAGAACCAAAGATTATTCCTTTCCCAAATGCACATTGCTTGATGCTAAGCAATAGAAATAGATTTCCTCTATTTTTTTAGACACAGATCATGAAACTGAATTCTCTGCTGAATCCTGAGAGTTTCAACAGAGAAGTAAAAAGGCAATTTCATGATTTGTATTATTGATTAATGTATTCTTCTTAGAGTAGTATGTTTCAAGCTGTCAATTTGAGCCTTGTGTTCCTGAAGTGGATTTGTTACTATTTAGAAGCACTGATGGGTGCCTGTTTTGAGAAAAAGACCACCATATAGACTGGCATAGTTTTTGCAGTCATAAGTTCTTTTCATAAATGACAAAGAGGCATGGACAAATCAACCAGGTAGTTCCTATTTCTTCAGTATAGGCTGCATTAGGAATGGGTTGAAAGCAACCCTACAGAAAAGGACTTGGGTTATACTAGGGAGTGTATAATTAGACATGAGCTGAAAAAGTGCATTCAGGGTCCTGAGAGCCAAATGTATGCAGGACTGCATAAAAATCCATATGACCAGCAGATTCAAGGGAGGTGATTCTTCCCAGTGCCACATTTGTGAGACCCTGCATTGCACAGCACATACAGCTCTGGGGCCCTTAGCCCAACACGGACCTGTTAGAGTGGGTCCAAAGGAGGACCACAAAAATGGTCAGAGAGACCACTTCCAAAAAGAGAGGCTGAGAGAGTTGAGATTGTTTAGTCTGGGCAAGTGAAGACTCTGGAGACATTAATGATATTTAAAGCAGGCCTCTAGGAAAAATGGAGAGAGACATTTAACCAAGACTTGTAGGGATAGGGCAAGAAATAATGATTTTAAACTGAATGAAGGTAGTTTTTGACCTGATATTAGATTAGATATTAACAAGAAAGCATTTAATGTGAGAGTGATGAGACAATGGAACAGGTTGCCCAACCAAGTTGTGGATGCCCACCGATAGAAACATTCAAGGCTAGGTTGCATGGGACTTTGAGCCATGTGATATGGTGAAAATAGTCTCTGCCCACAACAAGGTGACTGAACAAGATGATCTTTAAAGATCGCATCTGGACATGGTACAATATGTTTTTCCAGAGAGAACTAGCACATTTTTCTGCTTTAAATGTCAATTTGGAATTCATACCACAATTTTATGTTGAAAGAGAACTAAATACCACAATTTTATGTTGAAAGAGAACTACAATACACTAATCAAGAAATAGCACAAGGTGGTGGTATGTGGCAGTGGGTTGATGAGTGCTAATGGTTATCCATTGCTGATATGTTATGTGTTAATGTTGCATAGTTCATGCCCTGTTACCCCTTATTCTTCCTATTCTTAGGACCATAAAGCAGTTACCTGTCAATCTTGTTGTTTACATGGCACCTGGCCCTGCCAGTCAACCAGAAACCTCTCCCAGTGTCTGGAAACTTCTGGGAAGAGTCCTGGATGATTGGTTAGAGTCAGAGTTTCCCCCTCCTACAAGTTATATTATGCACCCTGAGTCCCTGTCATTGGTCCCCATGCTCTGCGGTCCCATGTGTTCCTTCCCCCCTTTAAAAACTGAAACGCTCAGGTGCTCGAGGTCTCTCCGTCTCTGTTTCTCAGAGCCTCGGCCCTGAGGTGGAATAAACCTCAGTTGCTGCCTCCACGGAGGGTCCCGTCTCTCAATTCATCTGCACCTTAGTTAGTAGTGACTCTGCTTCACTGGCTCAAAGACCCCTGTGTTGCAATGGTGCCAGGGCTGGCCAGAGCCGGCAACACCTGGGAGGAACCACTGTAGTGGTATCTTAAGAATTTGTGGGAATTTTTTTCTCAGCTGCAAATTTTAGCCAGTCATCTTCATCAATATTTTCAGCATGTTAAAAGCTATATTTGCACCAGGCAATCAAATCTTCCCTCTACTTTTCTGTTCTTTTTGCTTAGGAATTTAATAAGCCCATTCCAGCTTTTGTAGATCAACCATCAATCAAGTTTTAAATAGTGTAATATCATAGTGAGAACTGAAAGTTTACTGTATTGATATGGAGCTTTAGTATACTCTGGAGCTGCCTGAGATTCACAAAGCAATTAGCCAATAATGTTAAGAAGCAATGGTTAATTTAACTAATCCTTAATGAAGCCTACTAATGCTGTCAGGATTGATGAGTCCAGTGAGGTTTTGTGCAAGAACACATTAAAGTAAGGGTCCTCATCTCATTTTGTCAGATCAATCATTATCCTAAATTATAGTGCTTCTTTCTGCTGATATTAAAAAAAAAAAAAAAAAAAAAAAGTATTTTCTTCTTTCTAAAATTTCTTAAATATCTAAGTATGTGTAGCAGGACATGGATTTTATGTCTAAGAAAACAGTTTCTGGTGGCCATCCATTCTTATAAAGTAAGTAAAGTAGATAATATATATTTAAATGTCGTAATTACTGGGACAAGTAACAGTTATATGCATTGGTGTCCTGATATTTTTTAAATGAATCATTAGGATTCAATGAAAATATGAGATAATAAAATAATACTAAACAAACAAAAAAAAAAGTACTCTAGAGGAGAATTAGCACCACAAAATATTAAAAAATAAGAAAATACATCATATCTTATGGACAGAAGCCTGAAAGTTGTAGTCTAAGGGATGAACCCCTTTTGAAATTTCTTTTCTTAATGCATCCAAAACAGCATGGCCAGCAGGGGGAGAGAGGTGATTCTGCCCCCTCTAGTCCAATCTTGTGAGACCCCACCCACAGTGCTGCACCCAGTTCTGGGGTGTGCAGCACAGGAAGGACATGGACTTGTTGGAGTGAGTCTTGAGGAAGGCCACCAATTTGATTAGGGGGATGGAGAACCTCTCCTTTGAGGAAAAGTCGAGAGAATTGGGATTGTTCAGGAAAAGAGTAGGCTTCAGGTGACCTAATTGCAGCCTTCTAGCACCTGAAGGGAGCTTACAAGAAAGATGGAGAGGTTTTACAAGAGCTAGTAGTGGCAGGAAGTGGGAATGACTTCAAACTGAAAGAGGGAAAGTTTACATTGGATATTAGGAAGAAATTGTTTCCTGTTAGGATGGTGAGGCATTGGAATAAGTTGCCCATGGTAGCACGTGTTTAATGCCTGGTTAGATTGGGTCTGAGCACCCACAGTGAAAGCTGTCCCTGCCCATGATGAGGAGGTTGGAAGTAGACCTTTAAAATTCCTGCCAGTCCAGGCCATTCTATGATTCTATGATGATTCTGTGATTCTATGAATTTGGATTTTTGCAGATATGAGGGAGGTAATTGGAAAGGTAAAGGTGAGAAAATGTGTGGGTTTACATAAAGACAGTTTAATACGTAAAGTAAAAGCTGTACATGCAAGCAAAGCAAAACAAGAAATTCACCCACTGCTTCCCATTAACAGGCAAATGTTCAGCCATCCCTAGAAAGAAGAGTTCCAGCACTCATAAGAGCTACTTGGGAGGACAAATGCTCTCACTCTGAATGCCCTCCATTTCTCCTAAGGTGTCATCCTTTTAAGAATGTCATGTACTTATTATTATCTATAGACATCTTAATGTAATATCATTGATAATTGATTTTTATGTATTTATGCTATACAGAGAACTATATACTGTCTTAGAATGTTTTCTTTGTCACCTGGGATGATCAAACCCTGAATTGAATAACACTAGTTGCAGATTTTTTAAAAAATTAAAATAATAATTTAAAATATATATATAAACACTAAGCTTTTGGTACTATATTTCAATAAATGTTTAAAACTGACAATCTTGAGTTTTAACTAGAAAGATTGTGATACTAATAATGCTATAAATATAATGTAGTGTAAGTAGTGTAATCTTATGGGAAAATATAGGTAGAAAGGAAGTAGCAAGAAAATATAAAGAAGCCCAGCTGATAATGGTCTCAGTGATTTAGGGTCAGTTTCTAAGAAGCTCCTTTCTGAAAGGCTGAGACTATTTGCTAGAAAACAGGAATTTTTTTAATGTGTTTCTGAGAAATAGATAAAATATTTGAGTTTTCTTTAATGTAAAATTAAAAAATTGGACCTTAACATCCATACAAAAATGCTAATTTCAACTATATATTTCAACTATATATATTTACCTTTTTATATATATTTTCTTTTACTCATTTCACCTGTAAACCAAAACCATCTCTATCTTACAGGGAAAATGAAAAAAATCAGAGAAATTCTTACTTTTCTGCAACTATATGAATAACAGTTTTCTTGAGACCATTAATTCAATTTTTGAGCTTAACCACTAAGAAAAAGATTGTTTTCATATGCCTATTTTTTGAAGGTTTGGGTTTGTTTTGGGGTTTTTTTGTGTGTGTTTTTGGGTTTATTTTTGTGTTTTGGTTTGCTTTTTTTACCCCCAGCTTTCAAAATGCTGGTATTTAGAAAACTGGAATTGTTTTGGCCTAAATTATGTAGGTTTTATTCTAAATGTGGTCTACAATTCTGATAAGACTCAAAGAAATAGCATACTAAAAATTCCAGTGTTCTTGTATACCTAAGAGAAGATAGAGATTCCAACAGTTAAATAGTTGCTGTTGCAGTAAAACAGATACTTTTTCCAGTGAGAAAAATAATATATGTTGTTTTATGTTCTCCTGCAGCAGATTCCTATAAGGCAGTCTTTGACACTGATGACTGCTGACTTTAAAGAAAGATAAAGAGTACACAGTGTTTTCATTTCTTCAGATAAGAAATTCCCGGATACAGACGAGTTCAACTCCTTTTTTTACTGCAGTGAACAGTTCATGTTTGTTTTTTTCTCTAATGGAAACTAAATTAATATATCTCACATCTTTTCTTCTGATAATTATGCATATGTTCAAATGTTACCCTTGAATAACTTCCATATTGCACATACAAATTGCAATCTGACAGCTTGTTTAACTAAACACAATTGCAGTTCGGCTGGAAATCTCATTTCTAAATGGCACTGTAATGAGAAATTTGCAGGGCAGTTTTTGGGTTACTTTGCTTTAGGTTTAATTTTGAAATGACTGATTGAAGATCAGGATTTACATACTTCTTAGTCACAAGTAATGAGTTGAATAAAGACTTTTAATTTCTCCTACTTTATGCTTGGTATGGGAAGTATTTTTCTGATGTTCATTTAGAGTAAAATTTGAATAGATAACTATTTCCGAGCTACAAGATCCATAGTTTTACTTATCTGATAGATCGTTTTCCAAAAGTATTTGCCTTCATGTGAACAAAAACGAGGGTTTTTATATATATATTATTTTTAGGATGAAATTCAGAAGGTAAATTATTTGAAGCTACTAGTAGGTTGCTCTTTTGTAGGAAAAAAGGTCACCTTTTGATCCCTTCTTTCTGTGTAGGAAACTCATTCAGTGCCCTCACTTTTATGTCTTCCACTAAGCTGAATTCTCTTTCACAAGGCTTTCCCACCAAGGTCAATGGATTTTTGCAAGACAATATTACAATCTGTTCCCTTTATGATTCAGCCATGATAAACTGTTCCAGGAAAGTGTAAAGAGAAAAGACAATACAAGAAGTCTTTCTGATCTCTGCTTCCTACTACACTGTTCAAAGACACTGGAACAGTAACACAGACTTAAGAAGTAACAGGATTCCTGCATTTGGGCTGCATGTACATATGTAAAGGATCAAGAATTCAATATCTTATAATCACTGGAAATTATATTTGGTAGTTCAGATACTTTAGCGATGCACTCATTCTATGATTGTGGCAATTTTGTAATTGTGTGGCTTGTGGTTGGTTTGGGGGGGGGTTTATTTGCCCATCACATACTGCAGATCTTTGCTGCTACATCTGCAAATGAGTCAGAAACTTTCTACAACACTTTAAATACAGGGTACCACACGAAGTAAAAGTTTTCAGTAATTTTGTTTGCTCTCATCTATGACTTCAGAAAGATGGATCAATTTATCAAAAAGATATGTGTTTGAAATATTTCTAAATACCATTTTCTACCTTTTTTAAACAATGTATTTTATGAATTATGGACACAAGGCCTATTAGTGAAAGATTAAGAAAGAAATAAATGAACTTTGATCATGTTGGATTAACAAATGCAGAAAGAAGCCTAAAGAATGTTCAATGCAACACTGATTTTCTACATGTCTCTCACTCAGAACATAAATTCTTTAGTTTAATTTTGGATAGTTTACTTCCAGGTAAAAGAGGTAAAATCAAATTTTAACTCAAATGTCATTTCACCTTCTTTTGCATTTTCATCCTTTTCTTATACTATGATCTAATGAAGATAATGGGCCTTTGAAATGACAAACAAAATTCAGGCATACCAATGGAATTGCCGTTATCCTTTTTAATGAACCAAATTTCCCTTCCATGAGTAGAATGATTATTTAACTGCTTTTTCTTTTAGTAATGATTTCCACTTAGAGGTTTCTAAATCCCTGAGAGCAGCCCAGGAGACCTTGGGTAATAGGATGCTTATTCCACAGGAAGAAACCCAACTGTGAGACCGCACTGAGAGCCATGGTAGTGCCTGACACCACACCAAATGCTGCCGTGAGTTGCGTCAGAGCACCTGAAATTAATTCCACCACAGATTACAGGGAAGATGAGGCCCTAAGAACCAGATTTCTGGAAACTGGGGAAGACTAGTTATTACTAAATAATAAAATATATTACAGATTTTTCTGGATCATATTAAAGGCATATTTAGATCGAGGGGATAAGTAACAAATAGCCTCTATGTGATTTAGTCTCTGATCAGTAGCTGAAGAGTGTCACAGAACCTGAAACATTTATCAATGCTGCAATCATTGTCTGTTATTATCACGCAAGTCTATCTAGAAGTCTGTAGTCGTTTCTGACCTGTGATACTGACAAACTTCCTTCTAATTATTAATTCCATTATCAAAAGCTACATAAAAGAGAAATAAAGGAAAGGGTATAAGTGAAATTTAGAAAGAAGAAAATCAATAAACAATGCAGCCATCTAAAAAAATGTAGAAAGTAAAACTATGAAAAAGATTGCAAATTTAACTATAGTTAAACCTAGTGAATATAGTTAAACCTAGTTAAACCAGAAATTCATTGATGTTATATATCAATAGGTGTCTTATTTTTAGTCAGAAGAGTAAAATATACTATATCTCTGTTGTGTGAAGGTGACCAAATATTCAACAATCTAACTGGTTTTCGAAAAGCATTATTGAAAAGTAAAATATAAGTATTACCATGCTATTTTCCTCTAGTCAGGGAAAGGATTAAATGCATTAAATTGATTTCAAATCGCTTCTAGTGAACGACTCCATGAATGTAACAAATTGACATACATACAAAGTATAATATCAGCAGTTAGAAAGTCTTTATTTAATACAAATTCTCTCATTGCAAACCTATGTAAAATATGAACTAAATTCCTTAATTTCCATAAACAATGAAGTTTTTAAAAAAAGGTTAAAATTTTGATGTACACTTCCATTAAAAATTCTGCTAGATGGAATCTTAAATACTATCTAAAGTCTCAAGTTAAAGGTTCAGGTTAAAAAGTTATATTTAACAGAATAAACTACAGAGGAGAAAGCTAAGTACATGTAGAAAGGGAAAAGATTTTATCTTACTTTGTCTTCTGATGTGGAACAAGTAACCTGTGAGATCAGGTTCTCACCTCAGGGAAAGTGAAGATTTGCATTATGTTTTTTTTATGTGGCCCTCATCACCATATTTTTAAGGTACTTCATCCGAAAAAAGGTCAAGGCTTTCCTTTGCCTAGACAAGTTTAAGTTCTTAGTGTATTTCTCAAGTACAGAAATAATGTCACAATCTCAGAGGCCAAATGTGGCAATTTTCCATCCACTAGAAGATTGAAAAGGTATTGAAAAGGTATACCTTTTTGAAACAGAATTTAACGACACTTTGTAGCTTTGTATTATAGTGGCAAGATTTTAAATTTCCTTTATCTAACACAATGTGGAAAGATAGCATTATCATTCACTCCTGAATACTTTGGTTTATATTTCACTTATCTCCGGACAGATGTTCCACACACTGCTATCTGATAAGTAGTTCAGTTGGCTACTGCGGGGTGTTAATAACATTATGGTTGTAGGTTCAAGCCCCATGCAGGTCATTTACTTCAGCGTTGGACTTGATCATCCTTATAGGTTCCTTCCAACTCAGAATATTCCATGAAATACCACCATTTTAAGAAGATACCATTTTAACTACAACCTGCACAGAAATTAATTTCACAGAGAAAAAGCAGAGATTCTGAAGCAAAGAACTTACTATTCCATTATATATTTTAAATACTGATTTTTCACTATTGTAAAATTATTGGCAAATGCTTTTTTCCTAATTTAGGAGTTAAATTTTTGAATCAAGGGTCTTTGAATGAGTATATTTTTATCTTCCAACCCCCAGACTGCGCAATTTGTAATGTCTTTTTATACTTACATACTCTAAGAAACCTAGTCAAATCATCCATTTTGATTCTTAACCATTTCACTCAGTCCCAAAGATAACAACATTGAAAATCTTCACATTCTTAAAAATAATTTTTATCAATCACATTTGTTCTCAACCTCCATATCATGGTGCCTCTTATTAGTTAGCATTTTAATAGCCAAGAAACATCCATATTTAGCATGTTTGTAATAAAAATAATCAAAACCAAATGGTTCACAAAATATTCATCTGCTTGAATGATTTTTGATGGATCAACATGTCCTTATAAATGTCTAGTGTGGAAAAATCCATAATGCATGTAGGCAATTTATTACAGGTTTTAAAAATAGCTTATGTTTCTCCTAATCTCTAACTATAGTCTCATTTGATGCAATTTACATCCATTACTTCCAGTTCACTTGACCGTGGGTATGCAAAACATTTTATTTTTTTATCTTTGGTGTTTGCAACCATATTTTTGTATATTTGAAAAAGGTTATGACCTCCTCCCTGCCTCTCCACCCATGCAAGTCCAAATGCTTTCAGACTGTTTTTGTAAATTACATTTTTATAGCTCTGGCTTTCCCCAGCTGATCCACACATTAGAGACAGAATATACACTATAATTTAACAAGTTCAGGTACAGAAGAGCCATTACCCTTACAGACACCACATAATTGTACACCTCAACCTAATATTTATCTTTTTTTCAGAACAACAAACTAGTTCAATAATAGTTCACCACAGTTTAGTTTGTATCTTAATCCCCAAAGCCTCCTCTGGAGATTGCAATCTACCATCACATTGCTCTTCTAGTTTCTGAAATAATATGTTCCCTAAGTGCAGAATTATGCCTTTGACATCATTAAACCTTTCTTTTTTCATAACAGCTTTCCAATGTCTCAAAATGGTTGAAATTCTAATCCAGTCCTACTGCAAACGAAGTTTCCTCCAATGTGATATAATGTATACAGATGTAATAAATATTAATAGAGTACTGAAAAGCATTGAATAGTACTGGCTAAAACCCAGGGAAGAGGATCTCAGTAGGTACTTCCAGTTTAAAATGAACCATTGCTATCACTTTCTAAATAGTTTTGCATCTATCAGTTCTAGATTAGTTATACTATTTGTCGAGGATTAACTTTTGAAAATTCTAAGGTGCTATGATATAAATCAAATGGATAAAATGTTTGTTGATCCACAGGTAATGTAAACTACATTTTTAATGTGTGTATTTTCTCTTCCTGTCTGATGGCTTGTGGTTTAGGTTTTGAAACTATGTAGGTCTCAACTAAAGCAATTTCATTTTCATATTGGTATAACAGTATAAATTTATTTTGTCAAAGAGACTCTTGTTTTTTCATTAAAAATCTATATTTATATAGATGAAATATAATCTCTTTTATAAAACTTTTGACAAAAATTAAGAAAAATTCAATAACTTTTTCAAAACATTTTACTACATGGGAGTTACTACTTTCAATACTTAAAGTAATGAAAAACAAAGCATGTATCTAGACATTTTCATTTCCAGGTAGATGGCAAGGAACTGTATTGAATTAGGAACCCAGCTAGTAAGGGACCATGTAGCAAGTAAAGGTTTTAGGAACAAAAATATAGTATAAAGTGGTATTCTGTAATAAAAATATAATGTCAAGTTCTTACTGTATTTGTGTATTACTTACAAAGCACTCATTATGGCAAAAGAAACCCTAAAGCAAATAAAAAACCCCTTATAATACAGTATATTTCACATGGTACAGTACTGGATTAAAATTACAGAAACTTTAACTATTATCAAAATTAAATTAAAAATTTTACTAGTTCAAGACCATGTATTACCAAACTCTTGTATTTCTCTTTCTTTTCTTCTCTTTTCTTATCACTTGAAATATAATTTCCACAGTATTTTACGCAAAGAAGAAAATAATCACAGTTGAGGTCTTTTTTGACAAAAAAGAATATTTGAAAATGCCTTGAAGCTTAGACTAAGAAAACTAAGAAAACAAAATTAATTTATAGGGTAAATGGCAATATACTCTCACTGCACACATCTAAAATATCAGGAAAGAAGGATCCAAAGGAAACGTTCTCTGGTGATAGATACAAGAGATTTGAGAGAAAATATGAGGAAGGATAGCAGCAGTAGAATTTTATCATCTTGGTGACCACAGGTTGACAGCCCTGATTGAGCCCAGCTGCTTTTCTGAGAGCACTTCACTCTGTGCTATTACGTCCTGCACACAGTGCAGCCATCAGACAGTTTTGTGATTGGTGGAGCTCAGTTCATGAACTGAAATGGGCAGATGTTCTCTATTTATTTTCTGTCTATTTTTATGGATTTGCAATTTTACATATTTTTCATTTTCAATAAATAATGTTGATTGCAAAGTGTTTTACCCTGTGAAACAGAAAAAGAGAAAAGCAGAGTTAAAAAATAGTTCTACAGCTTTAAACAGTTTTCAAGCAAATTTTCAGTCACATATATCACTATTAAATCCAGAGACATATGTCAATTGAAATACCATTTAGCAGCATATCTAATGTTAGTGGAAGTACTCAAGGACAGGTTGAACGAGGGCTTTGAGCAACCTTGACACCTAGGGAAAGATGTCCTATGGTGGTGGCTGTGGGCATGGAGTTAGACTAGATGAACTTTGAAAACATCCCTTCTGACCCAAATCATTTTATGATGCTATGACTCTCATGACTGTAATATATATCTTATATAATATATAATAAAATATAATGCATGTCTTATTGTACAGCCTTGCGTGAATCATTATATCATTTTGGAGAGTGCCTTCATGCATACTTAGGTCTAACACTTCAGTACTTATCAAATTTCTTTTGGTTGCCCAGGCTGAAGCCCCTCATAACAGCTGTTGTACAGTCCCCCATATGATGCACAATTATATCATCTGAAATCCATGTTCAGCTTTTTTGAACATTTCTTTGGAAGTAAGCACATCTTATCATAGCAGTGGTAAGTATTGCGGCATTTCAAATATTTTGGAGGCAGTATCCACAAAACTTCCTCCGCAGACTGCTATGACTCAACATCTGGGTTGCTTGCTTAAAAATAATCTTCTGAAAATGCCTTCATGGTTAGAGCATGGTTTCCACTGCTAGACCCCTAGAATCCTAAAGAAACTTTGTGACTGGAAAAATGGGATTCGACCATCTTACTGTTGGTACAATCTTCCAAATGTAAACATGCAAGAACCAATATTTTACCCCTAATATTTTAGTCCAGGAGGACCGCAACCATCATTTTGAAATTCAAACACAAACTGTGTTCAGATAAAAATGTATTTTCAGTAATATATATCATAGTATAATATAACTCAACTACTTTTACCTCAACCACTAAAATATTATTTTTCCTTTTGAATTCTTACTTGCTTTTTCTTGTGTAATCAGCTTTTTTTTAAAATGAACATGATAATTTCCATAGCAATTACAAGTGTGTGTGTGCCAAAGCTAGAGTTCACAAGGTGAAAGAAGATTTAAGTGAGACTAACTTATTTTACAATTACTTTCCATATCACCCCTGTCCTGGAAAGCACAGGGATGCTTCACATTCAGCTTGATAAATTCTACACTCTTAAGTTTTGGAGTCAAGGAACAAAGAAGCTCTTAGCAGTTTTTAAATAAAGCATAATAATCACATTATATAATTGTACAATTTATTTATTCATTGATCTATGGGTTTTTAGTCACTAAAGAATGTAGCTTTTTGTATCCCGAAACCGCCTGTAATCTAAGGTCTATTTAAACAAATGGTTGCTTTTTTGTTATGTTTATGGGGATTTGAACTTTTATATACCAGGAAATTTAGAAGTTGTACAGTCTTCCGTTGAAGTGTTATTTATTCTCCTTACAGCTGTCATAGATTGTACAAAGACATATTTCCTTTTCCTTCCTATAATACTGAACAATTGTTAGGGTTAAAAGAAAAACAAAACAAAAGCAAAATCCAAACCAAACAAACACAGATGTAGCACCTGTCAGATGGTTGTTACATTTACAGTGTTTGATATTTTATCTGAACACATTTTAAGTCAGAACTTTGAACAAGAATTTGCACAGTTAGCATACCCATTAACTACACATTGCACCTTTTTTATACCCAGCATTTATCAAATTATTAAATATTTTAAGGGGAAAAATCTCAATGGCTGCAGATATAGAACCTGGCTGAAAACACGGAAGTGTTTGTTGAACCTCTGGGAGAAAGAATTACTCTCCAGAGTATTGGCTGAGATGTTTGGTCTCTGATCTCCAGAACCAAAGGACAGGTCTTTACTAGCTATTCAATGTGACTCACCAGAAGAGCTGTTACCCTACAATACCTCATATTTAGGCAATTGAAGCAGACCAGGAAAGTTTCACATTCAAAGAAAATTTTATAAGTGAAGGAATAAATAAAATTAAAAGTAAATAATTTGTTTATGAAACTGAATCTTTTCAGGGGCATTTTTTTTCTAGGACAAAGAAATAACTCTTCTAGAAAAGTAGAGTTTGGAGTTACACCACTTCACAGAATAATAGAAAGACTGTGATTTATGTTCAATATTTTTTTGTTATTATGCATAACTATACATGTTTCTGTTAGAAGTGTAAGTCTTTAAATCCTCAGACAAAGCATTACCTTAATTATTTTGATTCTGTCTTTGAATGGGAAGAATAGTTTTTGCAGACATGTATCTGATAAAACTAAAAATTGTATTAGTGTGATATAACAAGAAAATAACATCCTGGCACTGTATAATTCAGCTGCATAAATTTCTTTTTCACTCCTTTTTTTCCTTCCCTCCACACCTTTTTGAGGATGTTATAAGAATCTTTCTTTGTACTAGCACAGAATCACTGAATAGTCTGAGTTGGAAGGGACCCAGAAGGATCATGAGGTCCAGCTCCTAAATGAATGGCCCATATTGGGATCTAATCCATGATTTTTGCATTTTTAGCACCATATTCTAACCAACTGAGCTAAACTCAGGGTCATGTTCTTCAAGCATGTGTAATTGTAAATGAAATGTAATTTTTTCACTCATATGAAAGACATAGGAGGGAATCAGATCATCTAAAGCTGTATTATCTCACTCTCACACTGAGTAGAATCTTACTGAAACTGAAAAAATTGGCCATATGCAATTCCTGCCTTCTGAATCAGAAACAAAATTTTTGTGATAATGGGAGACAGTTGAAAATCAAATACATGCTTTTCAGTATATTCGAAGTCCATGGTTGTTCCTGTTAAAATAAGATTCACCTACTTATTTGGAAAACCTGAACATTTTCCTAATGTGATGGTTAGCTCTGTAGTTTAACCATTAATCGTTCTGTTGTAACTTATGTTTACTGAGCTTTTGGGATTATCTGCCTTTTGGCTTTTGTACTATATGTGTTTTATGGACATTGCCCTCTTGCTTGCCCCTGAACAAAAACCTTCATATCTTAAGTCACAGTTTCCACAAAAATCCCAATTTCAGAACCATTTTAGACTGTAAGCTTGCTTTAGTCAGAAGCTTGTTTTATACAATTTAAGTGGAGTTTTACATACTAATTTTACATACTAATCTGTCTTTCAAGACTCTTTCAATCCTTCCCCAAACTAATGTTATTCAGACCTTTGTATTTTCTTTTTATCTTTCTTTTTCTCTTGCTTTGTATTTTTCTTTCTTTTTTTTTCATTTTAACTTTTTTGTTGTTGCTGTTTGTTTAGTTTTTGTTTGTTTTTGTTTTTGTTTCGGTTTGGTTTGTTTTAATTTCTCTAATACAAATACATACTTCTATGTTAACTGTGATTCTCTTAAAAACCAGGACCTTTTGATGTAAGTTTTTCTGGTGGTAAACCCTACTACAAAATACACGTCTTTTTTTCCTTTTTTGTGTATATTATTTTCTGTGAGGCTCTTGATGTGTATAGGTAACTCTGACTTGTCACCGTTGCTATCAGTGGAAGTGGAATTTATTTATATTTTGCTGTATCAGTAACTTAGAAATTATTTCTTCAGTGTCTCCAGTGTAAAGAATGTGGGTTAATTCTCGTCTGTATTGCCAAAACCATGAGCATTTCCTGAACTGAATGGCTATTTTATTTCAAGATCAAAGTTATCTGAAACAATCTAAGTCTGGCCTGGAAACATTAATAGAGTCCTGGAGTCCTACCAGTGGCCATCTGACATTGCCATTTAGAATCAATTGCCTTGTAGAGCTATCTCCTCTAAGAAGAGAGAAATTCTGAAGTCACACAACAAAAATCCTAGTCTCTTTTTGTGATACTCATATTAAAAAGGAGTAAAAGGGTTGGTGATTGGATTAATGGCTACAAACATTCCCTTTTTAATGGGTAGGTTATTATAGAAAGCAAAAATTCTGTGTTGTAGAACTACTGGGTTTTATCCTTTAGATTCTTTTCTTGTAAAAACATGTGTACAAATATTTGTAAATGTATCAGATTAAATATTTTATATTCACCAATATGACAAATAAAAATCTCTTGAAGCAATATATACTTTTATGTTTATTAAGGTACTGTAATTTTCTCCTTAGAAATTATATATAACAAATTCAGTGTGCAATTTCTGCTTTTGCTTGATGTTTCCAGTAGTAATAATCAATTTAAAAGATTGAACAATTACCTATAAAATACCAAATATGTGGAGGCCCAGGGGCCTGCCATCAGGAGAGATACCCTTTTTGATTAGGGTGAGAAAAACTTTCCTCCCATAGGCCTTTGCAGACACAGGTTGATATTTTTTAGGTTTCATTGTTTTATTGGTTTGTTAAGTTTACGTCACCCTGTTCAGCCCCTGTTCAACATATATGCACCCTCTAGAATGTTCTTCCTTCCCTTTGACCCCATTGGGTTATTTTTGCCGCAGTGCTCCACCCCTGTGATACTATTAGTGCCCCCAGTTCCTAGCCACCCCTCTGCACCATTTTTCCCTAACCCTGTTGGACCCTGTCTCTCAGAATGGTCCAATTTATCTGGTATATAACCCTGGATCCTTGGCCCCATTTTGGCTCTCGTCCCTGGAACACATTTGAGGCTATACCCAAACATGCATGAGCCAATAATCACCAGTACTCAGATTTCCAAATGGAAATTTCCAAAGTCAGTTGCGATAAAATTGAAAAAAAATTCTCAACCCCCCCCCCATATTTAAATCAAGTAGCTTGGGAGTTAAAACCTTCACACTGAAGGTGAAGACCCTAGCTTTCTACTAGACAGAAATCCTTACTCCCATGCAAACATGGCTTCTCTTTGTGTTTGGAGGCAGTGAGCTGAGGCAGTCAAAAGTAAACAGAGGTAACTACACTTGAGAGAAGTTCAATGTTTCAGTATAGAATTGTATCCAAAACCATACAGCATTTAGAATTTAATCAGTTTAATTATGCTAATACTAATTTTTGTGCTTTCGTATAGCTGCACTTCATAGTAAGTGCATGTAGAATATCACTATAATTATTTGTGTTTTTACACCTTCTAAGCAAGGCACAGGAAAATTCAGTAGGCAGAGTTAATGCAAACTCCAGCATTGTAAAGTAAAGTACACTGAAAATTTTTCAGAACATTATGACACTGGAATTACAGTTTTCAGGATGTAGCAAGTAAAACCTAATTCCCTTTTTGTAATTTAAACAGAATAATTTCTATGAATTTTCAATTATTTAATCATTCAGATCTCTTTTTAAAGGTGTTTTCCTGAAACCAACAACATTAGCTTAGGATTTAGAGTCTAAGGAGCTGTGAGTGAGAAGGATTTTATATGTATGTGTGTATATATATATACACACAAACACATATATATAAAATAATCTTTCAAATAAAATTTAGGGAGAAACTTTTCTAAAAATTAGATTGGTAATCTGTATATTTGGATATATAATTTGTTTAACCCTTTTCATCATATATGTGTATATATGTGTATATGTGTATATGTGCAATGGATTATATGAGGCACCCTCTGCCCTCTGTGCATCTTTTACATTCCCAAGCTGCTGTAGCACTACTGCCTTAGGCTTGGCACTAAGGTAGTTCATTTAGTCATCTCACATCTCTAACTATGAAATTTGAAAATTTCTGTTAGGTATACAAACAAAAAAAATTCTGCTGCTCTTGCACTTAGTTACAAAACACCTTATACCATTTCCTCATGAAAACCTTCTTAAAACCTCTTTATTCTTTCATATTGTTTCTTCAAAGATTTAATATACTTTAACTAAATGTGTTTTTCACTTAATGATAAGCAATTACTATTCTTTATATTCACTAGGTTTTCTAAGGGTCAGTTTTGCTGTAGGATTTAGCAACAAATTCCAAACAATTAAAGATCAATTACAATGTCCTTATAGGGGAAATTTCACCTGTAGGTTTCTAATTTGAATACATGTAATCAATTTTCTGTGATCCTTTGACTTTCCCTTCTAAACACCTT